>NC_142115.1:1991428-2317142 GCF_056152115.1 Neolamprologus brichardi | reverse complement strand
GCCACACGACACCCTTCTTGGTAAGAGGACACCCCCGCTTCGACGTGAAGTCCACTGTTTGGGTGTAGCAGCAACCATCCTAAAGAGCTACACTTTTCATCGTTTTAATTGCATTGATCTGAGAAGTAGACGTACTCTGACAATAGATGTGTGCAGCAGCTGGTCTTACTGCCTTGTTCTTTTCTCCTGTGATGCTGTTTGCACACAGAGAAGGCAACAAAAAGCCTTTTACCCACCAAGTACTGGCTTTGTTTTGATGTGTATGACGAGCCCGTCATCATCTCAGCATGCTCCAGCCGCCACAGCCATACCTTACCCCTTTCTTTCTCGCAGAGATGCGGAGGGATCCAGGAAATATCTCACTGTCCTGTAGTTCCTCAATTCATTACTGTTAAAAAGGTCTGACATGACTTGGAGGGAGGTATGGAGAGAGAGGCTGAAGCTGATATTTAGGCAGAAATATGAAGGTGTGGAGGGAACTGGAGGCATTGTTTATGAGCTAAGTGAAGTGGACCATCACAGAGGGAGTCAAACAAAGGCCAAGTAAGTGATGGAGGGGCCGATTAGAAGAGAGTGAGAGGGGGAGTGAAATGGGGGTAGGGGAGCAAGAGCAACATTCCAGCATAGGACCTGATCCCCATTTTCAGTAACAGGACACTCTTGTCTCTGCATGTTTCACATATCCAGTCAAAAGCTGCGTTTTTCTCTGCGTTTAAAACTGCAAAAACACATCTGCTTGCAGTGTGTATCGTTTCAATCTGTGCTTCAGTTCCACACGCTCTGAGCACGCTCAGTCTCTGTTCTCCTCAGAATTTGGCCTTTAATTTCCTCATGCATCCTGATTTAAGCACCCTTAAAAACCCAGACTTTGTAGCCATTAGATTTCTCTTGAGCCACAATATTAACAGCACTAGATGACTCAGTGGCCGCTCCAATCACAGCACACAGCTAACTGGGCAGAAAGAAGCCCATCTGGGTTGGTTTACTCTTGGGTGAGGTAGCGGGATAGCAGCTCCCTCCCAGCTAAGTTCCACACGCGGCCCCAGCTAACAACAAAGACCACCAAAGCAGACTCGTAATGTGAAACCTGAACTACACCTCACCAGCACCACATAAAAAACTGCAGTTACAACTTATTCCTAAGCCTTTCCTGCACCATAAATCAGCCTGTGGCTCAGAGCTGCAGTGAGAAGGGGATAAAACTGGGGGAGTGTGACTGGGAAAATGAACGCAAGAATACTGTAGCAAGTGGAGGTGTCGTCTGCAAGGCTTCACCTTTCAACAGTGCCGCATGATGGGATGTGGCAGGGTTGTGAATCAGTCACTCCGACTGTCCCATCAGGTGCTTACAATTAACTTGTAGCTGAGAGCTGTGGGTCAGTTCCACAGTCGTCAAAATAAGATTGTTATTCCCATCTACAGTAAAATGATATGTCTGGTGGGCTAAAACAACACTAGGGAACATGGAAAATGTAAAATCTAAACTTCCTATTTTGGTTTTATTAACATAGTGCTTAAAAAACATTTTTACTAGAATAAAAAAAGTCCCACATAGATCTCAGCTGTGACACTGAGATGGAAAAAAACAAACATCATCCTAAGAGAGCCCGTTCTCACTCCCGAGGCGTAACATGCCGACGTTTTGTCACGTCCCGCGGCGTTCCTGAGGAACGCGAAAGGAGACCTTCGGCGTTCTTATGGTACGCGGCGGGTTATGGCCGAAATCCAGTGCAATGACGCTCCCGCGGTAATAGACGTTCCAGCCCTGTATTCCAGCCCTAAACCTAACCTTATCCCTAGCCCTAACCATAACCTTTTTCCTGACCTTAACCAAGACTTTAATTATGTTAAATAGCGTGTTTCTAAGCGATCTGAAGAAAAAGAGTGAACATGTGTAGATTGAGTCCATACGGTTCTCATATTTCCTCATTTTTTCCGAGGTAGGAACGTGGTGGGTAGCCGAAAACGTAATATGTTGACGATTTGTCACCTAGCCTAAAATGTGACGCTTTGGGAGTGAGAACGTGTTGCCTAAGACTAGTTAGCTGATCGATTGTTTCACTGTTGGCAATCAGATGTTTATATGTCCTAATATCACACGTTGTCTTCCTTTTCCCTGCTGACTGCGATCACAGCTCTGCACTGGAGCGTACTACCACAACATATAATCCGGTTATATAACTTGCAGTTAAAACTCATATTGTTTGAGTAAAAAAGTCCTGTTATGGTGTTTTTTTCTAAATAAGTCCTTGTTCACTTCATTCCAGCTTCATAATAGATTGCGGCAGTTCATAACAAAACGTATGTCATGGCAACAGATCTATTCACCGCCACGTTGTTGTTCACACAAAACCACAACAAAGACGATTGAAATCACACGAACAAACGGGGGGAAAGTGCCTACTCATCACTCAGAAGGTCGTATGAACTGAGCTACATCTGCAAAAATACTTTTAAATGGTCCAGGCTGGACGACTGCAATTCATTATTATCAGGATGTCCTAAAAACTCCCTGAAAAGCCTTCAGCTAATCCAAAATGCTGCAGCAAGAGTCCTGACAGGGACTAGAAAGAGAGAGCATATTTCTCCTGTTTTGGCTTCCTGTTAAATCCAGAATTCAAAATCCTGCTCCTCACATACAAGGTCTTAAATAATCAGGCCCCATCTTATCTTAATGACCTTGTAGTACCATATCACCCTATTAGAGCACTTCGCTCCCGCTCTGCAGGCCTACTTGTTGTTCCTAGAGTATTTAAAAGTAGAATGGGAGGCAGAGCCTTCAGTTTTCAGGCCCCTCTTCTGTGGAACCAGCTTCCAGTTTGGATTCAGGAGACAGACACTATCTCTACTTTTAAGATTAGGCTTCAAACTTTCCTTTTTGCTAAAGCATATAGTTAGGGCTGGACCAGGTGACCCTGAATCCTCCCTTAGTTATGCTGCAATAGATGTAGACCATGATGCATTGAGTTTTTCCTTTCCAGTCACCTTTCTCACTCACTATGTATTAACAGACCTCTCTGCATTGAATCATATCTGTTATTAACCTCTGTCTCTCTTCCACAGCATGTCTTTATCCTGTCTTCCTTCTCTCACCCCAACCAATCACAGCAGATGGCCCCGCCCCTCCCTGAGCCTGGTTCTGCTGGAGGTTTCTTCCTGTTAAAAGGGAGTTTTTCCTTCCCACTGTCGCCAAAGTGCTGCTCATAGGGGGTCATATGATTGTTGGGTTTTTCTCTGTATCTATGAAGCGCCTTGAGGTGACTTTTGTTGTGATTTGGCGCTATATAAATAAAATTGAATTGAATTGGTGCATGCATTTATAAAGCATAAAGCTTTATCTAGTATTTAATAATCCACTCTAATATTATGCATTTTCTAGGTTATAGCTGCAATAAACAGTGCTGTGAATCTTTAGGAAATTCTGAGTGAATGAAAAGTGTTTCAGACGTGAAGTCGTTTTATGGCACAATAGTTTATTACAACCCTGCGTGTTGTGGTCCAGCAGCAAGTGCAGAGCTTATAGTGTCTTTGCTCCACAGTGATGCGATTCAGAGGTAGCCATGACTTCTATGTCTGTGGTGTAATGATGATACTCAGTCACATTTCATACAGTGTTGTACCCCAAACTGTACATACTACTGGAGTCTGGAAGGAGCAGGGGGTTAAGCACTTACATTTTACCCCAGAGGTCCCACAACTCAAACTAGTCATGTTCAACACATTTCAAATATATCAGTGAAGCAAGTGATGATATCAGAAACACTGAGACACTAGAAGTGAGGAGAATTACCCACCATGTTTTACCACAGAGCTCTTACTGACCCAAAGTTTCACAGAGTCGTTAGGTCGCCCTGTTTGATGAGCCAACTGCAGTCACTTCCCATTATGACAGGTAATAGTTTGCTCTGCTTTGAGGTAATGTATTGTATTAGTATGAGTGTTGGGCAGCAAGCTGTGCAAACAGAGTAGGCAGGATGCGCTGGAATTGATCTGAGGCTAAAGGTGGGAAAGTCGTGCCAACAGGCCTGGACCCCACAGAGTGGAACCAGTCAAATTTACCATTATTTGACTTTAAACTAAGCAAAGGTTAATGAGTTTGTGACTTTGGGAATGTAACTTTTCGTTGTTATTCGAGTTGGTTGAGGGAATTGGTGGAAATTGTGCCTGTACTGTAGCTGCTTTAAGCAGTGGTGTTATCTGCTAGTGCTGCCGTCTTCCCTTGAATTCTGGTTGCTGCAAATAACAAATAAACACAGTGAGATCAGTCAGCACACCAAAGAAATAATAAATAAATTATATGTCCAGCAGAATTTGCCCCCATGAGGGCACTAAACGGTTGTAAGAGGACGAAAATAGAGTGAATCATGCGCTGTGGCGTTCACTCAGCAGATCTCATCCCAATTAAACACCTATGGGACATTTTGAACACGTGTTAGACAGCCCTCACTATCACCACCATCATCACACACACTGGGAGAAAATATGCTTTGGAAGAACGGTGTTCCATCTATCCAGCAGCGTTCCAGGCACAAGGAAAATTAATGCCAAGAAGAGCTGAAACGAATCTTCCAGCACCTGTTAGCGTAAACCACTAGTGAAAATCAGGACATACATTTAGGTTGGTCTTTCTTTTCAGGCTTTTCCCCCCAATTCTTTCACTTTGTCATCCATTTGTGTGTTCTTCTCTAACTCTGTTTGTTCTGCTCTTGTCTCTGTATGAGCTCAGTGAGAGCACAACATGTTTCTTCCTGACTCCTACCGCTGACTGTGAGCATAGAAACCCCACACTGACTGCTGCGAGTGTGCTTTTACAAGGGAAAGCCAATCAGAGGAAAGCTGTCTCCGAGGAAGGGGGAAGAAAGCTAAAACAGCTTGTTTCATGTAATATGACAGGTCTTCTTTAGTAAAGCCTTGACGCACATCTTGGACACACAACCATAAGCCATTTTTGTAGTTTTATTTTATTTGAAATTTTGACCGTTTTTTAAAGTTGTAGAATAAAAATGAAATAATACTGATATTCATGAGACTCTCCCTTGGAACTGGTAGCAGGGTACAATCTGGACAGGTCACCAGTCTATCGCAGGGCTAGACAGGCAACCATTCAGCCATTTAGAGTGACCAATTAACCCCTAACCCCACTCACTGCATGCCTTTGGACTGTGGGAGGCCGGAGTACTCAGAGAAGCCACGCAAACATGGGGAGAAAGAAAGGCCCGAACTCAGGAATCACACTCAGGACCTTCTCGTTGTGAGGCAACAGTGCTAATGTTAATCACCACGTCAACGTGCTGCCCTCAGTTATGAAATCAAAACATTATTACAACATGTCAGTACAGCCAGCCAAACATAAGTAATAACAGCTCACCATCAGCTTACAAAAAGCCGGTCAATGCACAAGAATGAACTCTGCTCACTCCACAAAGATCATGACGCACACATCATGTGACAGCCCGGCATACAAGCGATGCGTCGAGCATAACAGCACACTGAGATCACGCAAATACTCGGTCATCAGAAACATTAGTCTTCAGCCTGTCATTCTGGAGTCAAACCTGTACAGAATTTCTGAACATTTGTTAGATTTCAGTATTTTGGAGTATTTTGAAATCATAAACACACTACGTTGGATGAAAATGGAACACGTCTCGAGTAGTTGTGGAGCAGGGCAATATGACCGAAAATATTTATCACGATATACATTTGAAAATTTGTGATAACGATATAATTGACACTAGACAAAATGCTTTACAACTCCACAACTTTACAGTTGCTCCAAACAAGCAGCTGTTTTTTATGTGCATTGAAGTTATATAAAAATGTAACAGTACAAATGCAAATTCCTTGCTGACAGTTTAACCAAAAGGCATTTCCAGTGGAAACTGGCCAACATATCCTCAGCATAACCATGTATAATATCCACAAAACTTAAAAAGAGGTTATACACACACAATACGGTAATATTATGTTGAAGCACAGTACGTATCACTCCGCGAGGCTCCGCCTACGATGCCGTAATGCTCCGACAATCCATCAAGTGGTGTTGCCAACTTAGCGACTTTGTCGCTATATATAGCGAGTTTTCAGACCCCCTAAAAAAAGACGTGAAAGCGCATATCGCTTTTACTCTCAACAAGCAGCGGGTGCTGTAACGCAGTCAGTTCTTCTTTTACTCTTATGCTGTTTTGTGGATCAAGTTTAAAACTACTTATAAACACACACACACAAAGTAACTCCACCAGAGTGCCTATTTCGGGTCACTTTTGCCGGTCCAAGCCCGGGTAAAGGAGCAGGGTTGGAATTGTGACATTAAAAAAAACAATAATTGCTAAAAGAAATTTAATTTGTAGTTCTAAATAAACTCTAAATGCATTTAGGACGTTTTTTACTCACTTTATGTCTCTTCCACGATGTTATTTCTCTCTCCAACAACATAGATTACAATTACATTAGCATGACCAATTATGCAAATTAGGTGATGACGTCATTTAGCGACTTCTAGCGACTTTTAGGACAACCAATAGCGATTTTCCTTACTGAGGAGTTGGCAACACTGTCATCAAGCGGTGCGGCTTTGTAGCTTAGCAAAGTCGTACTGAAACATTTGACAGATTTTCGAGCGCCGTGCACATAAAATCGTTTCGAGGTCAGTAAACACAACCAGAGTTCATACATAAGGCACACGGGATTATAAGGGGGTCTGTCAACTTTCAGAAAAATCAAAGGATTGATTTTAAGTGCGCCGTATTTTCCAAACAACACGGTAATAACGACGGCCCGCTAGCATGCGCTACCAAAAACAGTGCTTTGTTGTGAATCTGACGGACGAAAGCTAAACCAGTTCCACTGAAGTTGCAGCATTTTTACAAACCAGTTCTGGTTCATCGTTTCATTCAACGATCCACTTTCGCCACCATGCTTTTTCCGACGTGTGCGTATGAAAACAAAGGCACTGCGCACGCGCGTTTTACCCATATTCTATCGCAATATTTCATTTTCTATCGTTGCCCAAAGTTATACCGGTATTACCGTGAACGGTATGATATGGCCCGGCCCTAGTTGGGCGTGTGCAAGTGAATCAGGTTCCAGGCACTGTAGGCAGGTTTCTTTCTGTGTCGACTGTTCAGAGGTACAAGCAAGAAGAAACAATGAAAAGTCAGTGCATGAGTTTGCAACATGACTAGTGGCATGTGCTGTATGTGTGAATCTGACCTGCTGTTGAGGAAAAACCAACAGAGACACTAATCTGGATAAAACTACAGAATTAAAAATAACGAATCCACCGAGATCGTGCAAGTGCACACTTGAGGGCGAGGTTGAAGTGTCAAGTCACTTAGTTATCTATATCATTTTTTTACCCTGCACATGTTAATACAGATTAATCTTTAATTATCATGTGCAATATTGATTTTATAATTGCCAGCCGCAGCACATTGCCATGAAAAAGGATGGATTAAGAAAACAGACAGAAAGGGAACTAAGGGAAGTTTCTGTTCATCTGACAGAAATGTGCATGTTTGTATAGGTGCTGAAATAAATAGATGAATAGAAACAGAAATAAAGCATGTAAGCAAGTACAAAGTGTCCTACCGAGTGCAATTTTTAAGTAAATACTCAGGTGCCCTTTTTTTGGCTTGAGCACTTGCCCTTACAAAATGTCATTGTACACAACTCTGTAAGTGTGACAGGTGTTAAAGTGAGGAAAAGGCAACAGCAATTTCATTCCCATTCGTTCTGGTAATAGCCTTGGTGGTGCCGAATGTTTCCACTAATGCACCACTTGCAGGTAACACGCAAAAATAGATTTTTAATCTCATTATCTCAGCAGCTGTGCAGGTGGAGAGGGAGTGTGCTGCAGAGAGAACGCGTTCATACATTAGTGTTTGGGAAGCAGGAGGGGGCACAGATCACTCCCGTCCTCTACTCCTGGGCGCTCCGATTGAAAGGACGCTTTGGTTATATAAACAAGAGGTGCACGTCAAGTTGAAAATTAAATATTTGGAAGTGATATACATTTCAGTGGGTGAACACTAGCATAAGGACGCCGCCGATGAAGAGATAGTTACGTGCATGGAGAGCCCGCTCTCTGCACCAGAGTCTCACCTCGTCTCTCCTTCGCAGCACAACAACCTCTGCAGTTGGATCACACGCCACTGATTGTTTTTTACATTTCAATAGGCTGTTAAAGTGCAATCTGCACGCTCCCTGTTTTCTTTTCTTTTCCTGCTTTACTTTGTCTGTTTGGTGCTAAGCGCTCATTACTGCAGTGTCTTTCTGCTCCGTGTTTTGAAGTCATAGCTTTTGTGTGGCTTTTGTGACTTGTGCTAATTTGTATGTAAGATGTGGCAAAAAGTTGAAAAGTCTAGCTTTGTTTAAAGGAGCAGCCAGTTAGAATTCCCAGTAGTCAGGATGGGAAATATTTCCTCATTACAGACACTGTAAACTCATTCTAATTACACAGATACTGAAATAAAATAAATAAATGAGAGAAAGGTTTGCAGATTATGCTGTTTTAGCTTTTAACCAACATTTTGGTTCATATGATAATGACTGAGACAGGTTATTTCACCCATGAAGGCAAAATGCTTTGAAAAGTAAATGGATCATGTTTAGTTATAATGGGAATGATTGTCATTGTAAAACAAGAGCTTTCCATATGAAACTGTACAGCAAATGGTCAGAATAATGGGCCCAGGATGAGAATATCTAAATTTAGTTTTCATTTCACATTTTGATGCAATTAACCCATTTTTTCCTTAACCCAACAAGTCCTTTTTGTGCCAGTTCACCACCATGTGAACTCTCAAAGCCACCAGTGGCTTTGGCATCAAACATCAAATTTAAAGTGAGAGCAATTGCACCTGTGACTTAGCACTGAAGTAATATGAAAGCGTAGACAAATGCATGTTATCTGAGGCGGCTGTGACTTAAGTAGTCAGTGTTGGGAAGGTTACTTTTAAAATGTAATCCACTACAGATTACAGAATACATGCCTCAAAATGTATTTTTATTCCAGCCTATTTAAAATCTAAAACTTTAAATTGTTCGTAGCCTACTGTTGTTTCCACCGTCCTGTTTGAAATGGATACTAACTAGCTAACTGACTGAATGCCCATTAACCTTATAACTCCTGTTGTGTTTGTGTGTGTGTGTGTGTGTGTGTACAGAGAGACAGCCAGGTTCATAATGGATGTAAGGAAGTTTTTCAAAAAAAGGAGCCACATTCAGGTAAAAGTGTAAAATCAAATGATCCGTCAATCAAGAATAATGTTGGATCAGTGTTTCAATGTTTATCTTTTATTAGATGTTCATGTGGTTTGGTTATTTGCCTTTTGGTTGAAAGTAAACTGAGAGAGGACTTTTTGTTAGTGATCTTAATAGAATTTTTTTCATATTAATGTAATTTTTCATCTAATTGAATCTATTTGTGTATGATTGTCAGTCCAAAGAGGGAGAGGAAAGAGGGGAGAGAAAGTACAAGGTCAGGAAGAACCAGGTAAGCAAACAGACAGGGAACAGTGACAGACAGAAACTGTTAAACTGACAAAGAGAAAAAACCTGATTTTACTCACACAATCTGGAAGTTGTGTTCTCGCTATATTAAAGCTGCTAAACAGAATCTGCAAAACAAACTGGGTTGAAACATTTTGACCCTCTTTATCAACATTCCAACATAACATTATCATTGATCGGGGAGATTAAAATTAATGATATATTTTTATGTGGTTCAGCTACAACTCTACTAAAACCTCAGCCAGTAATAGGTCGGCCAACTTTTGGACCGTCCAGTTGTCTGTATGACTGCTGCAGTACATACATCACATTTGCACACTATCAGTGCCAAACAGCCCTGGTGGAGTGAGGAGCTGTAAAGAGAAGCAGATGCTCTGTTTATATTCTAAAAATGTTTTAAGCTTGTTTCAAAGATTCTGTACTGCAGCTTTAAATGTTTTCCAGAAGCACACAGACACTTATCAGTGTTTCTCACACTTTTTACAGTGTGGACCACCTGATAAAAATGTCAAGCTCTCCTAAGTACCACTATGAAAGCATGAAACTCATAAATCTTACAACACAAAATTAGTATCTGCAATAAAGATTTTTTCATACATTGTATACATTCTACCACAGGCAAAGTTGCCTCCATTTTTATAGTTTTTATTAATATTTTGTAATAATTTATTTGTAACAATTTATTCTGTTTCGGGAGTGTTTTTTATGTATCTGTATTATATTAAACACACACATTAAAAGTGAATCTCTGTCCAAAAAATGCACTCAGTTTACTTTTTACTCACTATGAGCATCATTCATTATTCTCACCCAGTAATTAAGGTTAAGATATGTTTTTTTTTTTTTATTCCAATCCATTCTTCTTTTGCAGCATTTAAATAACCTTAATCAGATTTGATGGTTTTGTTACAGACTTTTCAAAAAGTGTTTTGCTTTCACAAATGTGGGATTAAATTGTGTTAAAATGCACAAAACAGTGATGTCATGTTTTGTGACGAGGACCCAGGCACAGAGAGACTTGATGAATTTAAGAATCTTATGATTTAATAAAGAAATTTGCAGACTTGCACAGAGATGGTAAAATTATGATGACTGATAACGGAGACGAAGACAACAGACGATGAGGACAGGGAGGAACAGGTTTAAATGCACCAAGGAGACAGTCAGAGAGAACTCGGGACAACGTTTAAGGATGCAGGGACTGACAGACAGGTTTATCTTGGCTGGCTGGGCAGCTCTGATCCTAGAATCGCCCCTGCTTGTAGTAACAAAGTCCTCAACCGAGTAAAAAGATGCTATATAAGTATTTGTCCATTTTCCATTTTATCAGACTTGTCCGAAAATATATTAACACTTCAAGTAAATGTACCATATTTGACCCAAAATGCGTCCACTCCTGAATTTAATGTGGCTCCGACAGCACAGTGCTAATCTTCTTGGATTGTCAGCACGATCACTTATTTTGCTGTTAACTGAATTCCAGTTATGTCCAAAACAAAGGGTTGGTTGACCTTTTTCATAACTTTGATGGTGAACAACTGCAGCTTTGTCGGTGCTCCAAGTTGGTCACAGTTTGTAGGTTTTTAAATTTGAAATTTTTGACATGTTTATGATTCGTAAAACCACAGAAACATGTAAAAAGTAGTAAATGTATGAAACACAACATCTGTGCTAATGAAAATAATGCTTGCATGCTAGCATAATACCATTTCACCCGTAAGAGCTTCATCAGCTTGACCCTGGAGCAATAAGGTGCTGCTGGTGCACGCTTTTAAAAGGGCAGCTGTTTGTAAGCTCTGGTGACAGTTTTGTACAGCGGGTCATTACTGATGATGAGGCTTAATAGAAACCCTATGTTTCAAAAAGAAAAAACAAGGGGTGGGGGTGCTGTTATGTCACATTTCATAGAGCCTTTAGGGAAGCTTAAATTCTTCGGTGACGAAGGAAATGATAGTAAATATTAAAAAATAGAAGGAAAAAGCTCGTTATTAGACTTCTAGATTTACCCATTACTCAGAGCAAACAAGGCAACGTGTACACTCCAAAAAAAAAAGCATTTTAAACTATGTATGCACACTAAAAGCTAAGGAAGTCAAGGGTCAAAACTTTGGAGTTCCTAAAATATCCGTATGAATTCTGGACGTTTGTTTATAAAGGGTGTATTTCTCATAAAAGACATTGCAAATAACAGAGACATTTGAAAGTAGCACATCTTTCATTTGACATGCAGAAACACCGGCACAGGTTCTTCTGTCTGCATTGATCAACCACACAGAAGAAAAGAGAAGACAAAAAGGGGTGCTTATGCATCAGTGGAACAGAATAATACTACTTAACAATAGCCACCTCTGCAGATACAGCTGCTGTCTAAAAAGCTTGCACAGCATAGCAGAGGGTAAATAGGAACTGGAGAGTCTGGTGTGAATCGATAAAAGCCATCAAACACCTGAGGGGTCCCCCAATTTTTGCTCAAACCACTCCACCCCCTGGGCAGGAGGAAACAATGGCGGGGCATCAATACCTGCAATTGGGAAAAGGCAGGGCGGGAGACAGCGGGCGAACCACACAAGTGGGTCACCTCTCCACCAGACAGCAAATGGGCGTGCAATCGTTTGCATCAATTCAGTCCAGTGGGAGATTAAGGACAGGATGGGAAGGGGGTGCCATTAGGAGTGCATTGGTATAGAAGGTGGGTGATGGTGAGAAAGAAGGGGTGTGGAGGTTTTTAAAGCAGGTAGATATGGAGGCTCAGGGGGATATAGGTGTTTTCAATTACCCACAAATTCACAGCAATTTCCTCTTCTTTCTGACCACACCTCCCACTGCGAGGCTGATGGGAGTCCTGAACAAAGAGGCGTGAAGATCGCGATTGTTTGACTGCAGGTTGGTGGGGAGGAGCGGGAGGAGGTCGTTTTTCGTCCGTCTGCCTCGTTCAACCTTTCTCTGTCACCTTGGAGCCTTTTTCCCCCACTGGTTAGAAACTTAAAAGTGCACTTCTACTTCCGCGTAGATGTTGATAAGCCACTTCCTGAGAGTGAGAAATACTCTTGTGCCGTTAAAAGATAACAGGCAAATACACACACACACAAACGGCATTGTTCCATTCAGCAGGACACAACTTTGCTGTATCTGCTCAAATGTACACCTCATCTTACTGATTAGTTATCTTTAGTAATCAGTTACCTTCACTTAAGATCTCCTCAGCAGCTATACACAATGTACATAATGTTTTGGAATAATAGCAGATAATTTGTCTTTGTTTTATTTATGTTATATAATGGTAATAATAATAATAATTTATTATTATTGAAATTATTGTTGTTGTTGTTGTTTGTTTGTTTTACTGACAAAAACGACTCAGGAGGGACAAATATGAGAGAAATTCAGTCATTATAAGAATTACAAGAAATATAAACAAGGTAAGCAAACAAGATGTTGTTCAGCGAGGTCTGGATGAGCAGCAAAGCCTCTCTGTAGTTTATTAGTACAGAGCCCATAAAACCGCAGCCCAGATATCACAGACATCCAAAGATGTTTGTACAGAAACTAAAGCAGAACCTGTTCAAAGCTAGAAAAGAGGACAACTGTAAATTAATATTTGGGAGAATCTTTGTTTAGAAAAAAGGATTTATAGAAAGAGTGAAGGATTTAAACTGAAGTGTCTAACAGATACAAAATCGTAACATTAACACATTAACTTTATGCCCTGCCATGACCACATTAAACATAAAACCCATCTTTAATACACACATCTTATGAAAAACATATTTAACAGCCCTGAATTCATTCAGAGACTTTTTATAAGGTGGAGAAATAGTATTTAGAAAACCCTCCCAACCCACCTCCTGAGTTGCGTGCTTCTATAGGAGGTCTTTGTTTTTAGTGTTTTTCTTACACTTTTGATGTCTTGACACATGCAGTGATGCTGTGGTACATGCTGAGCTGTCAGTCTGATTTTAACTCTGCCAAACAATCAGTCGAGGACCTGACACTGACATGGACCAGATGATAAATCCTTTATCGTTGACATTTTAAATAGTTTAGTTTTTGATTATACTGGACATGACAATTACCTGGCATTTTTGCTCACTAGCTAAATGTAGCAGAATGCTAACACTGCTAATGTGGCAACAGTGGCAAACATTTCCCCTGGTTCACAGCAGGGTGTTAGTGTTGTATGTCAGCTGCATTTTGCAAAAGAAACAAAACAAAACAGGAAAAAGAAAAATGCTCAGCGGAGTCAAATGGCAACAAAGTCGCAGCGTGTTTCCTGTTAGCTTTGCAGCTTCCTTTCAAGTTCAACTATGTCGACAAACCTAAAACCTTTCTGCAGGAGAGGGGAAGTGCCCCAACTTGCAGATGTTGCCACATGAGCATATGAGAGGCCTGATAGGAGCCTCTATCAGCCATGTGACTTCCTTTCTTCCTGGCTCAGCAATGGGCAACAACTATGTAACCATTTACCCACTAGATAGCATATCAGAAGTAGTGTGTGTGTGTGTGTGAGGGAGGGGGGATCAAGTCACACATGCAAGCCAATTAACTCTCTCTAACTCTCTTCACCCATTCTCTGACCTGATGTATTTAATACGTATCTGAATGCAAACATTTAAATTTCACTGAAGGAAATGTGTTTAAATTGTGAGAGCTCCCCCATGAGCTAAGATTCAGGCTAAAGCTACATTTTCCTAAAGCATTTGCTCTCCTTTCATGAAATGGCTTTAAGCACCACACAGGGCTCAATTAAACGCCGTGTATGCCAGTTATGTTGGTTGTTAATATGCTGATTTATAGTGGAGCAAAGACATGATCAAGTGGTTCTATTAAAGGTACTGTGCTCTGTGGCCATCTGGAGCATACATTGTGAATGTGTATGGAGGGGAAGATGAAGCTAATCATCCGGAAATAACTCAGCCAACCTCTTGCTCGCTCTTTCTCTCTCTCAATAACACACACACACACACACACACACACTCACAGACACACACACACACACACACACACGCACAATGGTAAATGAGGGGTAGTTTGACTAGTGACACATGAGTGCTCCCATGTGGTGAAAAATAAGCATGGCTGCACTCGTTAAAGGGATAGTCCTCACAGTTATTAGAAATTAAATATTTGTTAAATATTATATATATATATATATATATATATATATATATATATATATATATATATATATATATATATATATATTTATATATATAATATTTATATATATATATAATATTTATATATATATATATATATATAAAATATTTGTGGAAATGTGGTATAACTTCCACACACTGTCCCGCTCACTGTTATTTTAATTCATTTGCAACATTTCGGTCTGTACGACCTTCGTCAGTAACCATTTCTATTTAAGAACACTTTCTTACATAATTTCTTAAAATATGGATGAAAATGAATGTTACAGTGCATCCATACAGCCCTCTAACACTTCTTCATGCTGGTTGTGTTGAAAAACTTTTGGTTTTGTTTTGTTTTGTATTTGGGGGCTTCCTTAATTGTTGATTCTAAAGTGTCCACAGGTGTAAACGTGAGTGTGAATGTCTGTCTGTGTCTCTGTGTTCGCTCTGTGACAGACTCGTTGCTAAATGCTAAAAAAAAGGAACTTTCATATTCCTGCAAAGCATTCGGCTTACACAGACAAAACGCTCCCTGCATCACGGCATGGCTTCTGATTGTTTGCTGTAAAGTGTGTGTGCTCTTCTCTGTGTGCTTTATTGAGCATATTTAGTTGTGTTGTGATGGCGATGTGCTTCAGCAAGCTGTCATTGTGCACATGATGCTAGGGTCGGTGTCAGTTTCCAACTAGAGCTCTATATTCAGCTGGTAAGGGGACTGCGTGACACTATGTGACTGCAGCACATATTGTCAAAGTCTTGAGGACCTTAGCACTGCTTCACCTGCTGATGTTTTTTTTGAGTAGAAGGTAAGTTATAGATACTAAAAAAAATTAATTAATCAATAAAAATGTTCTTTTTTTCCTTTCTTTTCTGTGCTCGTTTGACATTGACAACATCCCTGCTCTCCCAAGGCGGACTGATGGGATTGAGGAATGTAGGCTGCTTGGCTTTGGCTCTCAGCCTGATGAGAATACAGCTGGTTGTATATTGAAGCCTTGTGTCAGTCAGAGGTGCCAGAGGTCAGACTGAGCGTCAACAGTCCTGACCGTCTGGTTAGAGAAGCTTTTTTAATGACTTATTATTACATAGACTAACCAGTGGCGGTGCAGATGGAACCATGGGTCCAGTCCCCACAGCCTGCACTGCAGCCATGCACCAGGCAACGAGCTGCTTACTCCCTTCCCCATCTTCCAGGATGTGACAGAGAACACAGCCTGCCTGATCCTCATATGTATCCTGGACGAGCACTTCTTTCCCCCTACACCTGGAACAAAGCACCAGGACCTGGCCTGGAGCACCGTACTGAGCACTGTACTGTCTGTACATGTGCTAGCTGGCCAGATGGCTATACACTGTCATGACAGTGGCGATGGTGATGGTACAGCCCGTGGGATGTTCAAGGCTTGGGAAATCTTTTTGTAGTCTAAGCTAGTCATGTGACATTCTGTATCGAGGCTTCGCGCGTATTGAGGCTTGCTTCATTTATGGGAGGAGCTGAAAATGATGACGTCCGAAGCCTCGCTGCCCGGCTGTACCACGTGACTGGTTCATGAAGTGGTTCGAACTTTGCCGCGAGCTATGACAGCGATATAAACCCCTCAGACTCCATTCAAAATGTGGGTGTTTGATGGAGAGTTGCGGTTAGTGAGAGTTTGGAGGTTTATGAGAGTGAGGAGAGAAAGTCAGGAGAGAATGGAGCCAGCTAAGAAGAGGAGGATGTCCTCCCCTGTGAGGGAACATTTTGATTTTATTCCTCCCAACAAGGTATGTAAATTTCTACAGAAGATGCATTTTCATAATACTGATGGTGCAATACAATTTATGTTAAGCTGTCTTTACTTTTGTACAAGGTGAAGTGTTTGCTATGTGCCAGGGAGCTGGGCTATAACAACAACACCTCATCCATGCTGAGGCACTACAGAGCTTTGCATGAGAATAAGGGGAGTAAGACCAGGTGAACCATCAAATGCCATGATAATATAGCATGCAGTAATGTAACTAAATGCTATAACAATATTATACAACTGTAATAAGTTACGTGTGTGATATTTATATTTGTGCTTTGTTCTTATTGTTTTTCCTCAGGAGAACAATCTCAAATAGATGAAGACCTGGTTACCATGGTGATTGAGGACTCCTAGCCATTTAGCATTGTGGAGGACAAAGGATTTAAAAGATTTGTTAAATCATTAAATCCTAGCTATGTTCTCCCCACTAAAAAGGTCATAAAAGCAGTGAAAATTTAGTTTTTACAGAATAAAATGTGAACAGGCAGGACTGAGGCCTCAGTCTGTAGCTGTCCATACCTCAACGTTACAAAAGCACAACCACTGTCCACACCCCAACCACACCTCACCTCACAGCAAATGATCATTTCCATTTTAAGCATTTCCAAATAATCATTTTCCATACTGCCAGTATAAATATACACAGTATGCTGCCATCACTACAATATAGATGTTTTACACACTCCTTTTGTTGTTGACATTTACAGGCTGTGTGCAAAAGGCCACACTCTTCAAATTCATGCCAACTAATATTTTTACATCCAGTAGGTGTCCTACTAGAGCAAATGAAGCTTCAAGAAGCTTTGCACTGGGGTGAACCAATTGAATGAAAAGCTTCAGTGCTTCATGAAGCTTCATCTGCCCATCACTACCCGTGGGATGTTCAAGGCTTGGGAAATCTTTTTGTAGCCTAAGCCTGCTTTACATTTCTCAATAACTTTATCCCTGACCTGTCTAGTGTGTTCTTTGGACTTCATGGTGTTGTTGCTCACAATATTCTCTCAGTCTGAGGCCGTCACAGAGCAGCTGTATTTGTACTGACATTAGATTGCACACAGGTGCACTCTGTTTAGTCATTAGCACTCATCAGGCAACGTCTATGGGTAACTGACTGCACTCAGACCAAAGGGGGCTGAATAATTACACACACCCCACTTTGCAGTTATTTATTTGTAAAAAATGTTTGGAATCATGTATGATTTTCATTCCCCTTCTCACGTGTGCACCACTTTGTGTTGGTCTTTCACGTGGAATTCCAATAACATTGACTCATGTTTGTGGCTGTAATGTGACAAAATGTGGGAAAGTTCAAGGGGGCCGAATACTTTTATAAGCCACTGTAGTTTAGCTGTCGGACAATAGTGCAAAACTTGAGCCTCATGTCAAGAGCATTTCTCCTTCACTTGCCTGTTTACAGTATCTCTGTGTTTATACACCACTTTGCATTTATTCATTACTTTTTAATAATCTCTGGCTCTCTTCCACAGTGTGTCATTTGTTCTGGCTCCTCCCCCTCACCCCCAATTGGTCGTGGCAGATGGTTAGCTTTCTTTCTGTTCAAAGGGAGTTTTTCCTTCCTCCTGTGAACAAGTGCTTCATCATAGGGGTTGTCTGACCATTGGGTTATAATATAAAGTGCCTTATGACTTAAACTGCCCTTTATGTAACCTAACACTGCAGCCACTGTGCACCGCTCCAACAGTGCATTACTGTAAATGCAAAACAGTACTGAAAGCTAAGCTGTTTATCCTTTGAATAAGCTTCCTCTTATTTTCATTGAACATTTGTTAATAAGATAAGATAAGATAAGGTGACCTTTATTAGTCCCACAGGTGGGAAATTTGTTTTGTTACAGCAAAAGTGCAAAGTTATGTAGCAGAAATTAGAAAACACTGGAATAAAATAAAATAAAATATACAATAGAATAAAATAGAATAGAATAATATATACAATAGAATAAAATAGAAATACAAATGCTATATACAACTGAGTAAGAAAATACAAAAGTACAACTTCGTCAGAAGAAGAATTGTACAAGAATTGCACATATAGCATATAGAATTGCACCTCAGTATGTTTTCACAACATGAAAAAATCATATATTTCCATCTTCTACAGATCTAGCATCTCATTTAAAAAATTAGACAATATATGTAAGTTTTTAAATTTCTAGTTTGTAAAATGTTCCTGAGCTGTCCTTACCTTTAAATGATAACATCTCTTCTTCCTCTCCTATCTTCTCTTTCTTACATCTTCATCCATCTCTGACTGTGATTTCACATTCTTTATAGTCACTCTAGATATGGCAGGAACTGGATACAGCGACCAACTGCACCAAAAATGTTGTGTAAAATGATGCCTAAAACATATGTTTGGCCCTTTAATCAAAGAATAAAAGATGTATGCACCAATTTGCATTGAATCATTACTTATTATTGATCTCTGGCTCTCTTATACAGTGTGCTTTGGTCATGTGTCACTTCCCTCACTGCTCCTCTGCTGGAGGTTTCTTCCTGTTCAAAGGGAATTTTTCCTTTTTATTAGAATTTGGATTTTACTCTGCTCTGTGATGACATCTTGAGGCCATGGGGAACAACCCATTAGAAGAGTCTTATCTCATGTTCCCACATACCACACATGTGCTAATGTCCACTGTAGAGATTGTCCCAGTGAAGTCAGGTTGTTTCTGCTACAGCCTTGGTGAAAGCAAAGTCAAATCAGCAGTAAAACTTTATGAGGACTCAGTCTATGTTATATCCTTGGGACAGCTGTTTAACGCTTTCCTCTGTGTAAAGGCTAATCATTAGACTCTATGTGAACATGGAGATCCACCCACTAGAAATGAAAAGAAAGAGGTTACAAACATATCAATAAACCACTTCAAAGTAAAGTAAAATAACGTTTTTCAGGCCTGATTCAGATGAAGCTAATTTCAGGTTTTCAGGGAGTTTGTTCTACGGGGTATAAAAACCAAAAACTGCTTCACTTTTAAAAACTGTTTACAGGAACACAAAGGCCAGTTTCTGTTTCCCTGAGAGTTCTGGATGTTTTTGTAAGACACAGTTAGATTTGAAATACAATCCAAGTTCACTGAGTGCCTTGTAAACTTGTAGATGTATTTTCAGCCATCTGTTGGGACATAGGAAGCCAGATTTGAGGATAATAGTAATGCACTCAACCTTTCTGGTCTAGCTGTCTGCTTGACTGTTTTACTGAGACCCATGAAGACAGTTTAATCTGCCAGCAGTTTTTCATGCATTCACTGTAGACAGAGATCTTTGAAATTTTGCTTTATTTTTAAGATGATAAAAGGGTAATTTTGTATTATTATTTAACTATTCAAAATAAAGTTTCTATAATTTCTCCAAGATTTCTGGACTAATTTGAAGATTTAACCATCATGCTAGACAATGACCTGTATTCTTAACTGCCTTTGGATTCTGTTGAGATTGCCTTACATTTGGTTGATTTCCATGTGAAGTTGCCAGAAACAGATTGATTTGTCTCTGAGGCTGGGGGGTTTGTGCACAGGTGAAGGCTGTGCATTTGAAACAGGTGCCTTTAAAAATAGTTTATGTTGGCAGCCCATATTATATTACAGTATTTAACTTAAACACTTCCTTTCTCTCCGTGATAGTGTGGGTTTGTATCACTTTTCGGAAAAGCAGGACCTGGTTTGCCAGCTAGACAAGGTTCGGCCTACATTTTGTGGAAGAGAATGTCTTAGCCAACACTGCCCCCTACTGACTTAAAAAAAACCTACACAAGTACATCAATAATTTAGTGCTTCTTGTGAATTTCTCACAAGTGATATTTTTCACCTTAATGTAGACAGCACAGCTTTTTCGGCTTTCTGCAACTAGTGAGAATTGGAATATGCAAATTAATAGTGAAATTGCTCATCATGATCTGTTAGTTGCATTTTTTAAGCCCATTTGAAGTTTATATTCAGTTTAAGCTTTCATCATAGATACTGTATAAACTAAGCTAGTTAAAATAATTGGTGTACTGTTGCAATGACTACAGTATTGTCAAGAAACTACACTTTATATACAGTGTAGAGCATCTGCAAATATTAAGTTACAGTTAGGAAAAGAAAAGAGAAACTTGAAATATGTCTTTTAAGTTTTATTCAGAACAATGAAACAGGACAAGACAGGATAACACCTCAGTGAAGAACTGAACAGAAGACTGGGAAATAGACTGTAGGTCAGGTACTCGTGACACAAAGTTGCTGAGAAACAGATTTAACAGCTGTGCAACAGTAAACTTAAGCCAGGTCCTCTTCACCTTCCTCCTCAAACTCTCCCTCCTCCTCGGCAGTAGCATCCTGGTACTGCTGGTACTCTGACACCAGGTCGTTCATGTTGCTCTCTGCCTCAGTGAACTCCATCTCATCCATACCCTCACCAGTGTACCAGTGAAGGAAAGCCTTACGCCTGAACATGGCAGTGAACTGCTCGGAGATGCGCTTGAACAGCTCTTGGATTGCCGTGCTGTTACCAATGAAGGTGGCAGCCATCTTGAGACCTCTGGGAGGAATGTCGCAGACTGCGGTCTTGACGTTGTTGGGGATCCATTCGACGAAGTAGCTGCTGTTCTTGTTCTGCACGTTCAGCATCTGCTCGTCGACCTCCTTCATGGACATGCGCCCGCGGAAGATGGCAGCCACCGTCAGGTAACGACCATGACGTGGGTCACAGGCAGCCATCATGTTCTTGGCATCGAACATCTGCTGGGTGAGCTCTGGTACAGTGAGTGATCTGTACTGCTGGCTACCCCTGCTTGTGAGAGGAGCAAAGCCTGGCATGAAGAAGTGCAGACGAGGGAATGGCACCATGTTTACAGCCAGCTTGCGAAGGTCAGCATTGAGCTGTCCGGGGAACCTGAGGCACGTGGTGACGCCACTCATAGTTGCAGAGACCAAATGGTTGAGGTCACCATACGAAGGGGTTGTGAGTTTAAGGGTGCGGAAGCAGATGTCATAGAGGGCCTCGTTGTCGATGCAGTAGGTCTCATCTGTGTTTTCTACAAGCTGATGAACTGATAACGTGGCATTGTAGGGCTCAACAACTGTGTCTGATACTTTCGGGGAAGGCACCACGCTGAAGGTGTTCATAATGCGGTCAGGATACTCTTCGCGGATCTTGCTGATGAGCAGCGTGCCCATACCAGATCCCGTACCGCCACCCAGGGAATGTGTGAGCTGAAAGCCCTGCAGGCAGTCGCAGCTCTCTGCCTCCTTCCTCACTACATCCAGGACAGAGTCCACCAGCTCTGCACCTTCTGTGTAGTGGCCCTTGGCCCAGTTGTTACCAGCACCGCTCTGGCCTGCATAAACAAATCCAGACTAAACTTAGTAACCATAGTGCAACATAACTTAGAAATTTCGACATAATATAATGCAACTTACCAAAAACAAAGTTGTCTGGTCTGAAGACTTGGCCGAAAGGACCAGACCTCACAGAGTCCATGGTGCCTGGCTCCAGATCCACAAGGACAGCACGGGGCACATATTTGCCACCTAATTATTAAAAAAGAAAGAAAATATCAGTTAAATATCATTAAACCCACATACAGCCCTAGGCCAAGCTGTATGGATGATGTACTTACCTGATGCCTCATTGTAGTAGACATTGATCCTGTCCAGCTGCAGGTCACTGTCACCATGGTAAGTGCCAGTTGGGTCAATGCCATGCTCATCACTGATCACCTCCCAAAACTAAAATAAATACAAATAAAAAGGCAAAAATGAGGGAGCAATAAAACAAAGTGACTAAATAAAGCAATCTCATCCTGGTCTACTGTTCTTTTAAGAGGCACACTACACTATATTTAACATTCTGTCGTTTTGATGTCGCAGTGATGTGATTTAGGGTTACATTTACAAATCATAAACATGAATAAAGCCACGCGCCTGATTCTTGACGTCAGTTTAAAATGGTTGACAGTTCCCGCCGTTCTGCCATAGGCGCGCGCGGTCTCATACGCCATTGGCTGCTATGGTTATGAATTTGAACATTCCTTGCTACGTCACTAACCGCCCACTACAGGCAAAAAGCCGGGCTGCAGCAAAAGCACGAAGTAGGCCGCACGAAGCCGGTAACTGCAATTAAAATAAATAAAAATAATCCGATTTATGAGACAAAAATCTTCAAAATTATAGTTTAACCCACAAATCTATCAAGCTTATAGTCTATCGGGCTGTTTTACTTAAGGCTTTTTAGAGTATTCTGTCGACAATCCTTAGCTTTACTTCCCTTTTTTCCGCAGTGCAGCATACACCGAGAGAACAATGGCCAAGTTCCGTTTCCGTTAATTCGACGTAAAAACGTTAATAATTAGAGTTGCCATTCAGCTTATCAGCAATTTTCTTTTATCTAAATAACAAAAACAAAGGGTTACAGGGAAATCTTTAAACTGTTCAACATTACATTTATTTTTCCATTTTATTTAATTAGACGTCGATATATCACGGTTCTACAAGGTTCTCAAAATATAGTTATGTCTATAGTTAACTAATTTCTTATCCAACATTTAAGTAGGACACGTTGATATTCCCAGGGTGTGGCTTCTGGGACGTAACGAGCACAATGCACAGGCTTCTGGTGCAAAGAACACGTTGATCGTAAATAATGCAACTTAATAACGTCGTGAAATGACACATATTTTCACTAACCTTGGCACCAATCTGGTTTCCACACTGGCCGGCCTGAAGATGGACAATTTCCCTCATATTTACTGGAGGTAGCGTAGGACTTTCAACGACAGACTTTGGTTCACTTGAAGTGCGTACTGAATGCCTCAACGCTTTACTTTATACGTCCAGGAAACGCCCTTAAGGCGTCAACTCAAGTGCCTATTGGCTTATAAGCGAACACTTCCTTTATAGACACAAATGTAAACCAATCAAAGGTTCATGTGCTAATCTCTGATTGGTCTAACCGGCCTGCCTGTCATTTTCATCTCAAACTTATGACTAACGTCTAATCTGTAGACGTTGACCTACTTCCTCGTGATGGTGGAAAGAAAATGCGACACTGTAAAGGGATTATTTTTGACATCCTAGTGTTAGCTTCTAGTGCAGACAGCTAGAGGTTTCATCTCATCGACTAAATTAGAGCATTTCGATTCATTAGGATATAAAACAGTCATCCGAGTGGGCTGCTAGTAGCAGCAACAGTCCACGTGGCTGACCATTTTATCAGAAATATTCCTAGCGGAAGCTGTCGCAGTAGAGCTAACCATGGCTTTCAGACGCCTTGCTTTTTACTCGAGGGCTGGGCAGTGATTTTCAGTTATGCCTGTCTGAGGCCTGGGTGTAGACAGATCCAGCTGGATTCTGCAATCTCATTTACCATTTTCTTTCCCTTTTCTACTGGTTTATGGGTGGATTTCGTGCTGTAAACCCGTACTACTATTATAAAGAATACATTAATGTGTCAAGTAATAGCAAGTAAAGAAAATAATCGTTACATTTAGAACAATATGTCTATAGGATTATCAGCATAATGACAACTGAAATGGGAAACCTGCAGTCCCTTTACATTTTTAGCACATTATTAATAAAACATTGATGTAGAGTACTGATTCAGGACAAAGAGTCAGCCTCTTATTCCTTTACAACAAGCAACAACACCAGAAACATGCCAAGTTTCTGGTGTTCATCTTATGAAGCTCTTTCCTCTTGTTGATTCTCACAATAATGGGTGTAAAAGGTGTGGTGAAACCACAAAATGTTGAATCTAGAGCTGTACTGGGTGCTTTAAATGAGTAAAAGCAAATGAGAGCACACATGCTTATTAATAGATAATCTGGATGTCAAGGGGCCAATGTAACTGTGGCGCAGACACAGGGATGGCCTCAGTTCTTCACAAAATGTTTTACAGATGTGCTGCCTTTATGATAGTCGAGTAGTTTTATATCACTTATTATTTAAATCTAATTTTGTTTTCATTCACCCTGGGCCTGGATGGACAAGAGTACAAGCAGACTCTGCTGTGCTTAAATCATACAATATAGGTTATTCTCATGCATTGTATGTGTTGTAATTTGACACACAAAGGCCTTCTCTGTTTGTGCGATGGCAGAGCTACATCAGAGAAAGTATGGCAGGATACAAACAAATGAGCAGTTAGCTTCTCATAGCTGAGCAGAGGGCTGTTGTTTTCTGGTGTATTTGCAGGAGATGTACCCAGGTCGGCCCTGCCTTGTACCGTGAACTTTTATCAGCAAATTTATGGCTTCAATTCTGTGAAATCAAATTGACAAGGTTGAATCCTGCATTAGCTGATGTTTGATTAGAGTAGACGTGCTGGATAAACCGTCACGCTTGACTATTGACTTGGAGGCCAAAGATCAGATCTCACCTAGGATCATTTTATTGGTTTTGCTTTTACTTATTGTTTAATTATAGTTTTTTACTTGTAGTTAAATAATCTTAAAATGAATCTGGGACACTGGGAAAGAAGAGCAGGTTTAACATTATTAATTTAACAGTTAGCTCCAATCCACATCTGAAATTGCACCATTGAAGAATCATGTGTGTGACTGTAGATTCTGTTGGGAGAAAAAACAATAAATGCATAGAAGAAAATAATAATAATTATAATCGAAGGTTTTTAGAGGGAGATTATGTTTGGCTGGGTGGGGCCCTGCTGGGAGAAAAAACAACTTGGACTAATGGCCTCAGTATCTCAGTAATTCCAGGCTCTGATAAGATCAACCAGATACATTCATTACAATAAAGCAAATTCTGTATCCTTTGTGATCTGGGTCATTGTTGTTCTTATTGCCTGTGTGCAGTTACTCATCAATTATTCACTGATCTCTTTCTTTGGTGGGGCATGAAATGTGTGTGCACTCAGTGATTTGTGTCAGGTAAAGCATGAAGAAAGCCTTTCAGGGCACTGGAGGAGATACTTTTGCTGTTTAATGTTCTTTATGAGTGAAGTCAGTCAGCGTGCTACAATACAGCAGCACACGCTGCATCAACTGAACTGATGCTGCTTTCTATGACTCAGCATCTCTCAGCACACTGCAGCATTCAGCCTCCAGTAGCCAGATCAATATTGCATTAAAGAGACAGATGCAGTTGGGAGACACACACACACACACACAGAAATAAAACACAACTGTCACTGTCTAACAGAACATATTGTGTATGCAACTGTGTATGTTAAATTGCAGTCTCCACAGTTTTTTGAATCAACACAGGATTCATGGATTCTGTGACACGATGTTTCTAAATCTGGTTCTTGGAAAACCAGATGAAGAACTTTTAGCTTTTTTAAGAGAAAGTGAACTAAAGCTTACAAACGTATTGTGCTATCATATGCATCTTTATTTAAATAAAACTCAGTGTTGAAGTTGTTGTTAACAGACGCTAGAAGCTGTGGGACATAAAGTGTTTCCAGTTTCTGAAGATGGGGATGCGAGTTTAGGGCCTCCTGGTTTACATGACTGAAATTAAACTGAGCTTTCTTTTTCCAGAGATCCAGCACCAGCAACGAGCGGTTAAAAATATTATTAACTCTGTTAAACGATGATTTAACAACTCTATCTGTGTTAGTCTTCACAGTTTCTGCTGTCTGAATAAAATCACGTGAATCCGTCTCTAGTCTACATTTTTGTCCATGTTTGGTTCATTAATAGTCTAAAGAATAAGCTGGCATTCAATGTAAAACAAGTTGTATTAAACAATAAAAACAGGTCAGAAATGATATACAGATGTAGTGTATATGAACCATGCATGACTTATATTGAATTATATCTTGTATTGCTGTCAATATAAGATACTGACAGCATTATTTCCACCACAGTTTTGTGCAGCTTTAACACAGATACAGAAATTCACAAACACAGTGGGAAGTGGGCAATCGGAGAAGACGGTGTTAGACAGGAACAGCTGGACTAATGTTCTGCCTCTGCTGAGAAATACACTCATTCACTCTCCTATCAGGTTACTGCCTCCCACTGCAGCAGCATTCAGCCAGTCAGTCTCACCACAGCCCATTCAGGCCTCACACACACACACACACACACACACACACACACACACACACACACACACACACACACACACACTATGGGTTACGCCCTGTAGTGGCTTTGTAAAGCACCCTGGGAAATCAACTCTGACTAAGCTGGGAAAAAACAGACAGGATAGACTTTTACAGAGATGTGCAGTACTGTGCATAAGTCTTGAGTCATGCACACACACACACACACACACACACAAACACCACCTTTGTTCTTCAACAGTATTCAACGGGGCAATGGTGGCTCAAGAGTTGGGAGTTCGTCTTGTAATCGGAAGGTTGAATCCCGGCTTGGATTGTTGTGTCCTTGGGCAAGACACTTCACCTACCGCCTACCGGTGTTGGCCAGAGGGGCTGATGGTGCGATATGGCAGCCTCACCTCTGTCGGTCTGCCCCAGTCTTGCCTCCACCAGTGTGTGAATGTGTGTGTGAATGGGTGGATGACTGGGTGTGTAAAGCGCTTTGGGGTCCCTAGGGGGGGCTAGTAAAAGCGCTATACAAATACAGGCCATTTACCATTTAATGATTCCATCAGTTCTGCCTGATATGAAACCCCAAACCTTCTCAGAGGCAGTCGGTTACACAGCCGTATTGTTTTACATCTCTACTGTCCAATATGTCTGGCAATTTTTTGGAGATCAAATATCTAATTTGGATGTATCACTCCACAAGGCCTGGTTCTATGTTTAGATCTTGCATATTTTGGTATATCTCCGTCTTTTTTCACTGTTTCTCCTTCGTAAGAATGACTTCTTCACAGCCACTCTTCCAATATCATTCCTAATGATGGTTTTGGGAATATTAGGCCAGTTATAAATTAAAATCTTATTAGATAAAATGAATAAACTTCTGGAAACATCCACTACATACAAACATATTTAGAAGTGAAATGTGAAAAGATATAAACACATGCAATAATAGAATATATGAATCATATCATAACATTAATAAGAGAGCGACACTGGGTTCATATCCAGTCTGAGGCGATGCATGGTGGAGCTTGCATGTTATCCTTGTGTCTGCTTGGGTTCTTTTCAAGTTCTCTGATAAGAACTAATCCCACGCAGTCAAGACATGCATGGGATTAGGTTAACTGGAGATTCTAAAATTAGCCATTAAAGTCACTGAATGTTATCTGTCTATATGTGACAGACCTGTTGAATCAAGAAATTCCTTAAATACAGCCTGTCTGCTAAAGTGAAGACCAAAAAATCTCCAAAGAGAACAAATCACGTGTCACAATCAGCAGGGCTGACTGTGTGTAGAGTGAAGAGTGGACCCAAATGCAGACGGAAACAAAATGTGAAACGTGACTCGAATAACAGAAAATGAGCCGTTTACTGAGGCTGGCAAAATAACGGTAAACAAAAGGCAAAGCTAACAATAAACTAAACTGGGTGAGCTAAACTAACTAAAAACCTACAACAGGAACATGGACGTGACACGAGGAAACTTGACACAACTTCTCAGCTTGCAAACAAAGCAGCCGATCTGACAATGACACTCTGAAAACAGAGGACTTAAATACACAGCAGGTGATTAGGGGAAGTGGGAACACATGGAGGAACAGCTGACTGACATGAGCCTAATGACAGGACAAGGGAAGTGAAACTAAATACAATGAACAAAGAACACACGACTCCTTCAAAATAAAACAGGAAACACTGAAACTAGACATGACAAGCTTAACAGACCTAACACGCGATGAACGATACAAGAACTCAAACATAGAAACCAAGGAAACAATAACTAATAACTGCCTTTCCTTAACTAAAGCTAAATAGGAATGACACAAACTAATCACAAATCTAAAATGAGACAAATACGAAATGAACTCAGAGCGCTGGGTCAGCGCCCTGATTTAAAGAAACACAGAACAGATGAGACTCAAAGTCACTGACACTTCTGTCAGTCTGGAAAGGACGACTGAGGCGTTGGTGTAGAAGGACGGACAGAAGTCTTTGGTACTAAAGCAACCCATAATGAAAGCCATTACCCAGAACCCAGAACAACTTCTAAAGAACTGCAGGCTTCCTTGTCTCAGTGTTGAACAATAATAACGAGACTGGGCAGCAACGCTGGGATCCATGGGAGAGTCCTAAAGGAAAAACCACTGCTGACCAAAAAAGAACAAAAAGGCTCGTCTGACATTTTCCAGAAAAAACATCTTGATGATCCCCAAGACTTTGATGAAAATGTTATGTGGATTGATGACATAAAAGTTGAACTTTTTTAACGGTTTATGTCCCATTACAACCATTGCTAAAAAAGCAAAACAAATAAATAAACGAACAATAAAGAGAAACTAACTTTGACCTACTTTGAATCTTATTGAGATGCTGTGGCATGACTTTAAGATAAGATAAGATAAGATAAGATAAGATAAGATAAGATAAAATAACCTTTATTAGTCCCACATGTGGGAAATTTGTTTTGTCACAGCAGGAAGTGGACAGTGCAAAAGTTATGAAGCAAAAATTAGAATACAATAAGAATAAATACAGTACACAACTGTACAGAATAGAATACAATAAAATACTAGATACAGTAGAATAAAATAGAATAAAATATACAATAAGAAAAAAAATAGAATACAAATGCTATACAACTGAGTAAAAATACAACAATGCCAGAAAAGATTATTGCACATTAGTGTTATTGCACATTTGACCCTTCATGCTCGAAACGCTTCTAATGTGGGCTAATTCAAACATTTAAAACAGGAGGAAATGTTTTCCCTGTATCCAAATAATAGAGGGACAAATGCATCCAACCTTTGATTTTTCCCTTCATGTGTAATGTGCCTTCAAGAGCATTGTATCTGTTCGCCTGTCTCCAGAGAGATGAGTCAGGAAGTCCATTTGATGCTAATACATCTCGGCAGTCACCACATTAAGAGCTAATGATGGTCAGTCCAGGGAAAGTCCGCAGCGCATCCACCCACCCTGCTCATGTAGGATATCACGTTACAAAAATATACCAGCGGGATAATGGTGCTGTGGGCCGAGCTGGCTGCACTGTGTTGTACTGGGCTATGCTACTGTGATAGCATACTGTATCTACTGCTATAAGCGAATAAGCGAATCTACAATTTCAACTGAATCAACAAATGTAAGCAGAAAAAAGGGCTAACTCTTTGCTGTGTGTTATGTATGAACCAAGAGTATTGTGTGCTATGCAAGCCATCGCCAGTAGGGGGCATCACGCCCAGTTATGGTGTGTGTTACTTCTGTGTTTTCCAATAAAAGAAGAAGTCAACTTGTAAGCAACGATTGTATGTACAGTGTGACTATATGAGCTCCAATAGTGTACTGACACCACAGTGGGAATATAACATAAATTGGCGACGAGTTGTGACGTCTGGAAGACTTGGCCGTCTACTGAGCGTGAACTGACTGCGTGGCTGAGTCTGGACGAAAAACGGACGATCGCGTGGTGAATTAGCATCGGAGCTAGCTGCTAGCTGCTTTTTCTCCGACGAGTCAGAAACGACAGCGTTGACTGTGGACAGCGGATACATCATGGCTGGAATGATTGGGCAGATGGACCCCTTTGATGATGCTGGTGAGCAATGGGCGACGTATATTGAACGTTTTGAGCATTACATCCTTGCTAATGACATTCAGCCTGAGAAACGGATCCCGGTGCTGCTGAGTGTGATGGGTCCCAAAACGTACGGTCTGCTGCGTAATCTAGTGGCTCCAAGCAAGCCTGGGACAATGCAGTATGACAATATTGTGGGTGTTTTGCAAGCTCATTTTGCTCCCAGACCGCTGGTAATAGCTGAAAGGTTCCGGTTCCACAAGAGGAATCAGGGGGAAGAAGAAACGGTCGCACAGTATGTGGCGGTGCTGAAAAGACTATCAGAACATTGCGAGTTTGGTGCGTATCTGGAAGATGCTCTACGCGACAGATTTGTGTGTGGATTAAAGTGTGAAACGGTGCAGAAGCGTCTTTTGACTGAAAAGGATCTCACGTTTCGCAAAGCAGTTGATTATGCTGTGTCGGCAGAGACAGCAACACGGGAAGTGCAGCAGTTGAGTGGTTCCCTTAAAGTGAATGCGGTGCTGTCACAAAAAGGTGATAAATGCCGCCGCTGCGGAAAAATTAATCATACTGATGATGACTGCTGGTACAAAGACCGTGACTGTCACCAGTGTGGAAGGAAGGGCCACACGAAACACATGTGTAAAGGTAGAGCCAGAAGCAGCCAACATTGGAACAGGAAAGAGAAAGAGGGAAAACCTGAGCCGAAAGGCAATGCAGTTAAAAACAGAGCAAAGGACAAAAAGAGGAGAATTCATCATGTTGCTGCAGAGGAGAACGAAAGTGAAGGAACCAGACCCGACACTGATAGTGAGTTGGAGCTGTATTCTTTGTCTCAAAAAGAGAATTATTCACGTATCTCCCTAATGCCTGTAGTTAACGGGAAGAAAATGGAGATGGAGCTGGATACAGGGGCTGCTGTGTCTTTGATCCCATGGGAACAGTACAAAAGTATGCTGAGTCAGTTGCCGCTGCAACCCACTGACATCATGTTGAAAACATACACTGGGGAGCCACTGGCACCAGAAGGGGTCATCAAGGTGCAAGTTGAACTGAATAAGCAGCGTGCAATTCTACCCTTGTATGTGGTAAAGGTGGATGCTCCACCACTGTTTGGTAGGGAGTGGCTGAGAGTGATCAAACTGAACTGGAAAGACTTAAAGATGGTCCATGCCAGAGAGCAAAGCGGAAATGACAATCTGGAGGCTGTGTTAAAGAAACACTCAGCCGTTTTCTCTAAGGAGCTGGGCACAATGAAAGGAATTAAAGCCAGATTGACTCTTAGGTCTGATAGTGTCCCCAAATTCTGTCCACCACGTAACGTGCCTTATGCTCTCCGCCCTCGGGTGGAGGCAGAACTGAAACGCCTGACTGAGCTTGGGGTGATCACACCAGTGGAGCATAGTGATTGGGCTACGCCCGTGGTCCCTGTCAACAAGAAGGATGGCTCAGTGAGACTCTGTGGTGATTTCAAGGTCACTCTTAATTCGCAGCTCTGTGTGGATAAGTACCCACTTCCACGCATTGAGGACCTGTTTGCTTCTCTAGCAGGAGGTCAGCATTTCAGTAAGCTAGACTTAGCAAATGCCTACCTACAGATGGAGGTAGATGAGGAGTCTAAGAAGCTGCTGACTATTTCAACACAAAAAGGGCTGTTTCGTTTCAATCGCTTGCCTTTTGGAGTGGCGTCTTCACCTGCATTGTTTCAGAAGGCCATGGATCAAGTGCTTCTCGGCCTACCATACACCCATTGTTATCTGGATGACATCCTCGTCAGTGGTCCAGATAAACAGACACACCTGAGAACCCTTAAGGCAGTTATGGGCAGGCTGGAGGACTATGGCCTGCGTCTCAAACAGGAGAAGTGCCAGTTTTTCCAAGAATCAGTGGAATACCTGGGCCACATAATTGATGCGGCAGGGTTACACAAATCACCAGAAAAGGTGCGTGCCGTTATGGAAGCTCCAGCACCAGCTGATGTCAGCCAGTTACGTTCTTTTCTGGGAATGCTCAACTATTATGGACGTTTCATACCTGATTTAGCTACGGTCCTGAAGCCGCTGAATGAACTACTCAGTAAAGAGAAGAAATGGCAGTGGACATCAGCCTGTGAGTCAGCTTTCCAAAAAGCTAAAGAACGTCTGGCCTCACCAAAAATACTCACCCACTACAATCCTGAACTGCCTCTCCGTTTGGCATGTGACGCTTCACCATATGGCGTTGGAGCCGTGCTCTCACATGTCATGCCTGAGGGCCAAGAACGGCCAATTGCTTATGCTTCACGAACCCTCAGCAAAGCAGAACGAAACTATGCTCAGATCGAGAGGGAGGCTTTGGCAATTGTTTTTGGAGTGCGCAAGTTTCACCAGTATCTCCATGGCAACAAGTTCACCTTGCTCACTGATCATCGCCCACTGACCTCTATTCTGAGTCCAGTAAAAGGTACACCATCTATGGCAGCTGCGCGAATGCAGCGTTGGGCGCTCCTTCTGTCAGCACATAATTACACCTTACTGTATCGGAAGGGGGCACATCACGCCAATGCTGACGGTCTGTCACGTTTACCTCTGCCCCTCGCACAGAAAGAGAAACAGGGAGCGGTTGAAGTATTCTACGCATCTCAACTGGACACATTACCAGTCAGTGTCGCCGAGATCAGACGTGACACTTTGTCTGATGTCACTTTGTCTCGAGTCCTAGAAATGGTAACAACTGGACGTTTTCCAGCAACAAAGGACACAGATCAAGAGCTGTCACCCTATCTGAGGCGCAGACATGAACTCACGATACAGCAGGGATGCCTCATGTGGGGCGTGAGGGTGGTTGTGCCACCTAAGCTGCGCTCTCATGTCCTGAAAGAGCTCCACACTGCACATCCAGGGATGGTGAGGATGAAGAGCTTAGCTCGCAGCTATGTTTGGTGGCCTGGCATTGATTCTCAAATTGAGCTTCAAGCTAAAGCCTGCCACTCTTGTCAGCGTGTGCAAAAAGAGCCTGAGTTAGCACCTTTGCACCCCTGGCTGTGGCCTTCCTGTCCGTGGGAACGGATCCATGTGGATTTTGCGGGTCCATTTGAAAGTCACATGTACCTGGTGGTGGTAGATGCACATTCCAAGTGGCCTGAAGTGCATATTATGGATAGCACCACAGCTGGTAAAACCATACAAGTGTTGCGGGGTCTCTTTAGTCGCCATGGCATTCCCCATGTCCTGGTGAGTGATAACGGACCACAGTTCTGTTCGGAGGAATTCAGGGTGTTCCTGAAAGCTAATGGAGTTAAACACATCCGCTCCGCGCCGTACCATCCTGCCACTAATGGTTTGGCTGAGCGTTTTGTGCAGACATTCAAGCATGCACTGAAAGCGTCCAGGGGTACAGCACCTGTGCAACAACGCCTTGACACGTTCCTCTTGACATATCGCAACACTCCCCATGCAACAACTAGAGAAACGCCAGCTATATTGTTCATTGGACGCAAGCTACGCTCTCGACTGGATTTTTTGAAGCCCAGTGTGGCTGGAGCAGTGCGTCGGTCGCAAGATGCGCAACAACGATGCCGACAGCAACACTCCAGGGACAGACAGTTCACTGTTGGCGAGCCTGTCCTGGTGCGTGATTATAGGAAGGGAGAGGACAAGTGGAGGCACGGTGTCGTACTGGAGAAGACTGGGCCAGTGTCATACAAGGTGAATGTGGGAGACCAAGGAGTGTGGAAACGTCATGTGGATCAAATGCTGACACGGCCGGAGTCAGTATCGCAGCAGGTCACAGTGGATCCTCCGACAAGTTCTCAGATGTCACCAGCCCAGAGTGATATTGACGCCATGCGTCACCCTTGTACATCCCTGCAGGAAGAGACTGTTGAACAAGTTCTGGGCACCACTTTACCTCCAGAAACACCCCAATCTCTTAAACCACCACCGTCTGACTGTACACAGGCTACAGAGTCTGTAAGACGTTACCCAGTGCGAGTCACTAAGCCACCCGCTCGTTATCGTGATGGGTGAGCGTACTAATTAGTTCTGTGAGAATGTTGGGTTCAGCGACATTATTCTCAACTAAAAAGAAATTCATACAGAAAGCAACATTAGTTCCAGTTTTCATGAATGTTGTAATTAAAGAAAAAAAAAAGGGGGTACTACTTTGGGTTATGGGAAATGTTTCTGCGGGTGGTGCCACGGTCGCATAGCTTAGTGGGGAGGAGATGTTATGTATGAACCAAGAGTATTGTGTGCTATGCAAGCCATCGCCAGTAGGGGGCATCACGCCCAGTTATGGTGTGTGTTACTTCTGTGTTTTCCAATAAAAGAAGAAGTCAACTTGTAAGCAACGATTGTATGTACAGTGTGACTATATGAGCTCCAATAGTGTACTGACACCACAGTGGGAATATAACACTGTGCACAGATGTTCAGAAACAGGGTTTGTATTCACACTTTAGTCACAGCTCTGCAACGCTGTCATCTACATTAGCAGCAGTTACACGGCTGTACTTAGATAGATTAGATAATTAGACAAAGTTTAGATTCGATGTATTGAGGTTTTTCTTGACCCAAAAATATTTCCATAAAACATATAGTATTTTAATAAAATTATTTAGGAAACAAAATACAAACTGATTTACACAAAAATCACCAGTATGCACAAAGTGTGTGACTTCCCCAGACTCTCCTCCTAATGTTCGGTAAATTTACCACTGTTTAGTTCTGCTAGCAGCTCGGTTTACATAAAATGCATAAACCAGATGACTCAGGGAAAAGATTAGAGGTTCAAAGATGACAAAGAAAAAGCAGACAGTGATTATTGTGCAAATAAAATCAAAGGGTTCACCACAGAGAAATAACTGAAGAAGTATCATAATGCTGTTACATGCATGCCTGAAATCCACAGCAGGTGTTGATAGAAAAGGTAAAACCACAGCACAAATTAAACATTAAAAAACAAAAAAACTTTCCTCCTTTGTTGTTTTATTCAGCAGTAAATAGCCGGGTCATCAAAGAGTACGTTACAAAGGAAGGATTAAGCAATCAGGTTTTCTTTGTGTCTCGAGGTGGAGCTCGCTTCTATTTCAAAGCCTCGTTTCTGAGAATCTGTGGCCACAAGAGGGCTCCCTTTGTCCGTTTGATCAGCAAATATTTTATTGTCACTGCTTCATAACTTGGAATAAAATGGTCGACTCTAGTTTTGATCTTGTATTACATCATGAGTATCTTCCATGAGGATACATCACTGAGATCAAACCTGCAGTTCTTTGATGACAAACAAGTTTTTTCAGCATATCACTTGTACTTTGTACCTTCACAGGGCAGGAAGCAAATCAGGCAGACAAAGAGCATGTTCACTCTTATCTGCTCATTTTCCTCACCAGTACTGTCACCATGACTGGTGAGTATTCAGACTAATATTTCAGACATGGAAGTAGTTCACCGTGTGGTTCTGAGCAAAATCTCTGATTTTTAACATGAATATAGCGTTTAATTACCTACATATGTATTATGGATTCGGTCGCTGTGTTTTTAAGCATGTTCTGGGCTCATCTTTACACATATATTATTATTATTACTCATTTTCATTATCCTTTTTTAAAGACAAAACCAACAGTTTACACTTGTACTGCCAAACATCCCATAACTGACAGCTTGTTGCTTGACGTTTGCCATCAGTATGCCACACCTGTGTTAAAATGTTACAAATTCACATTCCATTCACATCAAATTTGACCTAAATCTTCTTCTTTAAGGTATCAGTCTGGTATAAGGTGTATTTATCATCTGATCAAAAATGGTTTTGTTTGAGATTAAAGGCAGAAATAAAAACCATCAGACTAAATGGTAAATGGTAAATGGCCTGTATTTATATAGTGCTTTACTAGTCCCTAAGGACCCCAAAGCGCTTTACATATCCAGTCATCCACCCATTCACACACACATTCACACACTGGTGATGGTAAGCTACTAAAGAACAGCTTCTTCCTGTGGGCTATCAGAACTCTTAATGCAAACTAAGAGTGTGTAAAGACTTCCTCAACACATCCACTCTGACACTGCTGTTGTTCATCTATGTGCAATATCTCAGTCTTTCCATGTCCTGTGCAATATTTTGGTCCCAGCAGAGCTACCATCTCCACCATAAATGACCATAGCCCCTCCACTCTTATTTATTTATTATATTATGTAACTGCCCTTGTATAGAGACCCACATGTTTCTGTTTCACTGTTTCTTACACATACACCATGTATATAGTTTCACTCACATATATGGATACATATACATTGCTTTTTATTTTATTTTATTTATTTCCCCCCTCGTTGTATATTGGTTTCTCTTCTTCTTACTTTTGCACCTTTGTGGTCCAGCTACCCAATTTCACTGTGCAAGAAACTGCACAATGACAATAAAAAGCTCTAAGTCTAAATGCTTGGATGTGCAGGGAAGCAAAGATAAGCTGAACAAAAACAAATCTTAAGAAAAAAAGTTGTTTTTTTAAAATGCTATCGTGTTTAACCCTTTTCCAGTAAAATTACAGTGTGACACTTGATTTTTTTAAAATTTTTATTGTTAATCTTCAAACTGATAGGGTTGTGGTCTTCTCTCCCTGAAACTTCCAGAGCAGGTAAAGCGTTTCACTTGTGTTATGTTGCCATCTTGTGGTGCTTTTTGGAATTATTTTTAAAGGAAAACTAATGTGTAACTGATTAAGCATTTTATTAGAAATGTCTTTACATAAAACCCAATTGTTTTATATTTTACTTCGAGGGCGCTCCTCAGTTTCCTTTTAGCTGACCATTTTTTTAAAAAGTGATTTAATACTGAACTATGAACGAGTCAAGCATGAAATGCCAACAACTCAAGGGGTGAATTTGTAATAACAGTCAAATTAACAAAGGATCCATTTTAAATAGTATCTTTAGGTACTTTGTTTCTAGCAGCACAAAAACAAATAATTTGTTCCCATTTTTTAGCTGAATCTATGAAAAAGATTTTTGCTTTCTAAAGGGCTTTTCCAAAAATCGCACATTCTTTGCATGCTCTGCAGTGTGCACTTTAACAATGTGAAGAAACTGGAAAGGCAGTGGACAAAAGAAAAAGTGGCAGGCCTTATCACAAATGATCTTAGCGGAAGAATGGCTGTCAAGAGGCAAAAAGGAAACTTGGTGAGGAAAAGGCTGAAATACGCCACATTAGACGGTCGGCAGAGAGTCTCTACAGCCTCTTTAAAACAGAGAATTTCAGTGCACTTCAGTTACTTGTTTGGGGATGTTCATCAAACTGTCATTACCATCTCGAAAGCATCTGGTTTTTCAAACACACATGCAAGTGAAGTAAAATCATACCCGGATAGAAAAACATACAACTTAGTGATGTACTGGCCTCCACAGAGCCCAGACCAAAACACCATTGAAGCAACGTGGCTGCCACATCGTTTACATGAAGCTGGCTGTTACAGCAGAACCCTTGAGCATTTCAGGTACCAGCTTTTCTAAGTGCAGGTGTCTCTTGTATGGAAGTATGGATGTCACTGAAGAACAATGAATGAAGATGTGATAGGGAAAGGCCTAATCGTCAAACATCTGCATGTGCACCTGTCACTCGCTGAGATGAAAATTATGCAGTAGGATCAGAATCAGTGAACTTGAAATCTTTTCTTCTTGCTTAAAGCAAACTTAAAGCTGCCGCATTGTTGTCACAAGGCAGAATATTAGTTTGGTGTTTCTCTGAATTACAGCTGGCTAATTGGTCAATCTGAGTAACCCAATGAAAGGCTGGAAAAGCCAACCATTGTTAGGGTACAGGTTGTGAAAGGCACATTGGGAGGCATCAGTTAAGAAAGCATGTTATCAGGACATATACTACTTTTTATTGTTTGCCAACCTCCAAGAAGGAAGCCTTAAAGATTCGGACCGGGCTGACCACTAATGTTTTTTTTTATGGTGGGTTTTGGGATAATCTGGACCGAGAGTGGTTCAGAATGGCAAGTGGTGGTGGTGGGCTTTCAAACAGTGAAGATATGAATGAAGTGTGGTCTACATACAGTCCATGGGTATCTCGCTATTTGCAGATGATGGGATTATTTGGAAGAGGGGAAGAAATAAAGAATTCATTAAAGCAACATTGCAAGAAGCTTTATACAGTTTAGAGTCTTGGGCATTAGAATGGGGATTTAGATTTTCATCATCCAAAAAAAGTTTTGGTCCTTCAAATCAGAAATCAAATCTTCATATTAATGTTAAATTATATGAGGACGCTATAGAAAAATATAAACTTACATTTGCTTGAAAAGGGAGACAGACAGTAAAGAGGTGGGTAAATACATGGATATTCGGAATATATCAAGATCATTACAGATGCTTCTGAAATGCTCGAAAATAGAGTAGGTATATCCTTTGTTATTCCAGATCAAAATATTGTGGAAAATAAAGGAATAACAGACAATTTAGCAGTTTATACAGGAGAACTAATGCCAATTCTGATGGCATTAGATTTGGTAGAGGAAGGTTTTAGTATGTTCAGACTCGCTTTAACACGTATTCATACATGCAGTCAGAGCCAGGACCAGACATTGCATTAGAAAAAACTCATTCAATTTTCAGGACAAAAAGAAATGGTACAGTGGTCAAGTTAATGTGGGTTCCTGCACATATTGGCACAGAGAGAAACAGGTTGGCTGATAAATTTGCAAATGTTCAGCAAATAAAAATGTGTTCGATTTGAATGTAAAAATGAGCAAAACTGAAGTCAAGTTGCATATTAAAAACAAATGCCAAGAAGAATGGGATGGGGAAGTAAGGGCTACATATTATTACAATATTCAAAAGAAAGAGGGTGATTTTATAATATGTCATAGAATAAATGAAAACAAGAGGATGTTATATCAAGGATGAAAGTTGGCCGTACAGGATTAAATGGTAAAATAGTTAGCAAACATGCTTCAGGTTATTGGGATTATTGCAGATGAGTTTCAACAGAGCATATATTTTCTTAGACGGTAATAAAAACTGCCACGAGAGAGGTGTTAGTCAGAAACCTTCACAAGAACAAGAATAAGATAAGGATGAGAGTATTACCTCAAAGAGCCTAAGGGGATACAGTTTTTGTTGATATTTTGTGGAAAGAAAAGGGAATTTTAAAAAGAATATAGTGGTGGTGGGGTGGACTGTAATCCATTCGCCGATCTAAAAGGTGGCACTAATGCATCCAAAAGGTGTTTAACATCCGCCATTAAAACAGAAGAAGAAGAAAAAACGAATGAGGGGAGAAGAAGAAGGAGGTAAAAGAAAAAGGCATGGTGCTCAAAACTCATAACTGTAGAGACAAAGAACAAGACGCGGGAACGAGAGATGCCACAGCTGCTATGATGGCAAATGAAGCTTTGTGCAGCTTGTAAAAAGGTTCATTACGTGAAGCTTGTCAACACAGTCCTCTCTGGTGACACCTGCTGGGCAAAAATGTGAAGAGCAGCTCGAATCTACAAATTAAATGAAGTGCTTCATTATGATTGCCCTCTCTGCAGAGCTTCAGTTTAATATCACGTGACATTTCTGTGTGATGTCAGGTTGCCACTGTGGTGCTTTAAATATTTTTTTGTAGTGGAAGAAAACAAAATATTATAAACAGAATTTGAACACGAGGAGTCAAGTAAAAAAGCTCAAATGGGCTTTACTTCATACACAAACTTCTCAGCTGAGCTCGTTTTCCACCTTGTTTTCTTCCTGCTTCTTGTTTTTTCTGCAGTGTAAAGTGTATACTCAAAAAATGAATGCTTATGTGCAAACCTTGTTTGCACATGTTTGCAACATGTGCAAACCTGCAAGTTTACCTTAATTTTTTTCTTTTTTTAGCTGATGTCCAGCCGGAAGAGGAAAATGACTTTTTCCAGACTGCTTTTGGTAGTCTTCATACTGGATGGTTGTATTTTGTGTTTGCGGTCTAAGACATGTTATATATTTCTGAGCTACATTAGTTGTGCTACGTCTTAGTCAGCTTAGTCTGCTTTTAAAGAAAATGCTACCAGCTGTCCTCTGGCTGAAGTTCTTGGGATACATGGCCTCTGCATGTGCACTCTTAATGGGGGAACGCTGAATCTCGTTTACCCTCACGAACCGAAAGCTTGCTTTGAAGTATTTCAGAATTTCTTCCTTCATCTGGATGCCGAGGTACAGCTGCTCAGGAATAAACGGGCCAACAATTGATTTGGAGGCTGAATGTTCTGTCAAATGGGCAGAATTTCATTTTAGGCTGAAAGTAAATAAAATGATTGATTGTCTGAAAATAGCAGGGGAGGGAAAAACAACACTTGAGAAAATATTTGTAACGTTTGTTGAAGGGTGGTGTGTATGTCATAATTTGGTGAAAATGATATTGATATGAGGTAGTAGTATCTTCCTATTGTATTCATATTCCATGCAACATTATGTAAATTAAAAGGCCAAATACAATACAGACTAAGAGTAAAGAAAAAGTATGGAAGCCCGTTTCTGCCACTAAAAAAAAAAAAAGGTCCATATCTTGAAATTTTGAGATATTTTCTCAAAATTTCAACTTATTTTCTTAAAATTTTGACTTCTTTTCTCGAAATTTCGACTTATTAACTCAAAATTTTGAGAAAAGTAACTCAAAATTTCGAGTTAGCACTGCCAGTCAGTAATCTGAATGACGTAATTTCCTTGTTGCCCTGAAGCTGAAGCCCTCAGGTACAAATGCTACAGCTAAGCTACCGGTATTACATCCAGTCATGAATAAACAGATTACTGAGTATTTTCAGCGTGGCTTCAACAATGATGGAATCCTTGTGTTATTAGCTGAATCACACGGCGTTACTATCAATTTGTTGCGATCCGGTTTTGAGTGTGTGTTACTTTGTGCCATATGGGTAACAAGAAAGTGACCTCATTCACGTCGATTACCGATTGGAAGAGCTAACTCAAAATCTCGAGTTATTAACTCGAAATTTTGAGAGAAGTAACTCGAAATTATAGGTATGGATATGGATACTTGTTTTTTTGTTTTTGTTTTGTTTTTTAATGGCGGAAACGAGCTTCCATACAAAAGTGTGTGTCACGGTCCTGAGTCTGTGACTCAGTGTTTTTCTGTTTGTATTAGTTATCTTTGATTTCATGATGTGTTTTGATTCTCTTGGGTTTGATTTCTGTCACTAGTATTCCTAACTCCCTAGGTCCTTGGCATTTCTTGTGTTCTCCTTCTTAGGTCGTGGTTCTGTGTTACTTCTGTTAGTATACAGTCATTTCTGTCAGTGTGTCTCTTGTTCTGTCACTGTATCCCCTAGTTTAGTCCACCTCTGTTCAGTTTCCTGTTTTACTTTGAAAGTCTGTGTACTATGTCAATGTGTTGAGTTTTGCCTCCCCTTGTCTTGTCATGTCTGATGAGTCCCAGCTGTGCTCTCCTCCTGTTTCACATCCCCTAATCACCTCAGTAAGTATTTAAGCCCTGTGTTTTTCCCTGCCAGGTGTTGTGTCCTCCACGTTTGTTGTGTGTGTATTCATTGTCATCTACCTTCAGCATCTCCAGTCTAGTTAGTTAAAGTTGTTGTTTATGTATCGCCAAGTGTGACTCACCAGCAAATAAAGCTGTCGTTTAAGTTCATGTTTTGTCTCCGAGTCCTGCACGTGGGTCCAGCCACTGACAGCCACACAACTCATCGTGACAGTGTGATTTGGAATGGAGTGAATGTATGTAAACACTTGCAGCACATGTGCATATGTAATGTTGTGAGGTGTACTTTGTTTATTTTCGGGTTTTTTTTCGTTACATACAGATATTTAATTTTTAAGACTTTGGCAGATATGGATGTATGTTAATATTGTGCATCAATTATTTTTATGCTGAATCTGTTGACAGACTGTTAGTTTGTAAACATGATGGGCCAGCAGCGTGTGTTTCAGTTATGCCACTGCTGTATTGTGTCGGCAATAAATAAAATTTAAAAAAATATGCCGGGTGTCCTACATTCAATTGTGTGGAACCTGTTGACAAAATAGAATTATGTAAAACTAATTAGTAAAATATAAGTAGCGTGAAAATGTAATGTTTTAATCAATTAAACTTAATTTTAAAATTTTACTACGACAAATAAAAGGTGAGTTGAAAAACCAAATATGTAATCTGTAAATAAATGACTGAACTTGAGTAAAGTTAAATATGTCTTGTTGATCATCAGTCATTTTTTTAATTGGCTCAGTTCAAAATAATTTTGTTATTGTAGTGCAACAATCTTTCTTTCTGACTTAACCCATATTAAAAGCAGCTAACTGCTAAGTTTCTGTTCATTTGTCTAACGTACAGCTGTTCCCTGAGTGAAAAGGAGGAGCTACTTTGTGAAATGAACTTCTATTCAAAAAGATTATTTAGTTATTATCGTGTGGAGACAACAAGCACAAAGACTTTTTTTTAATTTGTGCTGCACTCAAATCATTGACACATTACTCAAAAATTATTCACTGATGATGATCAAAACACCAATTCTACTTAGAAAGTATTTGACTAGACAGTTGTGTAAAATTATGTTTGATGTGACAGGCGTATTTTTTGGAGTTCAATCTCGGAACATTTAAGGAAACCACATGTGATGGGTCCAGGTCATTTTCTCTGGGCACTGAGGTCTGTTGTCTGCTGCAGCTCCCTCTCTGCCACTGGGAAAGTTTTACTCTAGAAAATAACAGGAAATATTAGTGAGCTGATGTCCAGAGTCAGCTGTAGGAGTAATAGTATGTTTAGTTTTTGATTGACTTTACTAATTTTCACCTTTGTACTATAAGTAGAACAGCAAAATGTGTGAGTGTTACCTGTTCCTTTTGGGAGCACATTTTTCTGATAGTATCCTGCATTGGTAATGTTACCAGCTGGGCGGTACTGCCCAACCACAAAGACCGTATTGCCATCAGTGGCTATGCCCACACCCAGCTCAGTGCTGCTTTTCCACACCACCTGAGTAAAATGACCTAGTGGAAAAAGGAAAATGTGTAAAAACATACTACTTACTGATGATGACCTGATCTTGTAATGACGAATACTTTAGCAATGCAGGTATATACAGTACAGGTATATGCAGAACTTTTCAGGAGGGCTGTGTTTTACCCGTATTGGGTTGATGTCCAGATCTTTTGAAGTCATAATCCTTGATCTCACTGTACCATTTATCCACAGCTTCTTTTCCTGAAACATAGAGACAGAGTAAAATAACATAAAGAGTTAATTTGGTGGTTGGAGTTGGGTTTTATAGCTCAGAAACTTTAAAATGAAATAAGGATGAACATTTCTAATTGTTTACTTGAAATGAGAAGAGATACAGTGGAATCTGTTTCTTTTAAAGATTAGTGAGACTTTAATTTATTGTGATAACAAAGCGACCTGTTTCTGACAGGTGAAGAGGTGGACAAAGGAGTTCTCTACAAAGAATCATTTACCTGTTAGTTTCTTGGTTTCAGAGCTCCATGCATAGAAGACGTTCTCTCCATCATCGGTGTTACTGTGGCCAAGTTTCTTTGTTGCCAGCATTTGATTGGCCCATTTTTGAGCTGCATCATCCAGCTCAGTATTAAAGGTCAGTGGTGGTGCACCATGCTGTGCCCTATAGGCATTGTGGGTATCAAGAAACTCCTTTTTAAAGCTCTCATCTGCAAACCAAACAAGCTTAAAGTCTTAGAGGAAACACGAGGTGGCATGTTTATTGGTTGTAGGTGTAGACAGGATGAAGAAGGCTCTCTGATTAAGCAAACATCTTTAAAAGTCATCGGTTGTTCTGACAAATAATTCAATGCACAGTGTTGATGAGTCACGGAATACATTTACCGACATTACGTATTTAAAATACACCATATGAGTAACTGCATCACGTTACAGTTACCATCTAAATAGGTGATAATTAGAATGCAGTTACTTTGTTGAAATAAATGGATTACATGGGGGTCAGTTCCTGTTTCCTATGTCAGGCTATCCCCTCTCTATTCCCTGTCAAAATCTGGTAATTTGCATTGCCTGGATCACAAAGAAATATGATATAAGAGGCTCTAATGTAAGCGTCCTGTTAATGTTGGTGGCATCAGTTACACAACGGACCCGGAGCCAGCACAACAGAGCCAGCAGTGCACGGGCAGGAAAGCATTTCTTACTTGGAAATTCCGACACCGTTTTACATTTAAAGAAGAAAGGGATGAAATCTGACCGTGCAATGCAAACTCTGTTTGCCAGCAGCCAAGCTGCTGTCAGCGTCAAAAGACTCCAACCTAAAGAAACATCTGGAAGTAAGTTCTTTTTTAAAAACTATCGTTAGTAGGGATGGGTACCGGTATCTGGTGCCACGATGGCACCGTTTCAAAAGTACCGGTTTGGCACCGGTATTGGATAAAACCTAAACGATACCCATCCCTAATCATTAGTCTACTGCAAGTACCTTGTTTTAGTTGAGTAGTTATCTCGGTTATGTGCCACTTCAGTATCTTCGATGTACTATTGCTGTGTGATGTATTACTATTACTGAAGGCTGCTCTCCACTGAGCTAACATTTTTAGCTGGTGCTACCTGAGGTTAGTTCATAGACTGCAGACTGTTACACTTGATGGCTAGTATTAACAACCTGCTAGCTGTGCAGTTCTGAAATCAGTCTATAATTTAACCTCAGCTAATGCGAGCTAGCAATGTTAGCTCGGTGGCAAGTAGCCTTCAGTAATAGTAATACAGTGTCTTGCAAAAGTATTCGGCCTCCTTGAACTTTCCCACATTTTGTCACATTACAGCCACAAACATGAATCCATTTTATTGGAATTCCACGTGAAAGACCAACACAAAGTGGTGAACAAGCGGAACAAAAATCATACATGATTCCAAACATTTTTTACAAATAAATAACTGCAAAGTGGGGTGTGCGTAATTATTCAGCCCCCTGAGTCAATACTTTGTAGAACCAGCTTTTGCTGCAGTTCCAGCTGCCAGTCTTTTAGGGTCTGTCTCTACCAGCTTTGCACATCTACAGACTGAAATCTTTGCCCATTCTTCTTTGCAAAACAGCTCCATGTAGTTGTAAAAAGCATGACAAGTAATCAAAAGTATTCAGAATACATTCCCAACACTGTCAGTGCACTTACCTGTCACCTGGTTTGCTGCTTTGCAACCTGAAATAAAATAGGGAGAGTGAAAATAATAAACAACAATCCATGAAATGATTCCAAACAACGTGAAAAAGAATCATCCACGTGCTCAGATATTATGTGATGATGAAAGAGTAATGTAATAAAAGGCTAAATAACAAGAGTAAACTCAAATCTTGTCCTGTAACTACAGTCATCTTCAGCACTCACCTGCTTCAGAGTCTTCCTCATGTGTGGAGGAAAGTTCTGTGAACACACAGTTCAATTGACTAATGTGAAAAGTGATCACTCACTTTAATGTTTCAAGGTAGGCTTCAAAAACTAACAAATCAACACATACTTTTGATTTTATTTGACAAAGTATAAATTTACTACTTTATATGTTCGTCTTTCTTAATCTGTCATAATAATCTGATACAAACACAACACTTTAAGTAGAACATCAAAATGTGTGAGTGTTACCTGTTCCTTTTGGGAGCACATTTTTCTGATAGTATCCTGCATTGGTAATGTTACCAGCTGGGCGGTACTGCCCAACCACAAAGACCGTATTGCCATCAGTGGCTATGCCCACACCCAGCTCAGTGCTGCTTTTCCACACCACCTGAGTAAAATGACCTAGTGGAAAAAGGAAAATGTGTAAAAACATACTACTTACTGATGATGACCTGATCTTGTAATGACGAATACTTTAGCAATGCAGGTATATACAGTACAGGTATATGCAGAACTTTTCAGGAGGGCTGTGTTTTACCCGTATTGGGTTGATGTCCAGATCTTTTGAAGTCATAATCCTTGATCTCGCTGTACCATTTATCCACAGCTTCTTTTCCTGAAACATAGACACAGAGAAAAATAACATAAAGAGTTAATTTGGTGGTTGGAGTTGGGTTTTATAGCTCAGAAACTTTAAAATGAAATAAGGATGAACATTTCTAATTGTTTACTTGAAATGAGAAGAGATACAGTGGAATCTGTTTCTTTTAAAGATTAGTGAGACTTTAATTTATTGTGATAACAAAGCGACCTGTTTCTGACAGGTGAAGAGGTGGACAAAGGAGTTCTCTACAAAGAATCATTTACCTGTTGGCTTCTTGGTTTCAGAGCTCCATGCATAGAAGACGTTCTCTCCATCATTGGTGTCACTGTGGCCAAGTTTCTTTGTTGCCAGCATTTGATTGGCCCATTTTTGAGCTGCGTCATCCAGCTCAGTATTAAAGGTCAGTGGTGGTGCACCATGCTGTGCCCTATAGGCATTGTGGGTATCAAGAAACTCCTTTTTAAAGCTCTCATCTGCAAACCAAACAAGCTTGAAGTCTTAGAGGAAACACGAGGTGGCATGTTTATTGGTTGTAGGTGTAGACAGGATGAAGAAGGCTCTCTGATTAAGCAAACATCTTTAAAAGTCATCGGTTGTTCTGACAAATAATTCAATGCACAGTGTTGATGAGTCACGGAATACATTTACCGACATTACGTATTTAAAATACACCATATGAGTAACTGCATCACGTTACATTTACCATCTAAATAGGTGATAATTAGAATGCAGTTACTTTGTTGAAATAAATGGATTACATGGGGGTCAGTTCCTGTTTCCTATGTCAGGCTATCCCCTCTCTATTCCCTGTCAAAATCTGGTAATTTGCATTGCCTGGATCACAAAGAAATATGATATAAGAGGCTCTAATGTAAGTGTCCTGTTAATGTTGGTGGCATCAGTTACACAACGGACCCGGAGCCAGCACAACAGAGCCAGCAGTGCACGGGCAGGAATGCATTTCTTACTTGGAAATTCCGACACCGTTTTACATTTAAAGAAGAAAGGGATGAAATCTGACCGTGCAATGCAAACTCTGTTTGCCAGCAGCCAAGCTGCTCTCAGCGTCAAAAGACTCCAACCTAAAGAAACATCTGGAAGTAAGTTCTTTTTTAAAAACTATCGTTAGTAGGGATGGGTACCGGTATCTGGTGCCACGATGGCACCGTTTCAAAAGTACCGGTTTGGCACCGGTATTGGATAAAACCTAAACGATACCCATCCCTAATCATTAGTCTACTGCAAGTACCTTGTTTTAGTTGAGTAGTTATCTCGGTTATGTGCCACTTCAGTATCTTCGATGTACTATTGCTGTGTGATGTATTACTATTACTGAAGGCTGCTCTCCACTGAGCTAACATTTTTAGCTGGTGCTACCTGAGGTTAGTTCATAGACTGCAGACTGTTACACTTGATGGCTAGTATTAACAACCTGCTAGCTGTGCAGTTCTGAAATCAGTCTATAATCTAACCTCAGCTAATGCCAGCTAGCAATGTTAGCTCGGTGGCAAGTAGCCTTCAGTAATAGTAATACAGTGGCTTGCAAACGTATTTGGCCCCCTTGAACTTTCCCACATTTCGTCACATTACAGCCACAAACATGAAACAGTTTTATTGGAATTCCACGTGAAAGACCAACACAAAGTGGTGCACACGTGGAACGAAAATCATACATGATTCCAAACATTTTTTACAAATAAATAACTGCAAAGTGGGGTGTGCGTAATTATTCAGCCCCCTGAGTCAATACTTTGTAGAACCAGCTTTTGCTGCAGTTCCAGCTGCCAGTCTTTTAGGGTCTGTCTCTACCAGCTTTGCACATCTACAGACTGAAATCTTTGCCCATTCTTCTTTGCAAAACAGCTCCATGTAGTTGTAAAAAGCATGACAAGTAATCAAAAGTATTCAGAATACATTCCCAACACTGTCAGTCCACTTACCTGTCACCTGGTTTGCTGCTTTGCAACCTGAAATAAAATAGGGAGAGTGAAAATAATAAACAACAATCCATGAAATGATTCCAAACAACGTGAAAAAGAATCATCCACGTGCTCAGATATTATGTGATGATGAAAGAGTAATGTAATAAAAGGCTAAATAACAAGAGTAAACTCAAATCTTGTCCTGTAACTACAGTCATCTTCAGCACTCACCTGCTTCAGAGTCTTCCTCATGTGTGGAGGAAAGTTCTGTGAACACACAGTTCAATTGACTAATGTGAAAAGTGATCACTCACTTTAATGTTTCAAGGTAGGCTTCAAAAACTAACAAATCAACACATACTTTTGATTTTATCTGACAAAGTATAAATTTACTACTTTATATGTTCGTCTTTCTTAATCTGTCATAATAATCTGATACAAACACAACACTTTAAGTAGAACAGCAAAATGTGTGAGTGTTACCTGTTCCTTTTGGGAGCACATTTTTCTGATAGTATCCTGCATTGGTAATGTTACCAGCTGGGCGGTACTGCCCAACCACAAAGACCGTATTGCCATCAGTGGCTATGCCCACACCCAGCTCAGTGCTGCTTTTCCACACCACCTGAGTAAAATGACCTAGTGGAAAAAGGAAAATGTGTAAAAACATACTACTTACTGATGATGACCTGATCTTGTAATGACGAATACTTTAGCAATGCAGGTATATACAGTACAGGTATATGCAGAACGTTTCAGGAGGGCTGTGTTTTACCCGTATTGGGTTGATGTCCAGACTTTTTGAAGTCATAATCCTTGATCTCGCTGTACCATTTATCCACAGCTTCTTTTCCTGAAACATAGACACAGAGAAAAATAACATAAAGAGTTAATTTGGTGGTTGGAGTTGGGTTTTATAGCTCAGAAACTTTAAAATGAAATAAGGATGAACATTTCTAATTGTTTACTTGAAATGAGAAGAGATACAGTGGAATCTGTTTCTTTTAAAGATTAGTGAGACTTTAATTTATTGTGATAACAAAGCGACCTGTTTCTGACAGGTGAAGAGGTGGACAAAGGAGTTCTCTACAAAGAATCATTTACCTGTTGGCTTCTTGGTTTCAGAGCTCCATGCATAGAAGACGTTCTCTCCATCATCGGTGTTACTGTGGCCAAGTTTCTTTTTTGCCAGCATTTGATTGGCCCATTTTTGAGCTGCATCATCCAGCTCAGTGTTAAAGGTCAGTGGTGGTGCACCATGCTGTGCCCTATAGGCATTGTGGGTATCAAGAAACTCCTTTTTAAAGCTCTCATCTGCAAACCAAACAAGCTTTAAGTCTTAGAGGAAACGTACGGTTACACTGTAACCTTGGTCCTCTGAGTGAGAGACTATCTCTCCACCGTCATGCTGCTTGGAGCCATGTTCCAATCAATGTAAGCTGTGGGGCGTGGCCAGAGTGTCTTAAAGAAGTATCCACACGCCATATCCAAGGGGGTTCATACCCTGTGCATATGCATTATATAACAGAGTGGAGAGATAGTCTGGATATGATAGAGAACATGAGGTGGGCATGTTTATTGGTTGTAGGTGTAGACAGGATGAAGAATGCCCTCTAATTATGCAAACGTCTTTAAAAGTGATTGTTTTTTCTGCAAAAAACTATAAAAGTGATCGGTTGTTCTGACAAATATTTAAATGCACTTACCTGCCATTGTATTTGCTGCTTTGCAACCTGAAATAAAATAGGGAGAGTGACAATAATAAGCAGCAATCCATGAAATGATTGCAAACAGCATGAAAAAGAATCATCCACGTGCTCAGATATTATGTGATGATGAAAGAGTAATGTAATAAAAGGCTAAATAACAAGAGTAAACTCAAATCTTGTCCTGTAACTACAGTCATCTTCAGCACTCACCTGCTTCAGAGTCTTCCTGACGTGTGGAGGAAAGTTCTGTGAACACACAGTTCAATTGACTAATGTGTGGCTGGTTTTTATGTGCAATGTCGCCCTTCCTCTTTTCTGTTTGGAGGAGGAGACAAACACCAGACTCGCTTCTGTATTTTTGTCTGCCGGTTACGATGGTTGTTTTTTTTCTACATGACTCATAGTGGTGTGGCAGAGTGGCGTTAAAGATATCCCACATTCTGTGTTTACATTTTGTGTATAATTGTTACGGCCCTAGCAGGGCCTCCTCCTGAAGGTGCCTGTGTGGGCGTGTCCCACCTTGTTTTAACATTTAAAAAGGTCCCTAACTGCTTAGATACATTATACAAGAACAAGTGTAGCAAAGTTGTGGAGGTTAATCAACAAGTTGAGAATCTGTCGATGTTTTTCCTTCTCTTTATTATTTCTTTGTTTATGCTTTAACAACAGACTGGAACATATATAGTGCTTGTGTACTCAATTCCAACTTTCAAGTGTTTTCCTGCTACTAATGTCATGGACTCAAGTACAACCAAGTTCATCTAACATTCATAACGCATGGATGTATCAGGGGAACCTCAGGTTCAGTATGTTGCCTGAGGAGTTGGAGGACCCAGGAATTGAACCACCAACCTTCTGATTGGTCGATGACATTGCTGCCAGACGAAAAACAGCACTCAGAAACAGAGTGCAGATGGGCGAGGGCATGCCCAGATGTTGTCAAACAGGATTTTTTGTCTTTCGCTTTTTCGTTTGGTAGCCACAGGTCTTGTTTTCGGTTTACTCACAGACTAAGAGAACACTTCAAAAGCACAAAGGTCTCATTAGTTCACTGTAAAACATTTTACTCCTGCACTTACTGGATGCCTATGTTTACTGCAAATCCAGCAAATTATAGGGACACGGTGGTTGCTCCATGGCCTGACTTTGTTTTTCAGATTACAAAATAAAGATATTGGCCCTTTCTCAATTCTCAAGTACGCGAGTACGTACTCGCCGAGAACGCACGGGAGTACGGACTCGCCGAGAACACGAGCACGGACTCGCGCTGTCCCCTCTTAATTTAACTGTGAGTAATATGTTATGAAGCTTAACTTCAATCACAGCCAAACCGGTTTACTCAGGAACAAATAAAACACTGAAATAAACCAAACATTAACATTTAGAAGTGATCTAAGTGACTTATATATCATGTTTAACCTCAGTAGTGAAATCTCTATTAATAAAAATAGTGCACATGTACATACGTGTACATACCTTAATAAAAACAAGCAGGTGAGATGTTAGTACGCTTTTATTTTTATTTTAGTGGACACTCAATACAATAGACAGCTGCTGGGGTTTGTTTAACCTGAGTAGTGAAAAGACCGCGGGGGGGTTGAAAACGATGTGCCGGGAGTCCGCTGTTCTCGCCGGCTGTAATAATCCTCGACCTCGCTGTCTGCTATGGAGCTGGCGGGTCACAGACGTCTCCGAAAACGTCGGAGCTCGTTTGGAAATATATGATATCTTGATAATCTGAGCAGATATTTGAAGTTTACGCAGCTACATTCTCGCTTGAAAAGAACTTAAAAGTTTATTTTGTGACCCAGAAAGAGTAATATTTAAAAGTTTTTAGCCCCGCTCGTCCGCCATTGCCGCGTTTGAGTTTTGGACGAAATGCATTCTGGGATATTTAGCTGTACCAAGTCCACACAAGTCACCACCGATGCATGCTCGATAAAACGGGCGGAGCGAGAACACATCCGGGACTTTTTCGCGTTCTCGGCTTGATGCGTACTTCGAATTGGAACAGTACTTGGTCTCCGACTGATGACGTATCACGAGTACACGAGAACGCAAGTACGCACAAGTACGTATATTGAGAAAGGCCCAATATGTTCTTATGGTTTTGGTTCACAGGTATACTTTGCCCTTCAATAAATAAAGAGCTTAATAAAAGCTTTTTAGGCACCAAAGCTAAATTTTTCTTTCATGGCTTTTCTTTAACAGTTAAGTCAGTTTAACAGAGTTAGAGATAATGAATGGAAAAAAGTCAAAAGAAAAAGTCATGAATGTCTGTCAGACAGAATATAGATTAGATGAGATTTGTTTGTTTCCGTTTAGTTTTTATTGTTAGGTATGTTTAGTTTTTGTTCTGCTTTTTTTCATTATTACAGTATATGTGGTATTTGTCAGCTGTTAGATTTAAAAAAGAACAGGAAATGGTAATGGCCTGTATTTGTGTAGCGCTGTACTTAGTCCCTAAGGACCCCAAAGCGCTTTACACTACATTCAGTCAGTCACACACACATTCACACACTGGTGATGGCAGCTACATTGTAGCCACAGCCGCCCTCTGCACACTGACAGAGGTGAGGCTGCTGGACACTGGCGCCACCGGGCCCTCTGACCACCACCAGTAGGCAACGGGTGAAGTGTCTTGCCCAAGGACTGAAGGTTCCTTAAACCTGTCTGAAGACAGCTGCAATAACAATCTAGCAACACATCAGAAAGAGGGAAACCATTCTTTAGTGAGGACCTTGGACTTGAGAGGTAGGGCAGTCACGGCCTGCAAACTTACAAAAGGCTGTCAATGTAAATGTAGACAAAATGTAAACAAAAAATGTTCTAGTTACTTTGCACCACCTCAAACAGAGATATCAGTCACACGAATCACGCAAGGGGTGAACAGTACCAGAAACCAGTATGTGCCAAGTCTGAGCTTTTAAAGTTTGCCTCTTGAACGACTTTGTGCCACAGTTAATCACTTGGAAACATAATCAGGACTTCATAATTATAATCACGGTTTTTAAAAAGCCTCAGACCATTTAAGAGTCACTGTTGCTTACATCATCCATACCATTGTGCACCCTTATTAACATGTTCATGTGGCATTCAGTATGTATTTGTGCAAACGGCACAAAATGAAGCCACGCGATTTCTTGAAGGAAAAAATAAGCATTGCATACACTATCTGTGAGAGTTTGTGACTGTGAAAGCATCTCTGTGCTTATCCTCAGTGCATCCTAATAGACTCCAACTTGTTCATGTAAATGGAGAGTCCTCTTCACACACTGAGGTTAATTATGGAGTTCCACAGGGTTCAGTGCTAGGACCAATTCTGTTTACATGCTTCCCTTAAATTCCTAAATTTAGATAATACTTATACTCAGCCATGAAAATCTTGGCCTCCAGTAACACTGTGAGGAACCTTGGAGTCATTTTTGACCAGGACATGTCCTTCAACGCACATATTAAACAAATATGTAAGACTGCTTTCTTCCATTTGCGCAACATCTCTAAAATTAGAAATATCCTGTCTCAGAGTGACGCTGAAAAACTAGTTCATGCATTTATTACTTCCTGCAACGAAAGAGAGAGCAGATTTCTCCTGTTTTGGCTTCCCTTCACTGACTTCCTGTTAAATCCAGAATTCAAAATCCTGCTCCTCACATACAAGGTCTTAAATAATCAGGCCCCATCTTATCTTAATGACCTTGTAGTACCATATTACCCTATTAGAGCACTTCGCTCTCGCTCTGCAGGCCTACTTGTTGTTCCTAGAGTATTTAAAAGTAGAATGGGAGGGAGAGCCTTCAGTTTTCAGGCCCCTCTTCTGTGGAACCAGCTTCCAGTTTGGATTCAGGAGACAGACACTATCTCTACTTTTAAGATTAGGCTTAAAACTTTCCTTTTTGCTAAAGCATATAGTTAGGGCTGGACCAGGTGACCCTGAATCCTCACTTAGTTATGCTGCAATAGACGTAGGCTGCCGGGGATTCCCATGATGCATTGAGTTTTTCTTCTTCAGTCACTATGTATTAACAGACCTCTCTGCATTGAATCATACTTGTTATTAACCTCTGTCTCTCTTCCACAGCATGTCTTTATCCTGTCATCCTTCTCTCACCCCAACAAAAGTTTCTTCCTGCTAAAAAGGAGTTTTTCCTTCTTCTATAGGGGGTCATATGATTGTGGGGTTTTTCTCTGCATGTATTATTGTAGGGTCTACCTTACAATATAAAGTGCCTTGAGGCGACTGTTGTTGTGATTTGGTGTTGTGTAAATAAAATTGATTTGAATTGAATTGAGAAACGCAGACAAAATGAACCGCAAATAAAATGCGACAGCAAACGCGCTCTAGTGTGAACGCTCAAAGCGGCCGCATGCGCAAAAGAAGACGTCACACACAACGCGCTCTGTTTAGACCCAGACCAACAGTATTGTTTGACTGATGGCCCTTAATATAAAGACTTTGGACTTTACGTTTCCCAATTTTTGCTTTAAGTTATTTTGTTATTTACATAATAATGTAAATAACCTAATAATGATCCTTATTGCTGTTTTAGAGGAGCGCTGCTTCAAAGGATAGCTGCAGATTTCTGTCAGAATCTGCAGATTATACAGTACAAATAAAATGTTCACGTTTCTCCAACGTTGTCTTCCCAACAGTTTCACGGGATGGACAGGAAGCGTTCACAATGTCTTCTCTGGCGCTAATAATTGGCGTCTGTCTTGTGTCAGTGACGTAAAAGACGGATTTAATGCGACGTGACCATCAAAAACAGCAGTTTTCTAAAACATCTGATTTGTATCGGATTCAGAACCACATACGAAAGTGACCCAGATCGGATTTGTGCTGTTCACACTGTCACACCATGATCGGATAGATGGTCGCAGAGGGTCAGAAAAATCAGATTTGATGCGCTTTTGCCTGCAGTGTGAACGTAGCCTAAGTAACATCCACAGAGGACATGACAGACTCACACAGGAAACAAGGAATTGAACAGCGGCAAGAAAACATGGAACCAACACATAACTAAACTTAGAGGCATAAACACGACTAAATTCCACACTAACTGTAAAAACTTGAACTTAAACAGCAAAAAAAAAAAACAACCAAAAACAGGAAAAGGTATCATAAATACAAAATATGCTGACACTATCTAAACACTGCTATTTCTTATGAAATGCCTTTTCTCATTTCTAGAGAGTCAAACTCTGATGTTCTGTCAAATCCAGCTCTGACAAACTGACTGGATTTAAGTAATACTGCAACTGATCAAACAGGGACGTTCACAAAACCTGTTTAGCTTCGAGGGCCATTATTTCCAGTAACGTTGGTGTGTGCAAGTGTGTAAGTCACACACACAAAAGGACATCTTGTATATAGCTCTGTCCCACTGACACTGTCTGATAGAATTATTTGATGCACTGGGACAAGAATGTATTTGAACTGGGATTTATGCTCTTTTACCCTTTATTCCACTGCTGAGGTAAATGATCACTGCTGTGACTGTCAGTTTTTGGAATATGCAAAATGTAATAAGGATCAGAATATGTACTCATGAATCTGAATGATCTGCGGCATCCAATTTACTTATTTGAATGTTTGAAGATCTGTTTTGCATATATTATATACATATTACTTCATCTAGTAAAATTGTTACTTTAAATGTCTATGACGCAGGCTTCACCTTCCACACAGTGATAATCGCACCGACTAGCACTGCACAATCCAGCTCTTGCTGCCTCTAATTTGAAAAAACAAACACTTTTGGTTTGTCACAGCTTTCTCTTTCTCCTTTACTTAAAATGTATAATTTATTCACGTCATCAAGCCTTAACTGTAACCACTTTTTCCACAAGCTTAAGATAGTTCCTTACCTAAAACTGAACTAAAGTTCAAACTAGAAGATTTTTGCTTGTTCTATTGGCAGATTTGTTTAGTGTAATATAAGATATTTTTGCTTGCAATAAGTGCAAAAATCTGCCAATGGAACAAGTGAAAATTTTCTAGTTTGAACTTTAGTTCAGTTTTAGGTAAGGAACTATCTTAAGCTTGTGGAAAAAGTGGTTACAGTTAAGGCTTGATGACGTGAATAAATCCTAAACAAATCCTGAATAACCTGTCCTAAAACAAGTTCATAAATCTTACTGAAATGATAGTCTTTAGCTGAATGTGTCTTATTTTAAGTGTAATAGATATTTTTGACTAGAAACAAGACAAATATACTTGGTAAGTAAGATTTTGAGTTTTTGCAGTGCAGCTTCATCACTCTGTGTTGTAGCTATATCTCCAGTCTGTAAGTCTGTATCTTTGGTAGTGTGTACATTCAAACACCACATGCTTTACTACTATTGCTCTTTGACAACAGAACTTGTCTACTGGCAGATAGATATGTCTGGCTGCTCAGTCCCACCTCACATGAAATTGTTTGCAGTCAACATTAACTTTCCTTTTTGATGTGTTCTGTATTAGATATAATGTGTTAGCTGCTAAGCTGCTAAGGAGACTTCAGAAAAACTGGATCGGCTTAAATTAAAGTGATGCAAAGGTCATATTAAAAAGTGCATACTGTCTTTGACATGTGATAAGGAAGTTGTAATGCACAATTCCTTTTTGTAATCGAATAATCAGAATACTTGCATTAGCCCTTCTTCTGTTTCGCGCTGATTTTGCACACGTGTCAGATAAAACTTAGATGGTGAACATTAGGCTGGCAGCATCTGATAGTTATATATACAATTAGGGATGCAACGATACCAATTTTTTCAAACCGATATGATACCGATACTTGGATCTGAGTACTTGCCGATACAGAGTACAAAAAACGATACTTCTACCACACACACACACACACACACACACAAATGCAATGAATTGGAAGACAGGTTTTATTTTATTCTCTGCCGATAAAAAATAAAATCTTAATAAAAATGACCACAAAAAAATTTCAAGTGAAAAATAAGCACTTCTGTTAAATTATTGCAGAGTCTCCACATTGTAATTTTACAAAATATCACTGAACTATTGGCACTGTCTCGAGCTTTCAGAATAATAAATAAACACTTCTGTTTGGAATAAAATAAATACAAATTAGGTTTGAGAATAAAATAAACTTTTAAATTATTGCAGAGTGTCCATATTGTAAACAAACAAAATAATTATTATTATATAAATAATAAAATATAAAAAATTATAAAATAAATAATAAATAAAATAATTGGCCCCCTAGTGGCCAATCTAACAAACTACAACAGAAATGACAAGCCACCCTCTGACTAATGAAATAAGTTAGTATCGGTTCATGGTATCGGTTAACTTTTACGAGTATGAGTACACACACATTTTACAGTATCGGCCCCGATACCCGATACCAGTATCGGTATCGGTGCATCCCTATATACAATCTCTACATACACAAAATGCTTAACTCTAGTCATGTTTAAACGTGCCTAGTTTTAAATATAACTATCTGCACAAATGGATACTGCTAGATCACGTCTGACACTGTGGTCAGCAGCACAGGAGCACCACAGGGAACTGTGCTGTCCCCTCTTCTCTTCACCCTGTACACCTCTGACTTCAGCTACAACTCTGAATTATGCCACATTCAGAAGTTTGCAGACGACACAGCCATCATGGGGTGTATCTGGGATGACCAGGAAGAGGAGTACAGAAGTCTGGTGAGGAACTTTGTCGCATGGAGTCACACAAACCACCTGCAACTCAACACCTCAAAGACTAAGGAACTGGTTGTGGACTTTGGGAGGTCCAGAGCAGGTCCACTGCCGGTTCAGATAGAGGGGGAGGAGGTGGAGGTGGTCAACAAGTACAAGTACCTCGGGCTGTGGGTGGACAATAAACTGGACTGGTCATGCAACACAGAGCACCTGTACAAAAAAGCCCAAAGCCGACTGTACTTCCTCAGGAGGCTGAGGTCTTTTAACATCTGCAGGAAGCTCCTGAGGATGTTTTACCAGTCGGTGGTTGCTGGAGTACTGTTCTATGCTGTGGTGTGCTGGGGGAGCAGCACAGCAAAGAAGGACTCATCCAGGCTGGAAAAACTGATCAGGAAGGCTGGCTCTGTGGTCGGCATGAAGCTGGACACTCTGGTGTCAGTGGCAGAGAAAAGGACACTAAAGAAACTGCTGGACATTATGGACAATGCTGGGCATCCTCTGCACACGGCCATAAACAACCAGAAGAGTCTGTTCAGTGACAGGTTGCTTCTCCCAAAGACAAGAACCAACAGACTTAAAAACTCCTTTGTCCCACACGCCATCAGACTGTTTAACTCCTCTCTGGAGGGGAGAGGGAGGAGAAACAGGAGGACAAAGGAGGGGGGAACAACTAAGCTGAAGTGCCTCTCCACTTCACTGTGCAATTACCTTTTGTGCAATACTTTTGTTAATAATCAGCGGTGCAATAGACCTCAATACTTTAAATGTGCAATTCACTTGTATTTTTATTTTTATTTTTATTTTTATTCCTATTTATTCTATTTATCCCCTTTGTATATTTTATCTATATATGTCTTTGTATTTATATATGTGTGTGTATATATATATATATATAATATTCTTAACTCTGTAACTTCTGTCGGTGCTGTGCTTTTTGGAAAACAAATTTCCCAGAGGAACCCACCCGAGGGATTAATAAAGTTCTATCTTATCTTATCTTATCTTAGATGTATGTGAAACAATATCCTTTTGTTTCAAGCCAAGCCACATTCTGTTTCTAAACAATCAGGTTTAGTAAGAAACAAACATTCAGTGGAACTGCAGATGACTGGGTTGGCAAACACACAACATCACAAAGCCAACAGCCTGCATGATCTTATCTGTTTCAGCACTGCAATTATGCATCTGTAAGACAGTCTTTGTACCTGGGCCAGGTATGAAAACTAAAGTGACTAAAGACAACAAATAAATTGTGAGTGTGGGAATTTGAATGCACCAAACAATTTAAGTTCTGCATTTACGGGTGGATAATCAAACAAAAATAATCAAATAAAATGAAAGGGGATTACAGATATTGCTATAAAGAAACCTGGTTTCACACACAAGATCCTTTTACACATTAACACGTGATGAAGTTCACAGTGACAGTACAGAACTGGAGGTACTCACAGTAATAATTCTCTCGCCCTGTATTCCTCTTAGCAGCACTGCAACACCCAATACTACGGCGACACATTACCATGTTTTAGATTAATATGGTGTGCGTGTTTACACAGTTGTGGGCGCAGCTTCATTGGTCTGTTTTTTATTTTTCCTTATTTGATTTTTATCAATCAAGTCAATTCTAAAATGAAATTGACTAAATAAAAGTCAGTTCTCATATATGAAGGCAACACTTGTGGTATTCTCTGTATACTGGTGATAAGAAATGTGAAGAAAAGTAAGAGAATCTAGGAACTATGAATGTTTGCACATTGATCAGCTCACCTTCATCATCTGTATGATACTGTGGGATTGAACAAAAGTATTTTATCAGTACAATATGATCTGCAGTATAATCATTGCCTTAACAATGTAACAGATGGCTTTAAGATGGCCTTAAAATGTTTATGCATACTGTTATCATATTAGCCTTTATTACAGGTGCAGTTATAACCACTTTGAACTGTTGAGTTAAATCAATAATCTTAAATGCTTTTGAATGCTTGTTATAATCTTAAATGTGTATGTGCTGAGTCTGATAAAAGGAGGCCTAACTCTGAGTACACTCTGTGCAAAGTAGACAGGAAGTGCAGGCTTTTGCAGAGCGTGCTTGTGAAAGTTACTTTGAGGAGCTGTGGGGAGGATGCTATTTGAATAACCAGGTTATTCATTGTTATCTTTTATTCATTTATATCTTTTGATTAAGTTTTTAGTAGAGGTTCTTGATTAAAACATTTATTCAATATATTACACATAGTTTCAGTGGTGTACGTGCTGGCCTTCTGATTGGTGGAAAAGGTTACAAGGTTCAGCTGGTGAGGTGAAACTGAGTGCATTTCATGTTGACACACACACACACCCGTACACACCCACACACACACAGTAGATAGACTCATTTATAGGTGAGAAGTTAATCATGTTTGCTTGCAGCTGCAAAAATTGTCTCTGCAAAAAAGAACACTTTCTTGCAGAGCATGGCCTGAGGTTTTGGAGAAGCGAGGGTCAGAAGGTTGACAGGAAGCACCTGCCGTGGAGACGGAGACAATGTTCTTTTTAAACGGTGTTAAAAGTCATTGTGGTTTTGAAACCTATGTATGAACTGTATCTGTTTCACGTTGAAGGGGCGTCATTAAAGTTAAGCCCTGATGGTATAAAACATCTGCTTATGCTTTGTTAGTCGGGGATCAGTGCTGTCTGCGTACAGCGGTGGTCCCTCCACGCGTGCATTAAAATCATCGTTTGACTTCACCTGGCCAGATCAGTGTTGTTATTTTGAAAGTTGATTACCTCCTGTACCCCTCCTCAATATTTGAACTCAACATTTTGGGGGCTCATCCGGTTATTGAGGAGGGAGAGTGAGTTGGAGGCTTGGACGGAGAAATCCGGGGTCCGAGGTGGTCAGACGGGCAGGCATGAATATCAGTGGTCAAAGTGAGTGGGCATAAGCCGGCTTATCCAAAGGTAAGGCACTACCTGTTGAATTATTTCCAAAATGTGCCAAATTGGACATGAAAAAATTAAAGTCTACTCACTGAAATTACTGGTGAATGTCTGTTTTGATTTTGGTGAAAATTTCATGAGAAGTTAAAGCGGTTGGACTGCTAAAAAGGATTTAAAGCAGTTGGACTGCTAAAAAGGATTTAATGCGGTTGGACCGCTAATGAGGATTTAAAGCAGTTGGACTGCTAAGTGAATATAGTATAATAGGTAATTGGTGAACTGTGTGTGACAATAAAGTCTCAATTGAATATAAAGCCGGGCTTGGACATCAATAGAATTGCTTGTGTGATTTTATGGGGTGTTTTCAAAGTAATTAAAGTATCTTAGGACGGGAGCGGGGCTCCTAGGACTGCACCAAGTTCAGGGGTGGGAACCCCCTCCCTTTTCCAGACGTGGGAAAGGGTCCTCCGGCGTGAGGTTATCCCAGGTGGCACCTGCCAATGACTTGGGACCTTGGTTCAAAATAGCTACTGGTATCTACCAGTTTGTCGTCCGACATTGTGCAGTGTTTGGGCAGTAGAAACCGGGTTTCGGGGTGCGACTTTAACTTAAAACTTCGGGGAAGCCTTGGCTGTGGAAGGCCAAAAATAGAGCTTCAGGCAAAGTTTGGGTTGGTTGACGCTTTTAACTTGTGTTAGGGCTGTAGAAATCAGGCCACGGTCCGGGACCAAGACTGGTGAATTGAGTGCAAAAAAGTTGGACTTTATCCACTGGCCGGTTAATTTTAAATTTGTCGAAATTCGGTAGGTGTTAAAAGGCCTAAAATCTGTGCAGTTGTAATTATAAGACGTCTGTGTAATATAAAAGAGACTGTGTGTGTGTGTGAATGTGAAAAATGAAAATTAGTAAGCCGTGAACTGTTTAAACCACAGTTGGTTTTACAAATACTGCTGCAAACATTGTTGTTGTATTTATTCCCAATAGAACATGTCTTATTCTTATTGTTTTTCATGATGGGATGTGTGGGACTGCCTGGAGACTGATTGGGCTAAGATTAGGCTAATTTGAAATTATGAAAATATTTTGTAGTAAAACTAGAATGTTCTGAAAATGGACCACTGAAAGCTTGTCTTACAGAGTGCAAGTTCTTAGAGAAACTTTCTTTAGCATTTGGAGAATTTGAACTCATCTAGTTTTCCACTCCAAGCTACAGCTATCCTTTAGAGCATTGGTCTGTTCAAGTGTGTGATATGCGGTCACAAGAAGTTGGACCAGAGGTGTCAAAGTCAGTTAATGAGGGCCACAGTGGTAAATGAAAATAAGATCAAGGGCCACACATATGCACAAAATGTAACTATCAAAATAAAAAAAATTATATTAGCCTTTATTAGTCAAACAAGAGCAACAATTTAGTTGTTAGAAGTTTTATTTAAAAAACATCTTTGATCAAGTAGTTTACATACCATACACCCTGTCTTTTGGCACTACATATAAAACTCTGCATTACAGCTTCGTCTCTTCATCAAATCCCAAGAAAGTCAAGGTATCTGTGAGTACAGTCTTCTTCACCATCAAAAGGCTCAGAAACTGGTGCAAACTCTGACAGGAAGTCAGCGTCAACTGTCAAACATGGAGCAGGAAGTGTGATGGTCTGGGGCTGTTTGCTGGATCCAGGGTCAGTGACTTGTACAGAGTGAGAGGCTCCCTGAACCAAAACAGCTACCACAGCAATCCATGCAGGACCCTCTGGTATGCAGTTGGTCAGGGGTTCATCCTACAGCAGGATAATGACCCAAACATAAGACCGAGCTCTGTCAGAACTACCTCAGGAATGAGCTTGAAAACATGGAGTGTCCAGCACAATCTGCAGACTTAAACCTCATCGAGATGGTTTGGGATGAACTGGACAGAAGAGTGAAAGCAAAGCAGCTACAAGGTCCACATTTATGGGAACTTCTGCTACAGATATGGGAGAATATTTGATTTCTGTTGTAGAAAGAATGCCACAGGTGTGCTCAGCTGCTGTTTCTGCCAAAGGTGCTACTTTTTCTTTTGGTCTATAAATTGACTCCATTATTTCTTTTTCTTTCTTTCTTTCTTTTTTTAAAACTCCAACTGGTTATTTGTACAATGCTTTCATTTCAGAGTCCAGCGAGATATTAAAATGCAAACATTTGCCTACTGTTTCCACCTATATTTATTTAAGAATCTCACTGTTACATGTTACACCATAACATGTTATTCAATGTAGAATTAAACTTTACATTTTTCTGTTTTTATGTTGTTCAATCCACTTTTGAATAAAAGTGACTTAAAAAATTTCTTATCTGCTTGAAAATCTGTCAGTTGGTGTGTTTGGCACTTTAGACTCATGGAATGTTTTGTGTCAGGTTACAGTCACACAAAACTATGTTATCTAAACATTCAGAATGACCGATTCTTTAGAAAAGTCATTGAGTCCTTTGTGTGCCTTCCACAGAAGTGCTACCCCCAGAAATGAAAGCAGATAGAAGACATACCTGCACTTGACTAACCAATAGAAAACAAGAGAGAAAAATAAACACACAAAGACAAACAACAAGAACCGAAACTTCTTGCAATTTGAATGTGCCCTTTTCGTTGGAAAGAAGCTGATGGTTATTTGTTGAGCAAGTCCAAAATGATAATGATAACGTTTGCGTGTCAAGTGGCAGCTTGAGCTGCATTGAGATCATTCCAGGATAGAACAGAAAATAAAAGAGATGGCTCCCTGCAGATTGGAAAAACACAAAAAAGTGACACAACGGGGACTAAACTCTAAAATTTCATTGATTTAAGAGATAAATTGTTAAAAAAGAAAGCAAAAACTGAAATTAATATAAAGAAATGTACAGTATTTTTTTCATGGCATTGGGGTGGATGTGACACAGATTTTCAGAGCAGGCTCTCTACCAGTCAAAATGTCTGTGAACCTGTGAACAGGATAAACCAGAACATCCTGTCCATGTGCTGAAGTATAGTCAGCCCTAAATGGGGTCCTTACACACACCACATTGCAAGTGTCTCACGAAACACAATCTTTGTGGCACGTCGGCTGGTTGTGCACCTCTCAATTTTTGTAGCTGTAGACATCACAGCTGGGTTGAAGACAGGAGTGCACGACCAAGCCGGTTTTTTATCGCTATTTTAATGATGTTCTAGTACAGAATCTCAGAGATAGTTTGTAGAAAAAGCTTTACAACAAAAGTCTTTGCTTCTGGTTTTCACTTTTTCTCCTCCTGTATCAGCACTTGTGTTGCGATATTGTCTATTTAATATTGTTACTCTTCTAGATGAAGGTGTTAATTATTAAGGAGAAAAAATCCAAACCTACTGTGTGAAAAAGCGATTGCCCCTAAACCTAATAACTGGTTGGGCCACCTTTATCAGCAACAACTGCAATCAGGTGTTTGTGATAACTGTCAGTGAGTGTTTTACAGTTCTTTGGAGGAATCTTTGCAGAATTGTTGTAATTCAGCCACACTAGAGGTTTTTCAAGCATAACTTGGTTTTTTAAGGCATCTCATTCTGATTCAGATAAGGACTATGTCACTCCAAGTTCTCCAAACTTCATTTGGTTTTTATTGAGCCATTCAGAGGTGTGCTTCAGCTTGAGGTCACAAACCAGGGAAAACAAAACAGTGGACCTACTGTATGCAAATACTAAGGATGCATATACATCATCATCCCTCCCCCCACTGGGTCACTCTGCAAACTGCATGTTGAGTTTACTTGTGCAATATTTAACGTTGTTTGATGATATGAAACATACAAAAACATACAAAAAAAATAGGAAATCAGGAAAGGGGCAAACACTTTCTGCCTTGTCTCCACCAGAGGTTTCCACACCTGCTGGGCCTGCTTCCCCTCCGCCAGAGGGCTACACCAAGTGCCCCAAGCAACCTGCTGGTCCTGCTTTTTCTGCCAGCAAGAAGAGTATCATGGGCAACCACTGCTGGCCACCTACCAGATGGACTCTGGCACTGCTGCGGGCCACGAGGCTGCCCACTAGAACTGATTCTTCTTAGCTGCTGGCCATGTGGCCGCCAACTCGAACGGATTTATTATGGACCTAGTCAAAATGACTCAGTCAGTCTTTCCCATATTTTCTGTTCATCCAGTTATCAAAATAAACACCATCCACATCCAGGGACGGACTAGGACTAAAAAACAGCCCTGGACTTTGACTGGGCCCGTCCCAAAGTAATCAACGTGCGGAAACTCGGCAACAATAATGCTTGGCTTGAGTGTTACAACACTTTAATTGTGGCTTATGCTATCAAACCATCAAAATTATAGCAACAGTGCTGATGTTGACTAGATGTTGTATTAAAAGTATATTATTCTGGATTAACTTGAATACTCACATCTCAACATACTGCAGTCCCTCTGGCTGAACCAATACAAAACATTTATCTGAAACACACAACACATGATACTGTATGAGTTATTATAAATCACAAAGTAAAGAGGTTTTAGTATGCAGGTTAACTTGAATACTCACCTTACTCAATGTTGGGGGATAAGTATTTTCTTCAACAGGTCGCTTTTTTCTGCAACTCTGTCTATGACCAAGTCATTGTCAAGGGACATGAGGATGTCTTTCTTTGTAGTCATAAGCATGAATTCTTCGAGGTGTTCTTGTGAATGTGTGCTTCTTATTCTACTTTTTATGTGTTTGAGAACTTCTCTCACATGCTCCCTGTGTCACAGGCAGAGTAAGGAGGAGGTACCTGTATCCCCAGCCAAGAATATGATCTGTGAAGAGGTTGTATTGTAAATATGTTGGTTAGATTGTGACATTTAGAGGCTTCAGCATCTAATGCCTGCAATTTTTTTTCTCTTGCCTTCTCAGCCCGACCCTTTTCTTTCCCTTTTTTACTTGCAGCTGTGTTTTGCATTGTTTCTTTCCACCGTCTTTGCCTCCTACTCCACTTCTTCTTCTCCTTGCCTGGCGGCCACAGCCAATGCAGCTGGCATCCAACTTAGAGATGCAGTGCTGCCCTCTAGAGTACTGGAGTGTGAAAGAGATTAGTGGGGGGAAAAAACAGGTGTTGAAAGCATGCGTGGAGAGTAGGGATGGGTATCGTTTAGGTTTTATCCGATACCAGTGCCAAACCGGTACTTTTGAAATGGTGCCGGGGCTTAAACAGTGCTCAAACCGGTGCTTAAAGAATGGAGAACACAAAGTTGGTCCAAAAACCTCTCATGTTCAGCTGTTTTGTTTTTGTTTTTTTTGTAAAACGATAACAATGTTAGTCTTTTCTGCAGCTATGGGGCATATATGGTATCACTCTTGGCTGGAAGCAGCTTAAACAATGGAAAAAACACAAACTTTGTCCAAAAACCTCTCATTTTAGCCTTTTTGGCCAGGGTGAAGGGAGTATCTGCCATCAAACAAGAAGACAGCCACATGTAACTACGACGGTGTTTGCTAGTTCACCTTACATGCATTAATGTAATAACGTGGTTAGCCTACTCAACGTAAATTACACACGAACAACATTAAGCTACTCACGCAGAGAAGAACGGCTGCTGCTGCATCATCATCCTCATCATTTCTGCTACACTGGCAGGGCTAGGGACCAGGACTCTGCTCTTCGGGTTTTTGGGGGATGTTGCTAACTCCGGGTCCGATAACAGGCACCACACCCGCAGTAGATGTGCTCGGTGTGAGGTCTCGCAGCAAGCTATCAAATACGGCGCATTTCTCGGCTTTTAAAAAAAACGCTATGCGTCGCCAGGTGTTTCATCGGATTTGAGGTGTTACCTCCTTTGACAGTATCACAGTATCAGCTTAAAGCACTTGTTGCAGCTGCTGAGTTTGCATCTTTTGCTGTGAAGTACAGCCAGACTTTGACCGCTTCGCCTTGGGCATTTTAATCTGTAGCTCTGCTCTAAAAGAACGTACGTACCTGGGCCCGCCTACTATCCCCGGAAACGTAAAATGATTGGCTAGAATCTAAAGTGTATCATTCCATACCAGTTGGTGGCGGTAATGCACCTTTCAGTTATTTGCCAACCGCCAATACAAATGTAAGGAAGAAGAAAGTGTATCACAGCTCAGGAAAAAATAAAGCACCGAAATGTTTGCTGCTTTTCGGTCTGGTTACTACCGTTTATGTCAGAACCGGTGCCATCATGGCACCGGATATCGGTACCCATCCCTAGTGGAGAGTGGTCGGCCGTTCTGTGATTCTCCAGAATCCACAGATGCCCAGTCCGCCCCTGTCCACATCCATCACCAGCCTGCAAGTCCTGCATTTGGGTCCACTCTTCCTTCTCTACACACACCGTGATGCCTGACATCCAGAATGTATTCTTCCACCTGGACTGCACGATTATGCTGCCCATTCAGTTTGATTGTGAACATCAACCAGATAGGAACAGCAATTTTGGGAATTCTTATTCTATTCTGAATACAGTAAGTGATTAAGCACAGGGACTCCACAGGGATGTGTGCTTAGCCCTCTCCTATAGTCCTGTTCACACACGACTATGTCCCCAAAGATAAGTCTAACACCATTATCAAGTTTGCATATGACACAACCATCATTGGCCTTATCAGATGAGACAGCCTATAGAGAGGAGGTGAGGGCGCTGTATAATTGACAGTGTTGGGAAGGTTACTTTTAAAATGTATTCCATTACAGATTACAGAATACATGCCCCAAAATGTATTCTGTAACGTATTCCATTACGTTACTCGATGAGAGTAACGTATTTTGAATACTTTGGATTACTTAATATATTATCATGCTGTTTACAACTACATGAATGTACCATTGCTGTGATTTATTACTGTTACTGAAGGTCCGCGGCTCCGAACCGTAGTAAAGGGACCTCTGGCTAATACGGTGGGTTCTGTGTCGGCTCATAGCAGAAAACTAGCTTTACTTTGTTGTCTGGGTCAACTTTGCTAGCAGAGACAGAGAGAGGCGTTGAAAGGCTGCTCCAACAGAACTTATTGTTTCAGAGGAAAACACGAACACGGTGTACAGTCGAGTCTTAATAGCTTACTTACAGCTGGGCTCGTCAGGCTCTCTTCTTGGCTGCAGTGGTTATTATTATATTTACATGCTTCCAGCTCCCGTTTCTGCTCGATGACAGCTCGTACTTTTCCTTTTTCTCCCTCCCTCGCTCACAGACACATAACGTGTACGGCAGTCCATTCTCCCTGCAGCACGGACTACACTGCCCATGATGCTACATTCTTTAGAGCTATACCTGTAGCATTCTGCCTGTTAGCTTAGCACAATAACAGCAAAAAGGCCTCTCTCACCCAGGAAACACGCAGAGAGAGAGCGTCACCCTGTAACCATGGCAACCGTAACGCTGCCGCCTGGAACAACAGAACGTAGCTGTCAAACAAAACCCAAACAGTCCTGACCCGCCACAATATGAAACAGGGAAGTACCGCCGTGTAATCCATTTATTTCAACAAAGTAACTGTATTCTAAATACCACCTTTTTAAACGGTAACTGTAACGGAATACAGTTACTCATATTTTGTATTTTAAATACGTAACGGCGGTACATGTATTCCGTTACTCCCCAACACTGATAATTGATGCCTGGATAATAACCTGCCTCTCAATGTCAGCAAAACAAAAGAAATGATAGTGGACTGCCGGAGACGACCAGTCGGGGAACACCAGCCCATCCACATCAACGGTGTCAAGGTCGAAAGGGTCAGCAACTTCAAATTCCTGGGAGTTGACATCACTGAGGATCTCTCCTGGACCCTTCACTCAGACACTGCTATCAGGAAAGCTTTCCAGCGACTCTACTTCCTGAGGAGGCTGAGGAAGTTTGGCACGAAAGCCAACATCATCTCAAAGTTTTACAGGTGTGCGATCAAGATGGAAGATGATAAACGCACATTTGCACATTATGCACATTGTGCAAGAAGGAATTTTCTTTTCACTGAAGCACTTCCAGCTTAAAATATCACATTGACGCGAAGCATACGTTAGTCGGGGATGCTGCTAGCACTTTGGCTAACGTGTCACCCAGCTTGCGACAAACCGCTCACGGAGCATCGGGGGCTCAGTAAGTCGACCTCGGACATATTGACTGACACAGTTGCCAAGTGGATTGCAACAAACTGCAGACCTGTTAATATCGTTGAGAACATGCGCTTTACATAGCTTTGGTTCCTCGTTTCAAGGGCTTGAAGTGCCAAGAGTGACACAGAGAGAGTGGATACATGTTTACAGAGTTTTTGCTAGCATGAATGTTTTAAGATGTTAAATAAAAATATTAAGTGCGTATATTTTCCCTTTTTTCTGTTTCCTCATGCAAAATGAAATGCGATTAATATAGAATAAAAATGATGATATTTAATCGTGATTAATCAAAATGAATCCACAGTAACCCTGTGATGAATCTGATTAAACATTGTAATTGTTTGACAGCACTAATATATATTATACCTATTATCCATTAGTATATTTTTAAAAAGTTGTATTTCACAGGAGAGGACCTGTGCTAAAAGATAGAAAGATAGAAAACTATTTAAATTCTCTTTGAATTTATGCACATATTCTTTGTGTTTATTCTCCATTTACTTCATTATATTGCATAAATGTCTGTTACAAGCTTAAATTTAAAGTTGAAAAAGTGTAATTGCAGCCAGGCTATTGATCAAGTAATTGTGATTAATCGCGATTAATGACAGAAAATTGTGCGATTCATTAGTTAATTTTTTAAAATCTATACATAGTCTGTAATACTGTTTTTTATACTGGTGAGAAACTTGTGTTCTGCTCGTCAAACACTTTTCATTGCAATGCTGACCCTGTGCTAACTTGCATATGGCAAATAAAGCTGAAACTGAATTGAAATTGAACTGGTTAAAGAACTGGTGGGGGAGTTTTGCATTCGTCTTTACTAGAGTATTAAGTGTGCTAGAAAAATGGAGCAGACGACAGGCTCATTGACAGTGTTGGGACTAACGCGTTATTAAATAATGCGTTACAGTAACTACGTTATTATTGTGGTAACGAGCAGTAGCGGTTTTAGATACGGGCGACACGGGCGGTTGCCCGGGGCGGCATCGTGGTGGGGGGCGGCATCACCGGCATCGGCAAAAAAAAAAAATGCTCGTACTCATGCTGCCCCGACGTCAGCCAGCGCATATTGGGAATATCGGTCTTCTATCGCCCATTTGCTGGGAGTAAGGGCGCCCTTCGTTTGCTAGGTGCGCCTGCAGCACAGGGAGGAGAGGGCGGGGCGGCGGGGGATTTTCTGACCGGCTGGAGCAGCGTCTAATAACCAACTCGCAAAGTAAAACAAAATAAAAACAAACCAACAAACACGAAAACACCAGACATTACATTAATACAGACGTATAATTTGCACCGATGTTTTTTTCGAAATTCTGTACACGAAAAGTGAGCATGAGAGCCCTCGGTGCACCTGCTCGCTGCTGAAGTCAAAGTAAACTTTATTGTCATCTCCGCTACATACAGTCCAGTAGAGAGACGAGACGACGAGGCTCCAGTTACAGCAGTGCAAGTAAACAAATAATAAATATAAGAAGAGTAAGAAAATAAATATACACTTTAGGACTCGGGGTAAAGGGATCAATAACAATTTAAAATTTACAGTTTGATGATTTAAAGTTTCACACACAACCCGTCGAAAGGGGAGGGGGCCGGCTGCTTCCAAATAAAACACATTTCATTCATAATATTGTAAATCCAAGCCCATTATATATTCATGATTTGAATCCTGGGTTGTGTGAAATCTCAGAAATAAACCCTAGACAAAGTGAATCTGTGAACTAAGGTGTTGGTCTATTAGGGTTATGTTGTGGTGATCCTCAGGTTGAGGGATGGGTGTTCATACTGGAGTGCAAAATTAAAACCAATGGAAGATGGACAAGAAAAGTTCAAAGCCATCAGGTGCTCAGTTTAGAAAAAAGAGAAAAGAAGAGGAGGAGAAACGAGCAAAAGATGCAGGTAAGCAGATGTGTGATTGGATAATGGCAGGTCATCCTGAAACAATCAGAGTCAGAATACTTTATTAATCCCTAAGGAAATTATGTGGGTTACAGTTGCTCCAAGAAGAAATGATAAAAATAGCAACAGTAACAGACTAAACTCCAAACAATACATCATGTTACAGATTTTAATATTAATTAGTCATTGTTAATTGTTGATTTGTCCTGTTCTCACTGTATGACGAATTATGATGGCTGTTTGGTAGCTGTTTGCATACTATGCATATTCTCTCTCTCTTCATATGTGTGTGTACAACAGCTTTATGTTAATGTACAATCCTTAATATGTTTTTTTTGTGTGTGTGTGGGGGGGGGGGCGCGCCAGAGGGAGTGTTCGCCCAGGGCACCAAACAGGCTAGGACCGCCACTGGTAACGAGCACGGTAACTAGTTATTATGCCAAAATCAGGAACGCGTTAGTCGTTACTGGGATTTAGATTGGGTCGTTACTCGTTACTTCGTGTGGTGGCTATCGCGGAGCTTCCACAGATTCAGTAACATTAGCAAGTGGTGGAGGCAGCAGGTGGATGAGGGAAAGGGGACGCAGAAGGAAAAGAGACCCGAGGCGGCCGCCGGTCCAAGTGTGAACTGAACTTCAGGTAAGAAGTTATGACCTGCAGTCTATCTGGATATAAACCAGGTTTAGGTGGAGTTTATTTTCGTTATTCTGACTTTTTCCGTACTGCGTACTAGCTAGCATGACGGGGTTTCTATACAGCTGGGTGGGTGCTATGTTACTGATGTTGAACTTTATTTTGTTCATAAGTTATTAGAGTTGCCAACCGTCCCGTCTGGTATTCAGAGAAATTATTACGCGTTTCTTATTGAGGTGAAAAGGAACAGTTTGTCCCGTAATTCAGCTACAATGAAAAAGACACAAAGCTGGAGTTATTCTGTGTCTTTGCTGCACAGCTGCCTCTTCTTTCATTCTCCCCCCTCTCTCTCCTGTTTCTACTTCAATCATGAAAACTGATCAATGATCAGCTGATCGGCTGTTCTCTCTTGTTTGTTTATCACTTTGCGCCAGAAAGAGGAAACCAGCCGATGTTGCCTTAAACAACAGCAGCACGTTTAAGCTTGATCAGCTGTTATTTGAATTTATTTAATATTAATTTCTAGTATCAGCTGATGTTTGCTGGAGCCACAGCTGTGAAGCTGCTGGTCATGATGGTTTGGATATGTGGTGAGAGGGAAACATGAAGATGAAACCAGGAGACGTCCTTACTGAATCATCAGAGCTGAACAGGTGATGGAGAAACAGGTTTACCTTTTAGGTGACATGGATGAGTTGAAGTTATGAACTGTTTCTGAGAGACAGATAACACCAGGATCCTTTTCTAAGCAGCTGACAGCTGGTAACTGTGCAGGAGCGGGTCTAGCTAAGTGTTGCCAGGGGGGCAGGTAGGGCATTAACAGGGAGAGGGGGGCACAAAGAAATACTTTCTTATTCTCATTTAAAATGTCTAGCTTTTAAAAAAATAATTATCTGAATCTTACAACAAACGATTGATAGATTGATACATATATACCATCAAAACAGTGTACATCACTGTCACAACAGCGTTTGTTTTCATTCAAAGGCTTTATGATTTTTCCTATAATGGCGGCCGGTCTCTAGTCAAAATGCCCGGGACTATTTTTTGTCCCCGTCCAGCTCTGTATGCAGCTCATCTGCAGTCTGCTGTTACCTACATCTTCCTATTCAGAAGGCAGAATTTCAGAGTTCTAAGTACAATCAAAGCACCACGACTGCAGTTTTCGTGTTGGATGTAAAAGGCGCACATGATGCTGTGACGTAGGCTAGAATCATGGCGGCGGTCAACGACGGTCCAGTTGTGGGATTTCTCTCGTGGAAATATGCACATTATCTTTTCCTTTCTATTGGTAGGTGGCACAGTGCACTTGTGGCAAGTAAGCAAGTTAGAAGACTGGCAAAGTTATGGAAGCAACACATTAACAAGAGAATTCTGAGTAAAACCAAAGTTACTTTCCCTGGTAACTAGTTACTTTGAAAGTAACGAGTAACTTGAAGTAACTGAGTTACTTTTGATAGAAGTAACTAGTAATGTAACTAAGTTACTATTTTAAAGTAACTTACCCAACACTGCTCATTGACAGCTCCTGGTTTTTGCTCATGCTAACCCTTGCTTCCCTAGGAAGGTTTGTGCTAAAACTAACAATCTACTCAACTAATTATTGTCTAGGTTTTGTCTAAATTTTTACAATGGGGTTGTGGTGGGGCGTGGCCTGCGGTGCCGTGCAGGGAGGGCGGACGCACCTGCACGGCACCGCAGGCCACGCCCCACCACAGGGGTGTCTCAAGATAAATGTTGACACAGTAGCCTACTGTGTACCACTTGTGCTTCGCTTTAGCTACTTAGTCACTACTTCAGCTTGTCTGACTGATGCCCTGTTATTGGGCCGAACCTATGTTGCATTTTATTTTCTAAAGAGAGCCCACTTACCACATTTGCCCTACAGCAATGACATGCAGTGACTTGCATACAAAATGTAAGCACAAATGATAACCACTCCATTCCACTGCCACGCCCTTAAGGTTAAAAAATAAATGAAATGACAAAACAAAACAAAAACTTCCTTTATTGTTTAACACACCATCAAAATATACTTCAGATAAGTTTGTTGGCAGTGTGGATGCATAATTAACTACAGGAAGCTTCTGCCCTGCCCCTCCCAGTGTCATTTTGATAATATTGCAACACTTTCTGGAGTTCAGTCAAAGGAGCTTGCAAAGAAAAGCGTCTGGACTTCTTTAAGTTGCTTGAAGACGTTTCACCTCTAATCCGAGAAGCTTCTTCAGTTCTAAGGTCAAATGGTGGAGAGTCCCAGATTTAAACCTAGTGGGAGTTTCCCCCCACAGAGGGACAAAAGGACCCCCTGATGATCCTCTAATCACATGAGCCAAGGTGTGAAACTGGGTGTGGGTCCCAATCAGCCAGAGTTTCGGGTGAGCTCATTGTGAAACCTGGCCCCACCTTATAATGCGAATTCCTGAGGTCAGATGTCCCAGGATGTGAGTGGCGTTAAGGCGTCTGGGGAGGGAACTCAAAACTGGATTATAGATGGCAGACGGTTGGTGTAAACAACCGCCTCTGTTCAAAGATGGTCGCTCACAGTGAACATAGATGGCTTCTTTCTGGAGTTCAATTTTACATTACATTACCAATAAGTCTGATGTGTCACATGACCCTCTTCCTATTGAAAAAACAAAAGTTGTATCCAAGATGGCCGACTTCTAAATGGCCACCATGGTCACCACCCATCTTGAGGAGTTTGCCCCCTCACATATACTAATGTGCCACAAACAGGACTTTAATATCACCAACCATTCCCATGTTATTACGGTGTATCCATATAAATGGCCCACCCTGTAGATCATTGGTTAAATGATCACCAAGCAATATTTGTTTATGCAGACCTGCCATAACTGTGGGGGCTAGTCCAACCGGAATAGTATGGTGGGGGGAGTTTTGTTCTTCCGGTACTGCCATTATGTTTTGTCGTGTGCTGGAGTACGCATTAAAGTGTTACAGTGGACTAACATCCACAGTGATCATTGGCTTGCCGCATCATACGAGAGTGCTACAGTTACTAACAAGAAAATGCGGTCGCGTTACTATTTTTCAACAGACAGACGGCTCACGCTGTCTTCAGCTTACCGCATCTTATATCAGTTGCACAGAAGTAGCTGTCTACATAAGTAATCTGGGCGCTACAGCTTTAAGCAGCTGCGCGCTCCCACGGATGGCAATCACTTTCTGCCCAACAATCACATTCTGGTAAAACACCTGGAGCTAAGGGGGCAAAACAATCACATGCTGCTGTTTGACTGAGGAAGAATAAAGTAGTCGTGGTAAGCCTATCACATGACCACTTCAAGATGACAAAGCAACAAGGTGATATATACCACTTTATAAATTGTGTTGATAGTCCATGTAAAACCAGAGTCATAATAAACAATATATATGCAGCGTTTTTCCTGAATAGTTTCGTCACGTTTACTGTCTAAGGACAGCACAGCGAGCACTCTCTGCTTATGAGCAAAAAAATAAAAAAACAAAACAAAAAACAGCCCGTTCCTGTTGGTGGAAAAATGCACCATGTCAACCAATCAAAAAATGACATGGCAACATGACATTTGGTTGTTTAGGAAGAGGGGGAGGTTTTAGGAGCAACGGTGAGAGAGAGAGAGACAGCAGAAAAAGAGAGAGCGAGTTTTGAGATGTGAGAGATCTGTGACGTTTAGCGTGTTTCGAGTGTGTAGTTAGTGTGTTGTCTTGTGTAGTTAGTGTGTAGTGTTGTGTAGTTAGTGTGTAGTGTTGTGGATAGTTTTGAGTTGTGTGTCAGAACAATTAGGTGACTGCAGTCTCCAGGTAGAGAGCAGGAGTGATACACCTGCTGCTGTCAGGCCTGCAGGTATCAGGCTGTGATGTTCTCCTTTATAGTGGACAGAAATATTTGGAGCAGCACAAATAATTTGTGTGGCATCTTATTGAATGCAGAACAGCTGATGGTTCTGTAAATAGTTTGAAATGGTTAAAAAAAGGGTAAAAGGTAAAAGGCTGCAAATAACTTTGTTGTTTGCAAAACTTGTACATAAGATTTTAAAACTGACAATTTATATTTGCATTTAAAGTTATGAAATATGATTCAATAAACATGTTTGTGGTTGTTACAGTAAAAAATATAACTTTTTCTACTTGGGTTTTATGTTTTTGTCTGATTTTAGATCAATTCTGTTAATACAGTATATCAAAATGGAAACATAACTGTAAATTCAGACACGTGAGGTTGTGCTGAAAAGAATGATACCAAACAAGGCAAATAAACAGTTTTTAAAGGTGAAATATAGAAGAAACATAGTGGTTAAAATCGTCAATTATACTCTGGTCCCCAGAGGGTTAAACATTTTTTAATAATAATAATTTAATAATAAGTAATGCAATAGTTACTTTTCAAGTAATTAATTACTTTTAGAATCTAGTGACTCAATTACTAACTCAGTTACTTTTTTGAAGAAGTAACAAGTAACTATAATGAATTACTTTTTCACAGTAACTTGCCCAACACTGGTGATGTCAGTTGAGAAAGAGATGTTTGAGAGAGTTGATCACCAAAAAGTGACGGACAGATTTGTCAACTTCAAGGTGAAGCGACACAGGTTAAAATAAAGGAAAAAAACCTGCAGAGCCACAGTAGCATCTGAGTAAAGATCTTTTCATACATTGTACCACAGGCAAAGTTGCCTCCATGTTTATAATTTTTTTTACATTATAAGGACTCTCCTATTTTTGGAGTGTATTTTTTATGCATCTGTATTATATTAAACATACACATTAAAAGTGAATCTCTGTCCAAAAAATGCACTCAGTTTACTTTTTACTCACTATGACCATCATTCATTATTCTCCCCAGTAATGAAGGTTAGGATATGTATCTTTTTTTTATTCCAATCCATTCTTCTTTTGCAGCATTTAAATAACCTTTATCAGATTTGATGGTTTTGTTACAGACTTTTCAAAAAAAAAGTGCTTTTCTTTCACAAATGTGGAATTAAATTGTGTTAAAATGTACAAAACAATGATGTCATGTTTTGTGATGAGGACCCAGGCACAGAGAGACTTGATGAATTTAAGAATCTTATGATTTAATAAAGAAACGTCCAGATTTGCACAGAGAGGGTAAAGTTATGATGACTGATAACAGAGACGAAGACAACAGACAACAAGGACAGGGAGGAACAGGTTTAAATGCACCAAGGAGACAGTCACAGGGAACTCGGGACAACTGGAGACATTTAGGGATGCAGGGACTGACAGAGACAGGGAAGACGTCTCATCGTGACGAGCAAAGTTTATGTTGCCTGGCTGGGCAGCTCTCAGTGCTCAGCACCCCCAAAGCTCTGGTCCTAGAATCGCCCCAGGTTTGTACCACTGTGTCTATAATTTCAATGACATCTTTTTCTACAATAATTTTTTCTATGTCCAACAAACATGGTGACAAGATGAAACAGTTTTGCTTTCTGTTTTCATAAAATTTGAGTTTAACCTATAAATAAAATGCCAGTAATTTGTTTTTAGCATTTAAAGCTATTTAACCTTTAAGAACTATTGAGCTATTGAAAAATTACTCCTAATTTCCTTTCAACTAACTGCCAAAGCACACATTTACCTCCCACCGGTCACTAAAATCACTAGAACTGCATGTAAATACTTCCTTTCTTTAGCTTTCATGAATCTATGATAAGCGGCTGATTTAATTATAATGTTTTTACTGCCATGGTACTGACCCAAATTACTGTCAATAAATGGGCCAGAACTTCTCAAGTGCGTATTTATTAAACATGGTATATTACTGTGACTGTCTTACAGTATCTCTTTGATTTGGATGATTTTTGATGGATGGAATTTTTAACACTCTTTCCTTAGATGAATCGTCGCCTGCAAAAGTGTCAAAGTGTGTGTATCTTAGGGTTGCTTTTGGAATTTTGGTCACTCCCAATAAAAATCTTGACACCTCCAGCTCAGCCTCCTGTTTTTTTTTGTAAGCACTATCATCTCATCTGTAGATCCATAATGACAACGTGCAATTCTTTCTGACCTTTTCGGTACTTCCCCCTTAACTCTCAAAGAAACATCTCATCTGTAGTAATCATACTGCTGCTCACAGTTGCCTGTTTTCGTCACATAACTTCAACAGCTCTTTTGCATAGCTTCAGTTCGGCCACACGGCTGAACAACGAAACACAACTGGGAACTGACCAGTAAAATCTCAAACATTGGTCGTATCTTTTAACAGAACAGAGGAATTCAGCGTCTTTACTCACACTATTGGTGGTGACTAGAATAAACACTCACTGCTGTTGCCGATGTTTTTGCCATCAAATTAGACTGAATTGCAGCTCTGCTGCCCCAGTTTTACTGAATCATGTCACTGAATCAACTACAGGTGAGACTGGATGACTATAAGGCTCTTACTAAAGACCTGGAGGACCATGTATTTTTCAAAAGTCAGTAATTTCTTTAATAAAATCTTTACTTTCAAATGTGTGCAGCTTCAAATCCTTCACACGTGACTCTGTGTTCTCTGTGTCCAGCTAAACATCAGTTTGTGTGAAGCAGATGTTCGGTTGCTGTAGAGAAAACCAGAGTGCATGACAGAAATGAAACCGAAGTAGAAGCAGTGCATCAGCAACACCCAGTGGTTAGCTTTAGCAGTCACAGCCAGGTGTTCCCCTGCATTCAGAGCGCCATCTAGTGGATCAGTTATAGAAAGGCCCTTATGCCAGCGTCTGCTGTATCTGGGAGTTCATGTAAGATTTTTCCCGAGTCCACCGCGGGACAGGGTGATGTCTTTGTGCTGTTTAATGCCTGCATTCTGTGAGAGGGGTAAAGAAACCTCTGTAACAGTCTTTGAACACAAAGTAGATCTTAAATGATTAATTAATGTTATGTTTTTGTGCCACATTCGTACATTTACGGTAAAATTTCTAACTTCACTTTCGTTATTACTTACTGTCTTTGTTTTTGTGTTGTGAAATCAGTATTGATATAATAAATAATACTTCATCCTTTCTTCTCCACAGTTATTTTTGCACATGCCTACCTGGCTGTATCCTCTGGACAACATCTTCAGCACAGGTTTGTTGTAGTAGACTGAGGATTTTGGAAACCATGCCACCCTTTTGAAGATCACAGTTCCCAATTTAGAGGTGGAATCTCCTGCTGTTAGGCTCTTTAATTAATTCTACCTGCAGATGTGGCGGTATATATATTTTTTCTTTTTAAATGTTGTACTCGCAGATTGTTTACATTTCATAAAATCAAACCTGGGAGTCCATGTAAGAAAACGACTAGCCTCTGGGAATATGGGGAAAACAAAATGAGGCTGCTGCCTGCCAAGAGTTGGAAAAGCCTGGGCAAGCCATCACACGGGACCTATAGTGGGAATAATGCAAGCCAGTAAGTCAGAATATAATGAATTCCCATTCTGCTGGTTAAATCTGTAATACAGATATCAAAGCTGTCTGGAACCAGGATCAGTATGAGACATGCATTGTGACAATTCTACTATTCTCTTACAAACACAACAGTCAGAAAAAGACTACAACTGTAGCATATGCCCCCACAGCATTGCAGTATTGCAGGTTTGATCTCTGCTATTTTGTTCCTTTTCCTCTCTACCTCCAACCAGTTGCAGTATGTGGCTGCCCTCCCTTTGCCTGACTCTGCTGGATGTCTTCATCTCCATCATCCTTGACTCGTTGGGGTGCTCTGTCTAATATTGTAGGGTCTTAAAGAAGGTTGTCGTTAGGACTGTTTTGAAGTTGCACTATATAAATTAAATTTAATTGCAAAACACATATTGTTTGAAGATCATTTAATGTTGAGATTACAATAGCAAGGATTCCTTGGTAGGTAGATTTCAACTTTCCATATGATTTGCTCACTAAGTGGTCAGATTATATAAAAGATGTAGCCACTGTAGGCACCAGCTGGTCAACATTGTTTCCAGTTACTTTTCTTGGGCACGGGGATCTACTGGGACTGATTTGCATTTGCTGTCAAACCCATGTGGCCATGAGAAGAACTTCAGCATTGGGCACTTGATTCACATGGATAATACTCCAAAATAAATTCTGTAGTAACAAAGCCTCCTTACTATCAATGCCAACATCACTCATAGAACATAATGGCATTCATGGTATATTGTAGTGCTTTTGTAATGTTAAACAGCTGGCTAAGTTGGGTTACTGGGTTGGTTACTCCCCCCCCGTATTCCTGGTAGTAATGTCAGAGTTAAGCTGACAGACAGACACAATCTTAAAAGCTAAAGGAATGTAATGTTTGACTCTTCTATTTACCTTCCAAATATTACAGGAGGAAGTTTGCTTTGATCTCTCCCAGCTTTATTCAGATCCCTTTCATTACTTGAGCATTTGACTGGGCATACCTCAGGCCATGGTGCTGAAAGGTTTCATAGGCTGGGGGTCCCACGGGGTTGCTGGGGTCTTATTAGCTACTCATCAAGATTCTAAAAGACAGGAGGCCAGAGTACAGGGCAACAGACTAACATGCTCCGTCAGCCATACAGGAAAGATGTCATTACAGGAGAGGATAGCTGGTTTTGTTTAGCACAGACATTCAGTGAACCCAGGACAGCTACACACACCTGCATACCTCACTGTAAACATATTACATTGCAGAATGTTGAGGCTTTCAACCTAATGACATGTTAATCAGAGCCAGAAGAGAACAAAGACCTTGCAAAGACAGGTAGAGAAAAGCTCCAGTTGGTGTGCAAATCACTTTATTCTGTTAATCAGGTATTAGAGGTCAGAGCAATTAGTGAAATCACAACAGAGATTTGTTTTGGTGAGCGAGGGAACAACATTCTCTCCCTGAATGAGAAACCTTGGAGATTTGGTCATGTATCTAGTGTTGCTGCTGTTTAAGATGCTTGAACAGACCAGAATCTTCTTACTGAGAGTCCCACTAATTCCTCCGAGTAGTAGTAGTAGTCATGGTAGTAAAAGGCAGGCTGTAGCGTTGTAGTTATCACAATCTCTCTTAACAGGTGAATTTGCACAGGAAGCCTTTGCTCACTGCCTGATTTGACAGTGCCAACGTAACGTAAAACCAGTCCACCGATTACTCATTCAAACATCTGTAGGCAATTTAATAAATGAAAATGTTCTGATATCTCACTAGTTTTCTTTTTCTTTTCTGTTTTTTAATCTGATTCAAAATTATTCACAAATTCATTTGTGTACAAACAAATGAAACAGAATGCAGGAAACGAAGGGATCAACAGTTCCTTAGAGAGAGGGATTTCACAGATTCCCACTTAATGTTTCCCCTTAAAACAAATCAACAACAATGTAGAGATGTCAAAATAAAATAATAACAAAAACAAATTTAATATAAACATAAAAACTATTGGATCATACCCCATACCCCTTACTGTGTGTATTTCAATAAGAAGATGTCAGAAGAAAGAAGAATATGACTTCTTGATGAACAGACTATACAGAGGTTAGACTCTGATGGCACTGTGATGGGATTACAGCAGGTCCCCCCAGAGCCTAGATGCTGGTGGTGGAGATAAAGGAAGCTTGAATGGAGCTTGAGTGATGAGAGGTGGAGATGGGGAGGAGGTGGGTTGCATGAAGGTGTCTGCAAAGGAGAATGACAGATGTGCAGTAGGATTTAAAGTATGTGGCTGACTGGTCTGGAGAATCCTTGGAGAAAGTTCAATTCAATTCAATTTTATTTATATAGCGCCAAATCTCAGCAAAAGCCTCCTCAAGGCGCTTCATAGGTACAGAGAAAACCCAACAATCATATGACCCCCTATGAGCAGCACTTTGGCGACAGTGGGAAGGAAAAACTCCCTTTTAACAGGAAGAAACCTCCAGCAGAACCAGGCTCAGGGAGGGGCGGGGCCATCTGCTGTGATTGGTTGGGGTGAGAGAAGGAAGACAGGATAAAGACATGCTGTGGAAGAGAGACAGAAAGAAAGTTCTCCACTTGACAAGATTCCCTGAAGCAACCACACAGCACAATACTCCTGCCGTGTTTCATTCCTGGGACTGTCCTTTGAGTTGTATGCATCTCCCTTCTTTCAGCCTCCCCGTGGCCAAAGTTAGTGTTGCCTCTTCAAAGGACATACTTTTAGTGTGCATAACCTTTCTCCAGGTTGTCCTCAGCATACTTCAGTTTGGCTTTAAGGTGTGGAGTTTTTCCTGGTTTACAACTTGGCAGTTTATTCCTGTGCAGGGTTCACAGACTAACAACCTCCTTTGTTAGATGACATTCAGTTTATCTTGACAGCCTTAGATGTTTGTGGTGTTAGTCTGCGAACATCGTCTACCTGTTGCATTCACTGACAGTTCCTCTGCATTACCATACAATGCAGGTGTAAAGGAGGTGTGAGCTGTAATTTCCCAAATGTATTATTGTCTTTGATTGTGTTGTGGTTGCGAGCATGGTTGTTTACCCACAGAGCATTTACTGCAGCTTCCATCAGATCATTGCTCCATATGGTGCTGGAGGTAAGCTGTGTGGACACATTGTCTTGTTGTAATCTGTAAAGTATTTGCTTGTAGACTTGACAGCCCCCCTGTCATGGTTTGTGTCTAGCATGGATGAAACCGGATTTATCTGTCCAATAAACAAACTGTCTTACAAACAGAGTCTCAAACATTTAAAAATATTATTGTAATGCAATATCACTTACAGAGCAGAAATATGATGCTGCAAAAAGTATTTTCCCTTCCTGATTGCTTCTTTGTTTTTATATATTATATATTACATGCTTTGTAAGTGACATCATTTGGTCAAGGAGAAAAGCTACCAATATTTTGAGCTCATGACTTTTAAGGAGTTAATGGACTGCTGATGTGCGATCTCCAGCTCTACTGTCCAGACTGTAGCCATGCGGTATCTCTTGTGGTGTTAGCTTTCCTCAGAAAATCACCTTTTCTCATATAGACTGGCCAGTTTTCCCTTTCATAAACTCTACGATAACGTAGGTCTGAAGGGTCAATCCCAAGACAAGGAAGACATATGGAAGTGTAGTGGAAGAAATCCCAGTACAAGAAGCCATCAACCCAGGGCTGGTCTTGGAATTTTGGATCCACACAACCCATTATGATTTATTGCAAACTGAAGGAATAAACTATAAGACATAAAAGTTGATTAAAGACAGAAAGTCTTGGATGGATTAACATTGAGACTTTGCTGCAAAGCCATGAAAACAGCCCTGAACACATTAGTGAAAGTGTTTTTAGGCCACATGAAATCTCATTAAGGTCCACCAAAACTCTAGCTTTATTTACAGAACTTTCACCTGTTTGGTGTTTCCATTAAAATGTCTTAGTTTGCCACAGTTTCCTCGCAAAAATACCTGCTACTGACACTAAGTATCAGATCCTATTAAAAATTCACTGACATGAAAAAAGTAACAGTTCAATGTCCATGAAAAAAAAGTGGAAAAAACTTTACAAGACTCTTTCATGAACTGCTGTGAGAGCAGGCGGTCAAAGCTACAGTTTTTCTTTGCTTGAAACAAACGGCACCATCTGCAGCACTGAGGAGCACAGACTGAGGCAAACTGAATATAATATTTTCTATAGAATCTCATTATTAGTAATTATTTGTTGGAATTATCTGACAGATATGTGGCGGTACAGACCATCTAAAGAGTTTCTCTTTCTTTTCTGAAGAATACATTTCACATATTTTATTATTATTATTATTTTTAACTAATTAGGGTGGGGGGGCTGGGAGGAGGAGTTGGCCGTCCCTGCTACTCTGGAGTCAGGAGCGGTCTGCTTGCCTCCACCCCAGGGAAAAGGGTAACACCTCCTGGGTCTGGGTGCAGTTTCCCCCTCCAGGGGCAAGGGTACCTAGACCTGGGGTATAGAGTACGCTTGGGGAGTGTGATTGTGTGTACAGCGTCTACTTATGTCTGTCTTCACGTTGGGTGAGTGTTGAGTAATTGCATATGAGAGCATGAGGGTGGGATTGGATGTTCGTATCTGTGTGTGCCTGTTTGTGTGTCTATATGTCAGGTCGGGTATCAGACGCCACCTCTCTGGGGACATCCCAGGCCCTCCAAGGTATGGAGGCCTATCTCCCCCCACCACTCTGATGCTATCAGACATCGGTGCGTTGGTGGTTCTTGGTGTCCGGGGCTGGGCGCTCATGTATGCACCGGCTCACTCCCAGTGACTGCTTGTCAGGGCCTGGCACCTGTGGCAGGCACTAACGAGAGGTCACACATTACTCCAGTTTTGGCTTCTCTTCATTGGTTGCCAGTAAATTTTAGGGTTCATTTTAAAATTTTCATTGTAATGTTTAGAGCTCTCCACGGTGAAGCGCCACAGTCTGACCTGCTGAAACCTCATGCTTCATCCCAAGCACTTAGGTCGTCAGGTCAGAGGTTACTGGTGGTCCTACGTACCAGGTTCACAACACGTGGTGATCGGGCACCGAGGCTGTGGAGCTCCTGCCGTTGTGTTCACGCTGTCTAGACTCCACTGACTCCTTTAAAAAGCAGCTGAACACATTTTTATGCAAACAAGCTTTTAATTGATTGTTTTCACTATTTTATATTAATTTATTTGTATTTCTGGTTTTATTGTGAAGCACTTTGTGATTTTTATCTGTGAAATGTGCTATATAACTAAATTTTACTTCCTTACATACTTACTCAGTCGGGCCACTTCGGAGGTGGGGTGCCCTCAGCCTCTCGGCCTGGGGCTCAGTCACTCTGGCACAGCTGGCCCCCTGGCTTCTGCTCCGTGGCTGCTGGGTGATCCCTCATTTGGGACTCTCCTCGGCTCTTTCCTGGAGAGTGGCACGGCTGCCCCTCCGTTGGTCTTCCTTGGTCTCTTGTGCTCTGAGGGTCTCTGGATGTCTGGAGCCTAGATCTCCTCCATACCTGCTTCATGCCCTGGAGGACGGGGCTGTGGCCCCCCCACACCCTCTAGCAGATCATTCCCTGAAGGAACCTTTTAAAAACAAGCGTGTTCATGCTCACAGGTGTACACACAGGTGCTCACACACACAAACTACACCCTTTTTGGCTGCTACCTCAAAGCACACTGTGTGCTGTCGATCCTACGTGCTGCACAATAATGTTTAATATTTAGTATTTACTGTTATATTCCCATATATCATCATGATGTTGTTTATTCTATTGCTCTGTTTTTGCTTGTTTCCTCTTCTTTTTTTCTCAACAGGTGATCCAGGTGATTGATATGTATTTTTTGTGCCCTGTATCACCGTTCCTCTTTCCTTTCCCTGTCACGTCTGTCCCGTGTGTAACAACTGAAAATAAAATAAAAGAAAAAATGAAAAAAACAACAACTAATTATCTAAGTTAAACTATTTAAAAATTAGTTTGAAAAGTTTAGTGTGTTACTGTTTCTGTCTGGGAGCAACTGTAACCCACATAATTTCCTAAAAAGCCTTCTGATTCTTTTTATGACTGCAAGACGAAGAAAAATCAAGCAAAAGAAAACTTTCTGCTGTCAGCCTCCTGTGCTCGCTCTCTGTGTGGCTCTATGTGAGTGTGCTGTCTGCGTCTCTATTGTGTTACCTTAAAAGAAAGCAGCATCCAGTCACAGAGGAATGTAAAACTGTGGAGCTGCCTTCACTCATTACTTTACACATTTGGGTGTTGCTTGTTGGAGATGCTAGAGCGAGCCTGTCTTCTTAACTCCTCCTTCCTCTCTCCTCCACACGCCCACCCTCCCTCCTTTGCCAAGTGTTTAATTAAAATTTTTACTTGTTGTTGAAAAGGCTGGAGTTAAGCCTGACATTAGGCTCAGGGGCCGCATGGGGTTCCAGTTGGGGGTTGGTAGTATACGTGGGAGTGGGTCATGTGTGCGGGGGTGGTGGATTTGGAAGGGGTAAGGCATTCGTCTAGCTGTCACATAGCCCTCCACCAACCAGATAGGTGCTGGATAAGCTCCCTCCACCTCCAGTGTCATGGTGGGGGTGGATGTTGAGAGGAATGGGAGCAACAATCCTCTTGATCCCAGAAATACCCTAATAATAATCTGGACTGGACTCAGGCTCTGCTCCTAGTAAAGTGTCAGTCGATGAAATGCTCATTCACACGTATTTTTCTATGCAAATATGCAGGAAACATATTAATCTGTGCAGGAAAGACATGTTTAAAGTACACTTTCAACGCAGGAGTTATAAACTCTACATCGTATGCTTGTCCATCATCAAATTCTAATATAAAGCATCCTACAGAGCAAACTTAGTGGGTTTCAGGGCATGTTGAGATAAAGGCAAAGTTCTCAGTGTCATGAATGTAGCGCTCTTTCAACATTGGCACGTCAACACAGCAGCTTTTTCTGTTTTTGCAGTGTCATACACATCAGGAATGTTTTGTGTACGCGTTGAGACAAATACTGAAAAGAATTCAGTTGTTTATGCAGAAAATCACTAATTCCATTATTGACACTAGTCTGTGCCCAAGTCTGTTTTACACTGATGGGACTGCAACTAATCTATTTTAAGGCTATTTGATTTAATAGGAGAAAGCTACCTGGCCCTATGTGAAAAATAGAGCCTAATAATTAGCTGTGTCACCCTTAACAGCAGGAAGTGCGCTCAAGCATTTGTGAAAGCTGCCAATCTATCAAGTCTTTCATATCACTGTGGAGGAATCTGGACCACTCTTCTTTGTAGAGTTGTTTTCATTGTGCTGCGTTGGAGGGTTTTTTAAGCATGAATGGTCTGTTTAAGGTCACGCCAAAGCATCTCAATCAGATTCAGTCCCCAAAAGAACAGATGAGAAACAAAGTCACTGACGTCTATCAGCCTGGAAAGCGTTACAAAGACAATATAAGGCGTTGGGACTGCGGTGAACCACAGTGATAGTCATTATCCACAAATGAAGAAAACTTGTAACAGTGGGGAATTTTCCCAGCAGCGTACCAAACGAGTCGATATTAAGAAAGAGATTAGGCAAAAATAGCTTCTAGGGGAGAGTTCAAAGGAAAACAACACTGCTGACCAAAAAGAACAAAGATATGAAACAAAGGTTGAACTTTCTGGAAGATTTGTATCCTGTTATAGTAAAACTAACACGCGATTCCATAAAAACATACCAACAGTCAGACATGATGTTGATAGTGAGATTGTCCCTTTAGGACCTGAACAACTTGCAGTATTTGTTGAAACTACGAATTCTATAGAACCAGTTAAGTTTGAATATTTTTTCCTTAATAAATGAACAGAATTTTGTATTTACTTGTTTTTATTTCAAAGATACTAAATATTACTGACATGTTAATGAAAAGTATAGACATAAAAACAAGTCAGAATGAGGCAATTTTGTTTTCACAGCACTGTGCTTCGTGCATCTTCTGTTTACCTGTTAATAATAATAACACACTGTAGTTCTTTGTTCTTCAAGCAGTTAGTTGGACGTTCTGATTGCTAACAGTTAGCAGAACACATAAATCACAAGACTTGAATGTCCACAACTGATAATCTGAGTTTGACTTATAAAAAAACAAACAATAAAAAATTATAAAATAATGTAAAAGAACAAATCTGACAAATAGTGCTCTGGATATTCTGTCCAAAAAATAATACATAAAGTGATAATCTTCACCTTGATGTGTCAGACAAGTTGTACATGTTGGCATCGTGTTCATCCGAGAAGAAAGCGAGAAGCATTACAAAATACAAACATTTTGACTGAGTTTTCAAGGTCTGCGTCTGTAATCAGCCTGTTCTTTGTTCTTTGCTACTTTGTTACTCCGCTGCTTTTACTTTTGCTATCTGTTTGCACAGAATTGCACACAGCTCCCATTATTTATGTCCTCAGTCAACAGTTACTGATGAGATGTAGGTTTCAATAACTAACTTAAAGTCACACTGAATACAAAATAACATTTTTTTTTATCTTGTTAGTTATTGTATCATTAGTCACAAAGTCATTGGATCATAAATGATGACAAAGCAGGGGAGGGCTTTGTTGTGGACGATAAATCGCAGCGAGCTTGCACTATTACTAAGTTTCTCAGAGAGAGGAATTCCCTCTTCCGTGGTTTAAAACATAAATATGACAGTAAAAATGTTCAGCTCGAGGCACTATGGGCTGTAACTAATAGTGGGTGATATCGTTGGATGGGTTGATCCATCTTTTATTTATAGTTTATGGTTAACAACCATGTGCACAATGAAAATTTAAGCTCAAATGTACCAAGAACATTAAATGTCTGAGGTCAGTCTTAGTTTTATAGAAAAGTACACCTGCATGTGATGAAACACTAGCAGCCTATTAGAAGACGGTACTGTTTGACACCTGAGAAATAAGAAACACTGCGTCAAGAGTCTGACTCACACCGGATGTGTGGATTCAGCTAATATTCCTACATTTTCACTGATCACAGTTGACCTGTGACGATCTGCTCAAAGAGAATCATCTGAGTCCACCCAGGTATTCTTCATTTATTCTTAATTATCAGAAAATCCCACAGAGAGACAGCACAGATAGAGAGGTAAGGCTGAGATGTTTCAGAAGGAGGAATGGTGGAAATATTGGACCAAGGGAATTCAATGTGGGGCTGCCAGGAAGGAGGAAAACACAGACATCACGAAGGAAGTTCATGTAGGAGGATATGAAGAGGGTGGTGTGAGGAGTGGGCTGAGACTGAGGCAGATGATCTGTGACAGATAATTGAGATAACTGTTGTTGTGATTTGGTGCTATAAGCAGAAACGTGAGCAGCCAATAGAAGAAGAATAGAAAGCTGGTAAACATCCCCACAGCGCCTATGTCAGTGCTCATGTCAGCCTAGGGCACGATGTGGTGCATCATTGTTTGATTAAAATATTGCTACAGCTGTGATTGTCATTGTTCACACAAACCTCTGACTATAGAAAAGTGACATAGCCAGTGATTTGTTGGTTTGGGAATCTGCATTTTGAATCCTCAGGATAATAAGATAAGATAAGATAATCCATCCATCCATCCATTCGCTTCCGCTTATCCTTTTCAGGGTCGCGGGGGGCGCTGGAGCCTATCCCAGCTGTCATAGGACGAGAGGCGGGGTACACCCTGGACAGGTCGCCAGTCTGTCGCAGGGCCAACACACAGGGACAGACAACCATTCACATTCACATTCACACCTAGTGGCAATTTGGATTATCCAATTAACCTATCCCCACAAGCTGCATGTCTTTGGACGGTGGGAGGAAGCCGGAGTACCCGGAGGGAACCCACGCAAACACGGGGAGAACATGCAAACTCCACACAGAAAGACCCCGGCCTGATGGTGGAATTGAACTCAGGACCTTCTTGCTGTGCGGCAACAGTGCTAACCACCGTGCCACCGTGCTGCTGAATAAATACAGTACACAACTGTTCAGAATAGAATAAAATAAAATACTATATACAGTAGAATAAAATAGAATAAAATATACAATAAGATAAAAATAGAATACAAATGCTATATACAACTGAGTAAAAATAATGAGGCTAAAATCAGTGTTAATTTATTAGATTTTAATGTGAGAGCCCTGCTAATAGTTTTCACCTGCTGATCAGTCCCCATCGTCCTCACTGTATTTATAATCCAGCTTTTCTTTTGTCTTTTCTCCAGACATCTTTTGATATTAAGATGACATTATCTCTACTTTCAAACTTTCCGTTTTGCTAAAGCATATAGTTAGAGCTGCGAATCCTCTCTTAGTTATGCTGCAGTAGGTTTCAGCTGCTGGGGGATTCCCATGATGCACTGAGTCTTTCTTCTTTACTCACTATGTGTTAATAGACCTCTCTGTATTGAATCATACTTGTTATTAATCTCTGTCTCTCTTCCACAGCATGTCTTTATCCTGTCTTCCTGCTCTCTCCCCAATCGGTCTCGTCAGATGGCCCCGCCCCTCCCTGAGCCTGGTTCTGCTGGAGGTTTCTTCCTGTTAAAAGGGAGTTTTTCCTTCCCACTGTCGCCAAAGTGCTGCTCATAGGGGGTCATATGATTGTGGTGGTCTATCTGACAATATACTGTTGTTGTGATTTGATGCTGTACAAATAAAATTGAATTGAATATTCTTCCTGATTCTTATACTTTCTGAACTATATTAATTTCTGGACTTCTCGTGCTCCAGACTTTGCATTTACCTCATAAAAGTCTTTGTTCATTTTTGGTTTTATCCTATTCAAACCCAAAATACGAGTTCTGCAATTATTCTCACCACGTTCTTCAAGTTGAAATTTTAATGGAAGAGAAACGATATATTAACCAATCAACTGATGGAAAAATAATTTTTATGCTATTTTAAAAAGCATAATAATTATTATTTGCAGCATAAAACAAGTCTGTGCTTAGACTGTCTTGTTTAAAGTGCACGTTTTAGCATTGATAGCTGTCTCGTGCAGACAGCGAGCAGGGAGTTCAGTGACCCGTTCAGTCTGATCCATGACTCCACTCCACGTTTTCCACTCTTCACTCTCTGCTGGGGTGATTACGCTCTGCTTACTCCAACTTCGACCCTGCGACACTCACACACAAACTCTCAAACACACACACGCACACACACACTTAGCGGTCCAGCATGGAGGCGCCTGCTCCGAGCAGCTAACTCTGGAGCAGCTGGAGCGCGTATCTTGCTGAATGGAGTACCTGTGGACTGACAGCATCGCACGAGACTGACATCAACAGCCTGCTCTACCATGGAGTTTGGAAAGGTTTGGTCCAGATATCAGAGGACGCTGCTTATCACCATGATGATGTTCAAACTGGGTGAGTTTTTGATTGTTTTCGTCTTGAATGTATAAAATCACAATAACCTCCACAGTTACATCAAAGCGAACCAAAGTGTAGCACAAAGAAGAAAATCTTATAAAGCTGTTTTTTCCGACAACGCAAATAGTTAATAAGGTATTTTACAACAGCACGATGGCTCTGTGCAGACATACACATGCACATATTCGTGTTAATGCATAAGTAAATAAACATGCAGACCACTGCTGACCTAACAGGACATAAAGATGGATTTAATTTATCACCAGACCGGAAAATTGTGCTATCATCAACAAAAAAATATATATTTAAAGTCTGATGAATCACAAATATGATTTACATTTAGGGTGTAGTATTGAATCCTGTTCTATCCACATGTTGTGATCTATAATTGTGGAGCTCTACATATTGTTTCCTGTTATTAAAATAACTTTGCACTCTTTAACAAGTGTATCATACACATGTCCGAGTAAGAACCTTTAGACATATAAAGTTCATCCACGGTGTGTTTGTTTTTGTGCTCACATACATCACCCAAACTCTACCCCAACCCCCCCAAGATTAGGGTTTGGGGCCATTTTATTTAAAACTTCTGAACATTTACAACATTTAAATGGAAAGTCCTTTTAACAGCAACCATTGCTGTGCAAAGATTGGTGTATGAGACTTAATTTAAAAGGTAATATCTCACATTTAATATGTGGACAGAACAGAACAATAACACTAGACTTATGCTGCAGTGTTTATGTATAAAAACTGAAACTAACAGGACACACTGTGAGAGTAGTTTGGTAAGTTTGTCATTTAAAGGTAAAGGATATTACAGATATACTACATATTGCATAACAAGGGGATGTGACATATTTTGCTATTATGATTTGAATCCACTTTTTTATTAGAGGGAAGTGTTGCTATGAAAAAGATCAAATGAACTTAATGAACATGGAAATTGCACCAAGTTACAAAGTGTCTTTTTTCTTTTGTGCTTTTTTGTGTGCTAAAAACTACAAGTGAGAAATATATCTTTTAACTGGAGGTTTAGCACAATCATTTCTTTACTTATATCATACTTTGTTCATGAGATCACAAGATTAACTCGAATGAGCATATGCTTCAACCTCCTGAATCCATACTCTATCAGAGAACCAAGAGATATAACAGGGTTTTAGTATGTGTGCTCCTTATGGCTCCAAAATGTGTGCAGGGTGTGTCTGGGTGTGTACTGGGGGTGGGGTGGGGGTTCAAAACCTTATGAAACCCTATTGACCTATTTTTCCCGCAACCTTTATTTGTGTGAAATGTCTGAAGCTCATTTAAACGGTGGTAGAACGGCGGCTTGGATTGGCTGTGGGTGGCATTGTTAAAGATCACCATGGTAACGAGCTGAGCGTCCGGCTGCACTGCTGCACAGCTTTTTTGTCTCGGCTTTGAATGGAGGGGGTGATGGGTATTAAGGAGCATGGCAAGAGGTCTGGCACGCAGCAAGTTTTAAAGAAGAAGGCAACAGACAGAGGAGACAGGGCGACGGCGAAGAGACGAACACGAGGACAGAGACTGTAACACTGGAAGAGTTCACATGAAAAGTATTTAGAAAAAGTTTTTAAAAACGAGCACATTTGAAAACCTCTCAAAAAGAGTTTGTTCACAAATATATTTACTGTTACCTTTAAAACAAATTTGGTATTTTTAGGAAATGGGAAAAATACAAAAGCAACATGTCCTGAAACTCATCCGTTGGTCTCGTGAGTGCTGTCTTCTGCAGATGATGAACACAATGGAGACAAGTGCATTGGTCAGAGCCTTTCCCGTCTATAGGACACGAGCTGTGTCTAATTCCAAAAGAATTTGTGAAATGCGGATAGAAAACTGGTGACTAACAATATGAAAAACATGGGGGCTAAGATGTTTATAGAAGCCTTGTATTATACTTTTGAAACGTCTGTGAGCAGCTAGCTGACAAATTGACTCCCCGGAAAATAATTGGAGTTGTTGTAGCTTATACGAAGAAACAAATTTCCCTCCAGACGAGACACAAATAGTGAGTTTAAAGCGACATGGCCTCTACAGTAACTCACGGAGGAGACAAAAGAATGTATGTCTGTGACTAGAGTCAGAGAAGATTTGTGCTTTTTCTGTATAAAGTAAAGCAGCCACCTGCTGTGGGGCATTAGGAGCCCAAAGCGGAGCCCGGTCTCTTGTGGTGATTCAATAAAATTCCTCTGAGCTCAACTCGTGCGTTAGCCAGGGGCTTCCCTTTATCTATGATTCACAGCGCTGCTGTTTCCTCCACCCTGCAGCAGTACTCTCTGTTGACTCTGTGGTGCTGTTGCCGTGACTCGGGGTAAACACTTGTCGACTGCCTTTTACATCTGAAAGAGTGAATTGAATTTTTTAGCAACACACCTCTATCTGCGTCCTTTGTAATCTGTGCACAAATGTGTAGTCACCTATTTGTGAGACCTATTTGAGTCACTTAGTTTTGCTGTTTTTAGTAAGTTAGTGAAATAACTCCAGAAATCTGTTTTTAATGCCAACATTTCATTCGGTTAGAACTGGCAAATTTCTAACATTACCAACTCTCTCCTTGATTACTGGTTGACCATCATCACTCTGGACGTCCTCAGGAGCAGGTGTTGTGAGGAGGAAAGCCAAGTCACTAATATTTATTCTCCAGCTACCCACTAGACCATTATGTCCACTCCTCCAATAAACGTCCTCGTTAGGGTGTGGGGGTTGTTTCCACCTGGGAAGTATCCACTGTGTTAAGATATGTATGTGAGTCATATACAGTAACACTAAAAATTGTTCTAATGAACAGAAAACAATAATAACATTTATTTGGGTGATGCTGACCCACTCAAAATCACCATGGCTACTCTTAATGAGGATCATCCGGAACCAACCCTCGTGTCCAAGGTTGTTACGGATACAGTTTCTTAGCTCCAGGATTTCCCAATTTCCCCTTATTATTCTCTCTGTTTTATAATAATGCATAACTTTATTTATCTGTTCCCTTTTTTATATATTTGTACTAGTACTGTTCTTGGTATTATTATTTTTTCTCCCCCTCTTCATCTTTTTCTTCATCTTATCATTAATAGTGGTGGGATTATATCATTATTATTATCATTTATTTATTTAATGTAATTTTTATATTAAATTATTTTATATTATTATATTAAATTGTAAAATGTATTTAATTATTATCATTATTATTACTAATAATATCATTATTAGTTATATTCATTCAACTTTGGGTGAAAAAAGTTGATTTTTGAAGCTGGATTTCTATTCGATTCAATGTAATTAAACTGAATTTTATTCATTTATCACCAAATTGCAGCAGTCACCTCAAGACCAATAATGCAGTAATACAGGGAAATCCCCAACAATCACACAAAGCGCTCGGAGCAGGCACTTGGTGACAATGGGAAGGAAAAATGCCTTTTTGAGGGGAAGAAACGTCCGGCAGTTTATTTTAAATAAACCAGATGGTTCAAGCTAATTGAAACAATTCACCAGTTCCTGGTGACAAATTGAGCATTTGTCTAAAAGACATCCAAAAAGTAGATAAAACGATAAAATAAAAAACACCTACCATTGTTTTTGTTTTAAACTAAATGTATTGTATTTTTTGGCTGTGAATCGGTTGTGGTCAAACGTCTTGACTGTTACATTTATTCCCCACTGTGATAGTGGGCATGTTGGTGCACTGGATGGCACTAGTGCCTCATAGAAATAAGGTTCTTAAATCAGATCCTCTTTCCAGGACTGTTGCAGAAAAAAAGATATTCTTTTACTTTTTCTGCACATTTTCAGCTTCTTTTGACAACTTTTTGTTATGTGGGACAAAGTTGGAAAAATCGATTCTAATTAGCATTTGAGACATCAGGATGCTTTTTGTTTTCTTTATAATATTTGAACAGATGATGGCACAATTATTACCCTGCTGTGTATGTCTGAAACAACACACAGGCAGAGCAGAGCTACAAACATATTACATCTAATGGGTAAACTATGCCTGTACATGAACGTTACTGACTGCTCACAGTACATCACACTCGAACTGAAGTTTCTGTCTTTAAGGTTATCTTGAATTATGCACATTTAGAATAGCCCCAGATTAGCTTCAGGTAATTAATAACTCTCTATTTCAGGCAACAACTACATGCTTTATAATGCAAAACATCCTTTTTCATGTCGTTCAGGCTGGATTTGTCCATACCACAGCATAGTGATGAGACATAATCTTCTGTTTTGGTATTACATGATCTCAGGTGATAATATGATACTGCTGGATCGAGCGGAAAAGATGGTTCAGGTCATGTTTACATGATAGACACTACTTCATGTCACTTGATAACGATGAATTTGAGAAAAGCCAACATGTGGAATTCCTCATTGGACCTCTTGTGTTGAACATGTACCTGCTTTGCTCAAATTCTACTTGTGCCTTACAGCAGTGGTCCCCAACCCCCGGGCCTCGGACCGGTACCGGTCCGTGAGTCGTTTGGTACCAGGCCGCGAGAGTTGAGGCTCAGGTGTGAAATGTATAGTTTTCAGGGTTTTTATCGGTTTTCAGCGTTATTTTGTTATCGTTTTTATTGTTTACTCGGTTTTCACATGTGTTATGAATAAATCTTCTTTTTTTCGGTACCGGTACTAGTTTTATTTTGTTGTATTTATCCGCGACACCTTAAAGGCCGGTCCATGAAAATATTGTCGGGCATAAACCGGTCCGTGGCGCAAAAAAGGTTGGAGACCACTGCCTTACAAAACCTCCCGGTGAACAGGAGGAGAGCTTCTATGAATTCCTAGAATTAGAAACAAAACAAAGTGACTTACCTGTGGAACAAAGTGTGCAACAACCATGCATGAGTATTAGGCTGTTAAGGTCTATGTACCCCTATTCCCTGATTCTCTGATATAAAAATATAATAATGGTTTACAAAGTCTTAACAACAAAGTAGAGACATTGTGACTGACACACACTATTATTATTTTGTATTTTACTAGTAAAAAAGTATTTTTTGAGCTCATTGGCCAATGTTTTAGAGCTCAGAGTTAAAGTATGGATTAGGTTCAGTGTTAGGAAATCTGCGAATACAAATCAAATGAAAACCTGACTATTATCCAAAAGAGGGATTTAAAAAAAGAGATTACACTGAGTTAGTGTCCTTCTTCTCATCAGAGGGAATGGTCATGGTCTATGTTAAAGTGAAGACTCCCCAAAGAGACACGCTGAGGTCTCTGGAGAGCGTCGGCAGTTTGACATCACTCTACCTGCTAACAGTCCACGTCTCTGCTTAGTGTTATTGTTGGATGGAGAGGCTGGTACCAGTCAGTGTCAGGGACCGACCCTGTGCAGTGATCTATGATGTGTTCTGTAACGGCACGGGGGCTGATGGGCTGTGTGTGGGAGGAGCTGTTATCATCTCCCTGGAATGTGTGAGGGGTTGAGTTTGGATGAAGGAGTGAGGACAGCAGTTGTCCCTGTTTGCCCACTTCTACAGTGCTGATTAGAGGCAGTGCAGGTTAAAGTTCTGATGGAGTTCAGCTTTCCATAGTCTGGGGTGGCAGGTTGGAGGGGTGAGAAGGAGGGAGGTTAAAAAAAGAAAGCTAGAAAAATGTTGATGCAAGAGAGACTCGCTGCATTTCTGTCATGGTCCTGGATCTGCTGACCCAGTGTTCATTTTGAGTTTTTGTTAATATTTCTGGGTTTTGTTCAGTTAGTTTTTGTGCTTATGTTAGCGTTTAATCTTCAGGTTTTGGACTGTTTAATTGGGTTTAAAAGGATTAGATTAGATTCTCTGAGTGGTTTATGTTTTTATTGTACGGTTGGTGTTCTTGTTACATCGTTTAGTTTCTTGCTCTTCATAATCATACTTCTCCTCCTGTGGTTAGTCTGTTTGTTGTCACGATCTCCGAATTAGCTGTCAGTTCTGGTCTGGTCATGTACACCAATGCATGGTTGTAGTTCTAGCTCACCTTTTGTTTACTTCATGTATTTTACTTTTAGCTTGTTTTCAGCAGTGAAGCTGCTGCTTTAAGTCAAGTTTTCCATCTCAGAGTTGTGCGTCCTAATCTAGCCTGCCACACAGCTCATCATGACACAACAAAACCAATATAGTCCATGTTTTATCAAATACATATCACACTTTCTTATTCAACTTTAGTACTGTAATTTTCATAATGCGTTTTGCATCACAGTTGCAGCCATTATCAGTTGTAATCGATTAGATCTACTTCATAGACAGCCTCCTGTCCACATTAAACAGGAGGCTGTCTAACTAATCAGAATTAGAGATGAAATATTAAAGCATCTGTAGTTTAATAGCTGCTGTGGCGGCTCCTCAGGACCTCTGTGTATTACTGCCCCGACTATCATACTGGTAAATATAGTTACATTTGTTCCGTAACACCTGTAATAATAAGAATGACAATACTACTAATAATAATCTATAGTAGATGATTCTCTGCTAGACTAATATATTATAGACACTTATTGGATGTGGTGGATTTCCTTTATCTGATTTCCTTAATAAATCAATAAATAAATTATGTCTTAGGTGCTGCTGAAATGTGTTGTGCTTTGCATTATGCATACAGCTTACATACTGTGGTTAGGACCAACAATTAACTCGTTTTATCTCCTTTAACCAGGTATTTGTGTTGCTAAAGAGCGCACAAACATTTAACTGATCTAGTTGGCTAGTAGTGCACATTGCTGCTTCTAATGAACACTGAACAGTAAACAGTCCAGATTAAGTACCTCAACTCAAGTGTTTCCTGACTAATATGTCTTTGGACTGTGGGGTGAAGCCAGAGTACCCAGAGAGGACTCACGGGGAGAACAAACGCCACACAGACAGGCTTCAGTCGGATGGCAGATTTGAACCCTCTTGCTGTGAGGGACTATAGTGCTCACCACTTTGCTGTAAACAGTATAAGAAATAGGGGTGGGGGAAAAATTGGTACTGTGTAGCATGGTGATATTTTGTTTGCTAATAATGTATGGATACAGGGACAGCAGAAATCGATACTTTGTTACAAAAAGGTTTTTGTGCTCTGACTTCAGAGCATGTTGATCCTTTTTCTGAGCAAGAATCCTGACATTCCTTCACTGTCCAAATGTGTTTAACTTGTTTTTGGCAGCAATAAACATGACAGTTTACTTATTTTAATTTAAGACATGTTTTATTTGAATTAAGTTTAAAACTTTTTTATTTAATGTAAAATTATATTTTGTTTTCATTTACTTTCAAATTCTTCAGTTGCTGAAGGGGCTGCATAGTTTTCATAAACTGCATAGTTCAGAATAGCTATAATTGTACCAGATGGTTGATTCAGTTAAGTTGGACTAGACTGTAATACAAACCGTTCAGTTTGTCAACAATAAAACTGAAATGAGAGAAAGACTGAGTGTGAGACTTTGATATTAGAGAAAATGAATATTAATAAAGTTTACCTTTATGTACAGAATCTGAATATCGCAAAATATTTTTAAAAATCGCAATAATATCGTATCGTGCGTTAAGTATTGTGATAATATCGTATCGTGGGATGTATGGTGATTCCCACCTCTAATAAGAAATATATAAATATTTAGTAACTTTCAGATATTTAAGTTTTATTCTTTTCTTAGATTGACATTTTTTTAAAAGATGTAATTATATCAGGGCCCACTTTAGACACTCAAATATGAAGACTACTATTCTTTGTTTTTTAAGAGTCTCCACGTTGGATTATCGGCCTCCTTTTAACCTCAGCGTGGTATTCGGTCTACTCCTTCACTGCAGCCATTAATCTTCAGTCTCCTTCTCTTTCCTCCTGTTTCCAGTCATCATAAGTGTGATTATTGGTCATAAGTGAGCATGCTGGGGCTTATCATCAACTATGAAATTAAAACAGAGGAAACAAACAACGCAGCACTTCTCAGGTACGGAAAGCAGAAAGGAGATGTGAGACACTCATGTGAGGAGGAAGTAAGAGCAGATAAAGAAGGTGATAGCAAATGCATGTGAGAGGAAGTGGGGGTGTTAAAGTGGATACAGTGGGAAATGAGGACCGTAGGTGTTGCAGGGAAGATATAAACAGATTGTTACTGGGAGGTGTAGATGTCAGTAGTGAAAATCCAACACTTTGTTAGGAGAGGAAGGAGAGGGAGGTGTCACAGTGGGCTTTCTTGACATACAGGTGTTTCTTCTGCTTTACGGCTGATAAAGAGTCATTTTACAGCTAGACCGAAACTTTGGACGAGCCGATTATAATGCAAGGTTCAACATATAAAATGACTTCTCGGGTATTTTGTTGCAGTGCCCACATTTGTTCTGGTCATTGCGTATACAGGCTGAGGTTAAATAAACATCTCTGCAGACGGGGTGACATCTCCCAGTCTCATTTGCACCTCAAAGGTGAATCCTTCCTGCAGCTACACCTACGGCAAATGTAGAACGATCAGTTAACCTGACAAACATGTCCACGCTCCAGTAAATAATCCATGTGAAATTTATCATAATTATCTATAATTTTATCAGATAAATTCAAATAAATGAAATTACACACAAAAAATACATAAATAATAAACTACGATTAATTTTTACTAATTGTTAGAAATTTATGTTAACAATATAGTTTTTGTAAAGTTTCAAAGTGGTTGCTAAATACTGTGCACTGTGGACAGTGTTGGGAAGTAACGGAATACATGTACCGCTGTTACGTATTTAAAATACAAAATATGAGTAACTGTATTCCGTTACAGTTACCGTTTAAAAAGGTGGTATTTAGAATACAGTTACTTTGTTGAAATAAATGGATTACACGGCGGTACTTCCCTGTTTCATATTGTGGCGGGTCAGGACTGTTTGGGTTTTGTTTGACAGCTACGTTCTGTTGTTCCAGGTGGCAGCGTTACGGTTGCCATGGTTACAGGGTGACGCTCTCTCTCTGCGTGTTTCCTGGGTGAGAGAGGCCTTGTTGTTGTGCTAAGCTAATAGGCAGAATGCTACAGGTTTAGCTCTGAAGAATGTAGCATCATGGGCAGTGTAGTCCGTGCTGCAGGGAGAATGGACTGCCATACACGTTATGTGTCTGTGAGCGAGGGAGGGAGAAAAAGGAAAAGTACGAGCTGTCATCGAGCAGAAACGGGAGCTGGAAGCATGTAAATATAATAATAACCACTGCAGCCAAGAAGAGAGCCTGACGAGCCCAGTTGTAAGTAAGCTATTAAGACTCGACTGTACACCGTGTTCGTGTTTTCCTCTGAAACAATAAGTTCTGTTGGAGCAGCCTTTCAACGCCTCTCTCTGTCTCTGCTAGCAAAGTTGACCCAGACAACAAAGTAAAGCTAGTTTTCGGCTACGAGCCCGACACGAACCCACCGTATTAGCCAGAGGTCCCTTTACTACGGTTCGGAGCCGCGGACCTTCAGTAACAGTAATAAATCACAGCAATAGTACATTCATGTAGTTGTAAACAGCATGATAATATATTAAGTAATCCAAAGTATTCAGAATACGTTACTCTCATTGAGTAACGTAACGGAATACGTTACAGAATACATTTTGGGGCATGTATTCTGTAATCTGTAATGGAATACATTTTAAAAGTAACCTTCCCAACACTGACTGTGGACATCCATTATGTTGACTAGTGTTTATAATACGTGCTTTAAAGACTGTGTTAATATAACAGGGGCCTCAATAAACCACAACACTGTGAAACGAGCTGCTTCACTCATCGCTTGGCTTCGTTTTTCTCACTTTGGTTTAGTTACTAAAACTACTGAGGAGGGTAAATGTTGCAGTTTGGGTTAAAGTGATGAGCTGGGACAAACACTGGTCACATGACGTGCAACGCTAACAGAGACTTTATATGTTTGCAAATTGGACTAAACAGCCCTTCTAAGAGTCACTCTAAGCTGAGTTAGTGCAGAAACCTCTATCACAAAGTGACAGTAAAGAAATATGATTTCATGTGTTCTTAACAGGAAGTTTGTCTTTCATTTCCAGGCCTGCTGTGCACAGCAGCAGAAGATGCGTGCTTATCGTCTCCTTGCAACAACGGCGGCTCTTGTCTCGACCACTTTGGCGACTACGTGTGCCTTTGCCCCAAAGAACCAGTGTGGTATACAGGTAAAACCTGTGAGGACCTGTATGATGCCTGCATCGATGCAACTTGCAGCAACTGCACAAGCAAACCTGGAACTGGCAAGTACACCTGCCTCTGCCCGGATGGTTTCGCAGGGCTCAACTGCACCCAGGGTGTTGATGAATGTCAGAGTAACCCCTGCCAGGGTAATAAGTCCTACTGTGTCGATGGAGTCAACGGCTATTCGTGCCACTGTCCGATTGGTTTTGGTGGTGAGCACTGCCAGGATAATGTGACCAAATGTTCAGAGGAAACATGCCAGAATGGTGGCACCTGTACGGACATCCCCGACACTGGGCCCCTGTGCCAGTGTGCTGCAGGATACCAGGGGACAAACTGTGAGGAGAACGTAGACGAGTGCCAGTCGGAGCCCTGCCAGAATGGAGCCATCTGTAAAGATGGAGTGAATGCATACCAGTGCTTCTGCGTGCCAGGATTTCAAGGCTCCCGCTGTGATTTGGACATCAACGAGTGTGCCTCCCGACCCTGTCAGAATAATGGCACGTGTTGGGATGAGGTGGATCACTACAGGTGTGACTGTGCTCCAGGCTATAAAGGTGAGCAGGTATTTGAAGCAGGTCGGGTTTACAACAGGCAGAGCTTTGGAAAGGAGAAGCATAGTCCAGGAAGTCTAAGGTATCGAGCTTCATATGAACAAATTTTAAATTTACAGCTTTAACTGGCTGTTCTAGGTTTATAATACTTTCCCAAATAAGTCCAATAAAATGTAATTACACTTATATCGGCTCATTTAACCCTTTAAAGCCGGTCAGAGCGGACACGCTCCATTTTGCATAACTGTTTTTAAATCCCGGTAGCTCTGCAACCACGTAAGCTAGTGCAATAATTTTTTTGCATATGAAACCGGAGGAGTTGTACTTACATCTTATGCCATCAGCTTGTCCTCGGTCACGGTTTCCTTCCACATATAGCTTTGCAAAAACTGCATAAAAAGCACTTGCAGCAACAAAAACATAATATTCCAGAAACACGCTTTGCCGATCCGATCAGCTGTTCATAACACTTCCTACGTTCATCAGCGCGAACTATCGCATGTCCGCCATGACCTGCCCGAAACCGGAAGTGACATCATTTGTGCGGAAATGTAGTTTTTTTTTTTTTTTTTTTTACCATCAGGGCCTCATGAGCCTATACTGGTGTTTTTAAAAGTTATGTTTGACTTTATGACTTTCTGTGTGGTTTCTGGGATGCTTAGGACTCATATTGCACTGCTGGAAATAGTTTATTTTGATGCATATGCTGCTTTTTTGCAAATTTGCACTATAATATTTATTTTCGTTTTTCCTGCAGTGTATAAAAATTGGCGTATTTCAAAAATAAAACTATGAAGACACTCAAAATAAATTTCCTGTGGTGGGAAACTAGTTTGTGCAACTTTTTTGTATTTACAGTTTTGAGGGATAAGCCTCTTAAATTTCTCTAACTAGAAATATATGTTAAAAAACAAAAACGATTTTCAATTTTTTTGTAGTTTATTGCACTTTTTGGCAATTTATGTAATTACTATGCACTTAATGCAGACATGTCATTAAAATCTAGGCTATAATGGTTGTATTGATGTATATCAACTTGAAATGCTCCCAAAAATGGCTCCACAGCATGTAAAAATATAATATAAGCTCTGGCGGACTTGGTTCTATGGTAGGTCTTAAAGGGTTAACAGTAGCAGTGTATAGTCTGTAAAGTTATATATATTTCTGTGCCAGCTGTAACTCTTGTCTTATTACAATCATACCTCTTTAAATAACTTTTGTCACTCCCAGCAAACATGTAGGTGTAACATAGACCAGCTACTGTTTAATCATTGTGTCACATGGGACCCAAAGTCTGGTCTTCTTTTTGAAAGTCATGCAGTTATACCTCCTACCACTGGCAAAATAGCACGATGGAGCACTGCCTGTATGTCAGAAAATTGCACTAAATGAGTTCCTGATATGTTGAAATGTAACTGAACATAAAAGGTTGGGAATGAGAACAAGTTGCTGTGGACAACAGGAAACTCTCAGATTTCAGATTATTGATTTATTCCAGCAGGATTTGCTCCAAGCTTATCGCTCAACAAAAATGAGCTATATTTAAAATTGGTAAATCATGCGTAAACATTCCTCAATAACCTACAAAAGGATGCTGGGCTGGTAGAAATACGAGGCAGCTGCAGTCTTGAGACTGCAGAGCTAAAAAGAGTTTAATTGGGAGGGTATATTTTGGAATATGATGGAAAGAGAACAAGACATCTCATTGTGTGTATCACAGTGTGACACAGTGTGTTTGGCTGAATCAGGTAGCAGTTATTGTTTAGTTTAATGTAGTTTGTACCACATGACAGTGGCAGCTAAAGATGATCTCTTGAAACTCTGCAAAATAATTTAACCCCGAGATAGCTGTCTGTCCTCAACCTGCTAATCCTACATCTGATTAGTGGTTTCAAATGTGAAATGTGATCGTCGTGGACATGTATGACAATGCATCGCCAAATCTCATGCGCTGGCCTTCTGCCATCCCGGCTGTGTCCTCTGCAGGGATTAACTGTGAGGTGGAGATCGATGAGTGCGAGGTTCGTCCCTGTCAAAATGGCGCCACCTGCCGAGATCACGTTGCCATGTACTCGTGTGAGTGCGTGGCTGGGTTCCAGGGGCGAGACTGCGAAGTCGACATTGATGAATGTGCCAGCTGGCCCTGTCGAAATACAGGAACATGCATAGATGGTGTGAACAGGTAGTATTTCTTTCAATATACTGAATATACCCTGGATGTCATTAATGTGCCCCATATGGAAAAGAAATAGAAAAAACTTATAAAAGACTTGCATCAGATGTGGCCTTCGTCATATAGTGACTCATATAAGGCTGATATGAGTCACTCATGAAAGTTTCTCATTACTTTCATATATTGTTTTATTAAATATCCAAAACATACAAGTTTCATTTATATAATTTTTCAAGGCATTGAAACACTCTTGTGTGCTTTTCATACAAGTTTCACACAAGACAGAAACAAACTTCAGAAGACTTATAAATATATTTTCCATATGGGGCTGTTTCCCTAAACTTCAACTTGAACCATATCTCCACACTAGGGCTACGTCCACACGTACACGGGTATTTTTGAAAACGGAGATTTTCCGTTTTCGTTTTAAAAAATAATCCCGTCCACGCGTAAAGGCAGAAATGAAGGAAAACGCTGCTAGGAACATGCCAAAGCAGCAGGTGGCGCTATATTCCTAACCGTGCAGAAATGTTGGCCAATCAGAAGTCTAGAAGCCTCGGTGGGAAATAGTAAACAAAGCTGGGGCATAGAAGCAGAACCGATAGTGATGTGCGATACCACTGATTTCCTTTCCGATCCAATACCAAGTAATATTCAAGGTGGTATCGACGATACTGATCTGATACCGATACTTTGTACAAAAACTTATTTTATTTATTGTATCTCAAATTATAGCATCATAATGATTACAGGGCATCAGATTACTTGTTTCCAACAATGACGGCAGCTGCTTAGTTTTAATATTACTCTTATTTCTCTTTCTGGGTCGCAAAAACACTTTTTTATTTTCAGGTGAGAATGTAGCTGTGTGAACTTCAAATATCTGAGCCGACCGACACATTGTCTTCAAACCCCCGCGGTCTTTCGCTACTCGGGTTAAACATGATGTATAAGTCACTTTGATAACTTAAAAATGTTATTGTTATTTTCAGTGTTTTATTTGTTCCTGAGTAAATCTGTTTGGCTGAGATTAAAGTTATTAGATTAGATTAAATTAAATGTAACTTTATTAATCCATCGGGAGGGTTCCTCAGGGTTTTCACACAGCTGAATAAACGTCAAACAGAAGATGATTAAACAGAGTTTACGTCAGCGCCCGGTTATATTTTAGATAGCAAGGAGCAGACGGCAGAGTTTCACTCCACCGAGGGAGCTCGTGACGTACTACCCGGCTTTCTTTAGACCGCGAAGGCCGGGTCCTCAGGTGGAAGCAGCCTCTGAATTTGGACACCCCCGCTGTTTCCGGGCCGGCCAATAATAACGGTGACATTTAACGTATTTTATCCGATAAATAAACACTGTAAAATGTATTTACCCCCCCAACAGCCTTTTTGAATGTCTCCCTAGTGTGGCCACAACACCTCACGTTTTTGCCACATGTATCGCAAACCACGTCTCAGTTTTTGTGGAGATAAAATAGGTTCGCACATGACTCCATTTACGCTCAGCCATTGTTGTGAGTGCGCGCGCCAAGGGGCTGTGAGACAGACAGCCTATTTCGCAAATGACTATGAAAGGCGGTAGAGGAAGTAGTTCCTTTGAATGTAGACAATCCGAATGTTATAGTTTCTTTCCACTGTGTTCCTGTTAATTATAAACTACAAATTTACTCTAAATTACTAAAATATCAATATTTTAATGTGAGAATCGATTCTAGAACATAAATGATTGGTATCGGAGGAATCGATATTTCAGGATCGATCCGCACATCACTAAGAACCGAGTCGTATGTGTGGAGGGACAGTAACTGTGTGTGTATATGTAAGCATTTAAACACTGCAGAGAGAACAATTAACAGTATTGTAGAAATTTATTTCACCGAAACAATAACGTGGCGCACAGTGTGACGTCAAAAAAAGGCGCACACCTATGACGCTGCGTTTTCTGCGTTTCCTCCGTTTTTCTCGTCCACACCAAAAACGGAGTTTTCAAAAATATCCACCCTGGCCGGAGTTTTTAAAACCGACCGAAAACGCCGTTTACGTGTGGACGAACGCATAGAAAAATCTGCGTTTTCAAAAACACCCGGGTACGTGTGGACGTAGCCCTAATTGAATGATTAGAGTCGGGGGTGGGGGGTGTCCTTGACATGCCTAATTGTTCTACATGTAAAAAATGTAACCCTCATAGTTTACTGTGCAAATGAGCTGTTTGAAGAAGGAAATAAAACAGATTCAAAGCATCAAAAGATAAAAACCGAAGTAAAACTTTAGCAAATCAAACTGTTGTAGTGATATTTACTGTAGTGAAATAATTATTCGTTGTTTTTCAAACTGACAGCATTTTGTACTGTTGAATGGCACAGCTGTGATTTCATCATGATTGCATCACCTGTGTCTGAAGATAAAAACATGTGTAGTACAATCATGTAGTACATATAAGTATTAGTACATCAAATAGAAGGAATTCATCAGTGCAACAACACGACTCATAATCCTCATAATCACTGTAATCAAACCTGATAATTTAGCAGGATAAAGGTAACGAGCAGAATATTTAACAGTCAGGTGACTGAAAAACAGAAGATAATTGGTGTTAGGAAGAGACTAGTGTACACTAACACACAGGTGCTTGGTAAGGCCACTGTGTCAGTCTGTGTTGTGTCTGCACGGCAGACATTAAAGTTGATCAAGGACAGGAATTAATCCTCTTACTGTCTGTCACAGTCACAGTCATCACACAGCTGCAGGTGCTGTGATGCCTGGGACAGTAAAATGTAGTTTAACAGCATCGAGTGAAGAAGATAAAGGATGTAGCAGTTTCACATTATAATCAAACGAGTAAACATCATTTAGAAACAAAATCGTAGAAAAATCATTATTTAAATTAATAGATTTTTTGATGAGAAGCTGCTTTACTGGCCTGTACTTAAGTTGCATTTAGCATCACAGGGACATGTTTATTATTTTATGAGGGTTTACAGCTGCAACTATTATTTTGTCAGAGTAATAAAAAGAGGAATTTTCTTACAGCTGAATAAAGATTTATAAGAAATCAAGTCAGTGGTTTTGATACTAAAACTCTTTGATCTGCATTTGTAGTATTATTCAAATATAATTATTATAAATTACACAACAAAACATTGTTTCCATTTGTATATTTTTGTAAAAAATAAATAAATAAAAATAAATCAAAACATAACATTTCATTGTTTCAGCTTGTCACATGTGAGGATGCACTTTAAAAAATTTAAATCTTTTACAGTTTCACTGATATTTGTGTTTTGTGTACCATGTTGAGGTCAAGCGGAGACAACAAGATACTTGGAGCCCAGCGGGAAGTTTTCATCTTAACCTCCTCAGACCCGAACTCTTCCATGGCAGCATTTTTAATTTCTCTTTGTTTTTTGGGTTGATTGGAACCTGATGAATGTAAAAACAAAGAATTACAACATTTTTTAACCTGTTTTTTGTTTCTGAGAAAAATCAGATCCACATTTGAGGACATTGGTTTTAAACTTGGATCGAACAGTGGCAGTGTAATGTATATATCTTGTAGAGCAAAACACCCCAAAATGTGATGTCCACACACAGTCAGCAGGTCCTCGGAGGTTAAAATGCACGCTCTCTCAAGCAGCTACAACAGTGCAACAGTAATCTAATGTGTAGCATGATAGACATGCTCAATCAGTCTAAGACTGCCTATCTCGTCTCTTCTAGCTATGTCTGTGACTGTGAGGGGACAGGCTTTGTAGGCGACTACTGTGAAGAGGATATTCCTGAATGTGCTTCTGACCCCTGCCAGAACGGAGCCACGTGTTTGGAGGGGACCAATCAGTACGAGTGCCTGTGTTGGCCAGGTACGCTGTGGTTCAACTTTAAGTCTAAACCACCTCTCACCATGGTTTAGGGCTTGTGTTATATAACTACTCACCAAAAATGCTAAAAAGTGAAAAAAAGAGAAGCTGCAGGGTTTCCCAGGCATAAATCACACTGAACAAAGGAGTTAAGGACTCTTGAGTCTGAGGGCACAAAGAGCAGAGCCACCATTCAAAAGCAGGGACATTCTTTAATGTAGGAGGACGAACCAAGATGCAGACGCAGGCTGAAGATGAGAAAAGCTGTACTTGTTCAGCAGGTGTCCCTGAGTCTGATTATTTACACTAATTTAAAGCCTTTTAAAAATCACATGAATTTTTTTTTTTTTTTTTGCTCATATCCTTTTTAGTTAAAACATTAAAACAGACCTACTATACTCATTTCAACCTCCATGTTTCGATTCTTGGAGTATCCTACAGTAGTTTTGCATGATGCCCACTTCAAAAATATTCCTTTTTTTTTTTTTTTTTAGCTTTTCTCGATCTATTTTAGCCAATTTTCTTCTGATTAGCAGGCTGGTAGGGCTTTTCTTCACAGCCACAGCTGTGTGCCTGACCATGTTAGGAAGATCCCTTTTCTTTGACGTCATACAAAGAGAACTGAGTGTTTACAGCAGACTTTTGGATCACAGAGATTATTAATCTTACATTTTGTGTTTTCTTAGGTTAGAATAAGGGGTACAGTAATTTGCAGTTATTTTCATTTCAATACATTTTGAAGTGGGTCTTCTCTGTAACAATAATGCAGCTTAAAAAAAACTTTCACTTTGAACAAGCGTAGATTTCCTAACAGATGTTTGTTTGTTTTAAACACTTAAATTAAAATATATTAAATACATGTCTTTTGTTCCTACTGAGTCACACCTAATAAAACATGAATGTGCAGTCATGTTTGCTGCTTTGAGTCTGTATTATCTCAATTTTAGCAGTTAACAAGCCCAACATGACAAAATGTGCCACATCTAGTTTAACCCCTACTAACATTTGTTAATGCTGTTAATCACAGGTGAGCAGATCATCCTGAGTGGGCCAAAAAAAAAATCACCAAGATAGACTGTTTATAAAAGATGGTTTGCTTCTTGGATTCTGTATATTCAGATGTTAGCGTATTGCAGTTTGCAGTAAACATGCTTTTTAATGCTGTTGTGTTGGACGCATCACATCAGCTTCTGAACAACAAATTCAGAGATTATTTCTAACTTTGCGTTGCTCACTTAAAACACTGACATGCTGGCACTGTGTTCTGCTTTGATTGCTCAGAAACAATCAATCTCATATCTAATGGAAGGAGGTTAAAGTGGAAACAATGTCCTGCTAAAGAAAGAAACAGTAGTAACTAAAGAAACAGCTTTAGAAAAGTCTTGGGGGGCCTGAATATTTTAGTAAAATGTTTATTTTGGTTACATTTGATCCTCCTCAGAAAGTATTTTTTAATATATTTAATATTTGAATATTTCCGATTTTGTAGTTATTGTAGGACTAAGACAATATAGCATAATGTTCTCACGACCATGTAAGTATGTCGACAGACTGAATATTATTAAAATAATAAGTATATAATGTATTTGTGTTTATGTGCAACCAGGGTACGAGGGAGACAACTGCCAGCTGGATATAGATGAGTGTGAGCAGCATCCCTGTCACAATGGTGGCAAGTGTTTTCAGCGCTCAGATGTCGTGAACTACAGAAAGCTCCCTGAACTCAGCACTGCTGACTTCAGTTATGATGTGGCCGCCGGCTTCATCTGTCACTGTCTGCCAGGATTCGTTGGTAAACCAGACTTACAAAAACCACTTGAGCTCCTCTGCATGTGCCTCGTTGATGCGAAGGTGACGTGGATATAAATATCACTGATATAATCCTCTCGCAGGAGACGACTGCTCTGTTAATGTGGACGAGTGCGAGTCTGCTCCATGTCAGCGTGGAGGAAGCTGCCAGGACCTCGTCAACTCTTATCAGTGTGTCTGTGCAGATGGCTTCACAGGTAGGAGACGCCTCTTATCAGCTATTTAGTTTTACCCCCTAACAAGTTGTGTTTTCTGCTCTCTTCCTTCAGTGTCACAAAGTAGAGGCTGTTATATAATCTACCAGGACAGATGATATAGAATCAGTGATATCTGGTGTCACAGTGGTGAAGTGTGTGCTGAGCCTTCACTAAAAAATCACTGTCAGCTGGAGCAGAAACGACAGTATCTCTTTAAAAAACTCTTTATTTCCTTTTAAATATTTCTGTTTTTTTACCTCAAGGTCCTCGTTTGTGTGACAATTTGAATAATAATAATGGATTGGATTTATAAAGCGCTTTTCAAGGCACCCAAAGCGCTTTACAATGCCACTATTCATTCACTCTCACATTCACACACTGGTGGAGGCAGCTACAGTTGTAGCCACAGCTGCCCTGGGGCAGACTGACAGAAGCGAGGCTGCCATATCGCGCCATCGGCCCCTCTGGCCAACACCAGTAGGCGGTAGGTGAAGTGCCTTGCCCAAGGACACAACGACCAGGACAGAGAGGCCGGGGATCGAACCTTCCGGTTACAGATACGCTTCCCAACCCCCTGAGCCACGGTCGCCCCCTAATGTTCAATTTGAACTAAAGAGTTCAAATTGAACATTTTCATTAGGAGTCAGTGTGGATGGATTACCTAAGAATCCGCTATGCCAAACAAGAGTGCTTTCAAACTACTGAAAACAAACTGACCCACATCACTAATCTGGAAGCCCAGAAATCTGGCCTGGAAGTGCTGATCTCAGCAGAAGGCTCTCATCAAGAAAATCAGAGCGTATTTGCTAACAAAATAATGACAGTAGAGGAAAGGAGTGGATGAGAGGGCACATGATATGGAGAAGCATAGCTGAGAACAACAGAGCCAATAGAAGGTGCCATATGTCAGGCTCTCATCAAGAAAATCAGAGCGTATTTGCTAACAAAATAATGACAGTAGAGGAAAGGAGTGGATGAGAGGGCACATGATATGGAGAAGCATAGCTGAGAACAACAGAGCCAATAGAAGGTGCCATATGTCAGGCATATGTCAGGCAAGTTTCTTAGGAGACCCAAATGTGGGTCTCCTAAGAAACTTGTCAGGAGGGAGGGGGGATTACAGCAAAGCTGCTTAGTAGCCTAATTAAAGTCCAATGAATAAAAGACAATAAACAAGGACCTTATCCAAATGATACATATGTCACGTGTCTTCCATCCTGCACTATTTCCAGGGAGCAGGTGTACTTAGAACAGCACAATGATGCACAAGGAAACTCTTATTTTGTAGAATCTGAAGATTATATCAAACATGTGTGTATACTTTGACTGTGAGCACTCGTTTCCTTGGTGTTTTCATGCTTCTTGCAACACTTAATGTTCTTTTGGTTCTTCTGTGAATTTAGACTCTTCCTTCTTTTGAACTGGGATGCTACATCATCTGTTGAATAGGGAAAAAATGGATACTGTGTAGCATGGTGATATTTTGTTTGCTAATAATGTATCGATACAGGGACAGCAGAAATCGATATTTTGTTACAAAAAAAGTTTTTGTGGAATGGAACATGTTCTGACTTCAGAGCATGTTCCATTCCACTGCTGCATAGTTGCATAGTTTTCATAAACTGCATAGTTCAGAATAGCTATAATTGTACCAGATGGTTGATTCAGTTAAGTTGGACTAGACTGTAATACAAACCGTTCAGTTTGTCAACAATCAAACTGAAATGAGAGAAAGACTGAGTGTGAGACTTTGATATTAGAGAAAATGAATATTGATAAAGTTTACCTTTATGTACAGAATCTGAATATCGCAAAATATTTTAAAAAATTGCAATAATATCGTATCGTGCGTTAAGTATTGTGATAATATCGTATCGTGGGATGTATGGTGATTCCCACCTCTACTGTTGAAGGACGTCTTATTTTTGTAGTGGTTGAAAATGACTGTGGCTGAAATAATGGTCCATCCTATACTTGTTCCCAGCATGTCAAGTACTGCTATTGTCAAAGCCCCTGGTATCTCAGACAGTATCCTGGCTGGCTGTGGTTCAGGAGGTAGAGCAGGGCGTCTACTAATTGGATCTCCTTGGGCAAGATACTGAACTCCAAGTTGCTCCTGATGTGTTCGTTGGAGTGTGAATGTTGGCTAGAAAGCACTTACACGGATGAATAGGACATGTATAAAGCTCTTTGAGTGCTTAGGTAGAAAAGTGCTATATGCATATGTTCTTTGTTGCAAGTTAAGAGGTGCAAGACTGGAATGTCTCACTGTGAGTGAGTGATGTTTTATTGATTAGCATTCAAATATCTCAGTGAAGACAGAACAAAGATCTACCACAAAGCAAGAAAGCACGAGACAAGGCTAATCAAAAGGTATTGGCTGAAGCATTTGCTTATTACGCCAACCCTTTTAACAAAAGATCTTTTTGCATGCAGCTCCTGTACACAGGGCTCGAAGCAAAGAATAAAACAAAGCAAAAACAAAACAAACAAACAAACAAACAAGAAAAAAAAAAACTTTCCACCTTAGATAAGTAACTACATCAAAGCAAAAGAATCAAGAGATGTTGTTTTTTTTTCTCTCTTTTTTGCTCTTTTCATTCTTGATTTATATATTTTTCTAATACTCTATTTTTAAACATATCTTTAAACAAGGAAAATGAACTCCACCTTTTTAAATCACTGTCATAACTATTCCACAGGTTAACTCCTCTAACAGAAACACATCTCTGCTTTATATTTGTCCTTATCTTGTTTTTTTAAAGAAATCTGTTCCCCTTAAGTCATATTGACTCTCTCTGACTTTGAACAGCTTCTGAGCACTGGGGCAAAGCAAGTTATTTTGTGCTTTATACATTATCTGTGCCATTTTATATTCAACTAAATCATAAAATTTCAGGGTATTCAGATTAATAAACAAACAGACTAACTGATGAATCATTTTTTCCAAATCTTTAGTAATTATAGGAGAAAATGTTGGCATAGAGACATTTTTATAGATTTAAAAAGCTTAGGAAAATCAAATATCTGTTACATGACAAAAATTTACGTTTAAATAATTTTTACATATCACATTAATTTGACCACCGCTCCTGTTTTTACTGGTGCAGTGTTCGAAACTATAGTGACTGCAGCGGGTGATTATTCGATCAGCTCTTCATTAAGCTTTCAGGAAGAAGCACGTGCAGTTCATTGCTGTGGATTTAATTCATACGAGAGCAGAGGGTCTAAACTAACTGAAATATAGATATATATTGTATATATTATTATTATATAGTCCAGTGCTTTTCAAACCTGGCCCACACACCTCAAACACTGAACATGCAGCACCTCCTGCTGGCTCTTTCCAGGAAGTACTTGGCACTGGTGAGTAACTAGAAACCAGCTCCTGGAGCAAGGAGGGGACTGCAGCACAGCATTCCTGTTGTCAGACTCTGACAGGAGCCAGCTGGAGGCTGGGAGCTAATCGCTTTGATAGGATTGAGCTGCAGATAGGAGTAGGAGTATAGGGTGTGAGTGAGGAAGGAGGAGGAGGAGGAAGAAGGGAGGGAGGGAGGAATTCACAGACTGATGGAGGAGGGAGAAAAAAGGCAGAAGAAAAGGTGGGCAGGGCTGGTGTAATCACTCCTGCCTGTCTGCCTGGTACAGAGTAGAGAAGAGGAGGCACCTCTGGGTTATGTTAGAGAGAGAGGGGACTCGGTTATGTCACTTCACTCGTCCAGTGTGAGCTGTGTGTTGTCCATTGCCTCAGTGGGTCATGGAAGAAAAGAGGTTGGTGCTGCTGCTGTGCTGCTGCTGTGGGGCCTGGTGGGTAACAGGTATGATGCAGCACTCTTTGATTGCATAGAAGAGATTTGCATAGAGTTGCAAGGTTTTTATGAGAGTGGCGCATTGGCAGCCTGAAGGAGCAGCTTTAGGACACCTCGGGTTTAGTGTTTCAGAGGACTAGGTTAATGCAAGCTGACTGCTGCTGCTGAGAGTTAATGTTGAACAGAGTTCAGAGGCGCACAGAGGGTGTGTCATACACAGCTAACAAATGCAATATTTAAAGGTTCAGTTGGTGCAGTCAACAAGACAGACACTAAGTTAATTGTGTTAGGGAGACTGAAGATCCTTGTTGTCTAATTGTGAAATTAACGGCTATTTCCTCAGGTCATTTCCTCATCTGTTAATCGCAGAAAGCTCATCCCTCGTCTTCATCTACACGTGTGCTTCACTGACTTGATATCTAAGAGATGTTGTAGTGAAAATTTGATCCATGTGAATGTATTTTTAGCACGGCGAAGTTGGACACACACTAAATGTCAGTGTTTCCTCGTGCAGGTGTACACTGTGAGGTCGACATCAACGAGTGTGACAGTAATCCTTGCAAGAACGGCGCCACCTGCGAAGATGCTGCCAATTCCTACAGGTGTCTCTGCCCTGCGCCGGAGCCCGTCCACGAGCCCTGGGGGGGGCGAGACTGCGACGTCAGGCTGGTCGGCTGCCGGCAGCACCAGTGCCAGCACGGAGCGGGCTGCGTCCCTGTTTTGATCAAGAACGGTGAACACGGCTACACCTGTGTGTGTCCTGCTGGCTGGACGGGAGCTCACTGCAATACCTCCACCACCTTCTCCTTCAACTCAGAGGGTTACGTCCACATGCAGTTGCCTGTTTTCAAGAACAAGACGAAGCCAAATGTTCTACACATGCAGCTTCGATTCAGGAGTACTCTTCCTGACATGGTGCTCTACTACCGGGGCACCGTGGAGAACTTTGTCTCTCTCGAGCTTGTCAAAGGCTCCCTCCAAGCAAAGGTAAAATCAGGGAAGCTACTGTGGGCCAGTTACCCAGGCCCAGTCAATGATGGAGAATGGCACACGGTAACCGTGACCATGGATGAGAGATTGGTCGTGGCTGTAAAAGGACCCGGCTGTGAGGAAGGATGCCAAGTAAAGAATGAGGGTCGAAACCATCTGATCTTCCTCCAACCCAGCTCCTTCCAACAGCTGTATATAGGAGGGGCACCACAGAAATATGTGGGCAACTTGTCCAGTGGAAAGGCATTCATTGGCTGCATGGAAGACTTTCAAGTTGACAATAAGCTGCTGCTGCCTCAAGATCTCAGCAGGGAGGAGAATTCGGGCTTAACACTGGGATGCACCAAACCAGACTGGTGTGGTGATGACCCGTGCATGCAGCGTGGACGGTGTGTGGATATGTGGGTCGGTGCCAGCTGTCAGTGCCATCGACCGTACTATGGAGAAAAGTGTGAAAAAGGTAGGAGTAAACATCTCACCTCTGCTTTGACTGAAAAAATGGTTTTCAGGACAAATGAACAGAACAGGGAAGAACTTCTTAGGTTTAGTAACTCAACACACAAAATCCCCGGTGTCCTAGTTATGGTTAGAGTCACAGCTCTCCCTTTATGTGGAAATTTTACCTGTTGAGTAGAACTACGAACTGCGAGGTCACAAAAAGAGATTCAAATGTTACATCTTCTTAAAATGCAACCGTAACACAACACCGTCTGTAAACATGGTTTGATGTAGTGGATGTTAAGAGGTTACAAGTAACAGCTTTAATGCTGCATCTGCGTCAACAGACGTGTTATAAGAGGCAGATATTCCAGTCAAACCAGAAGCACTGAAAAGTGACTCCAGGGTTATATTCAGAGATGGGCAGTAAGTTACTGTAATCCGATTACTTTTTTCAAGTAACGAGTAAAGTAAGGGATTACTATTGCAAAAACGGTAATTAGATTACCGTTACTTTCCCGTAGGAACGCTGCGTTACTGCGTTACTAAAACCGTGATTTTTTTGCGAGAATGTCTCATGACAGTGACGTAAGCGAGTGCGACGTTCGTGACAACAGCTGTGTGCAGATCAACAATGGATCATATATGGAGTGCAGAGAGAGTATGAGCGTGCAGCGTTTAAAGCGTGGAAGTACTGACCTTACTTTGAGTTTGATTCCATAAAAAGTGACAAAAACATTAGTGTCCGTTGTGCGTGGGAAGAAAACTTCTTTTTACAGTGAAAAAAACCCTAAACTTCCAAACAAGCACCGAGTAGCTACGACGTAATGGGAAACTCACAGAGAAACTCGCGGATTCTTCCACTGACCGCTGCACACCTGCACCAGGGTAAACCTCCGCCTACCCCACTCCTGCTTTACAGGTGAAAATAGAGCAACAGGACCGCTAGTCTTTGACTTTATTTATTTTCTGCTGTGTTTTACTTGCATCTATTTGAAAGACTGAGTGTAAACACAAAAAATATTTTATTTTATGTGCTGGAATGTGCAGAAAATAGGTTTAAATATTAAACTAATTTCTTCCAGTCAGAGAATGTTGCAGATAATTAAATTTTTGCTTGATGCATAAAGTTAAAAGATTAAAACTAATAAAAGAAGTTTTAAAAAGAGACTTTTCCATTTGATTACATTTTGTATGATGATTATGTAGAAAAAGTAGAATTGGGCTGAAAGATCTATCACTTTATCACCTATTCAGGTTGTAAATCGTGTTTTTAAAAAGCAACTAAGTAATTAATTACTTTTGAAAATAAGTAATCAGTAAAGTAACGGGATTACTTTTTTGGGGAAGTAATCAGTAATTAGTTACTGATTACTTTTTTCAAGTAACTTGACCAACACTGGTTATATTAAGCAAAATCACCTCTTACCAGCTAAGAGTAATTGCCACCAAAACTAGAATTGCAAGAGGGAAAATACAAACTAATGATTGATAAAGGCAAAGCACCTTTCAACAGCTCAGTGAAACTAAGCAAACATGTTTTATCAGACTTTGGCTTCCTTTTAAATAACAACATCGGTCAAAATCTGTTCATAATGTTCAAGCCCAGGCCAAGTCTTCAGCAGTGGAATCATGAAGCTGGGTATCGTTCAAAGTCGGTTCTGTTTGAGGGGATTGTTGTTGTTGTGAAATTAAACTATAGAAATAAAAGAAAATTGAATGAAATTGTTTCAAAAATACTGAGAACAGAATGTAAAGTAATGAAATATGAAATTTATTCACAAAGAAATTGACCCAAAATGCATTAGTTAAAAACTGAGTAACACCTTTTTATTTTACCTTAGTGTGCAGTTGTGGTTTCTGCACAACTTAATTTAAACTAATTTAGCCAATTACCTTTAGTTTTTGAATTCAAGAAATTACTGTTTGCTCTAGGATCTTATATGATATATCACACAAATAATCATAATGAAATTATAATATCATAAAGAAAGAATGTAATAGTAAATGCTACTGATGCTACTGAAGAGCTCACTAACCAACCTCTGCAGCCTGATTCATACATGTCACAGTGCTCGTCATTTGGTTAGTACTTAAAATCTGAATATGAAAAAAAACGAACACATTTGCATAAATATAATAAAATCTAATAGTTCATGAGATAAAACACTAAAACTCCTTCCTTCTTCCCTCTACTTCAGAGTACCCTTCCTGGACCTTTGGACATGAAAACAGCACCAGCTACTCTATGTTCAACATATCAGAAACTCACGGTGACAACTTTACCGTTTCGTTTTTCATGCGCTCTCTCAAACACAGCGGCATGCTCCTGCAGTTTCATCGAGAAGGAGACGCCTACCTGACTATCTACCTGAAAGAAGGCACTGTTGCTCTCTACAGTCCTCACACCACGCTTCTCTCAGAAGCGAGTTCAGTTACTGACGGGAAAAATAATTTGGTGATTGTAAAGGTACATTGTGGCCATGTGGTTTTTCCCAAAGCGGGCAATAATCGTGCCTTAGGAAATGTGAGTGTAGAAGCCGGGGATGTGGCATATGTTGGAGGGCTCCCTGCAGGCAAGAGCACGAACGCCTGGGGTGGAAACTTCAAGGGCTGTCTGCAGGACATTCGACTGGATCACAAGCATCTGGTTGCTGAAGGTTATCCGGAGGGGATGGAGGTTTACCAGGCAAGCACCGAGGATAACCTGCTGCCAGGATGCCAAAGTGATGATACGTGCAAGGTAAAGGATGTGGTGCATCCCTGTTTAATTTCTCATGATTTATAGTTTTATTTATAATCATTTATTATGGTGATGGATTGGTAAGTACAGTCCTCTCACAGTGAGGTTTCCTGTTTGGAAACATTTCTATTTAACCACAGACGAAATGAAAATGAAATGAGAGATATTAACCCTTTAAAGCCGGTCGGAGCAGCACGCTCTGTTTTGCGTAACTATTTTTAAATCCCGGTAGCTCTGCAACCACGTAAGCTAGAGCAATAATTTTTTTTGCATATGAAACCGGAGGAGTTGTACTTACATCTTATGCCATCAGCTTGTCCTCGGTCACAGTTTCCTTCCACATATAGCTTTGCAAAAACTGCATAAAAAGCACTTGCAGCAACAAAAACATAATATTCCAGAAACACGCTTTGCCGATCCGATCAGCTGTTCATAACACTTCCTACATTGGATTCGACGTCAGCATGAACTATTGCATGTCCACCATGACCTGCCCGAAACCGGAAGTGACATCATTTTCGCGGAAATGTAGTTTTTTACCATCAGGGCCTCATGAGCCTATACTGGTGTTTTTAAAAGTTATCTTTGACTTTATGACTTTCTGTGTGGTTTCTGGGATGCTTAGGACTCATATTGCACTGCTGGAAATAGTTTATTTTGATGCATATGCTGCTTTTTTGCAAATTTGCATTATAATATTTATTTTTGTTTTTCCTGCAGTGTATAAAAATTGGTGTATTTCAAAAATAAAACTATGAAGACACTCAAAATAAATTTCCTGTGGTGGGAAACTATTTTGTGCAACTTTTTTGTATTTACAGTTTTGAGGGATAAGCCTCTTAAATTTCTCTAACTAGAAATATATGTTAAAAAAACAAAAACGATTTTCAATTTTTTTGTAGTTTATTGCACTTTTTTGCAATTTATATAATTACTATGCACTTAATGCAGACATATTATTAAAATGTAGGCTGTAATGGTTGTATTGATGTATAGCAACTTGAAATGCTCCCAAAAATGGCTCCACAGCATGTAAACATATAATATAAGCTCTGGCAGACTTGGTTCTATGGTAGGTCTTAAAGGGTTAATATACGCTGCAAAGTTGATTTATGGGAAAATATATGGCTCTTGTATCTCATGGCAATTGCAGGACTGTCTAATAGCTTGGTTGTGATAACCCTATTATCATTCATCTGGTTGAGAATCTGATCTGTAAGTTAGCGCTCAATCCTCTTAGTAGCCTTAACCAATGCGGTCGCATCAGGCGAGAGATTTTACAAGCGATGGTCTAATCCATCCATCTGTGTTTGTCTGTGCACAGGATGAACCGTGTTTCAATGGTGGACAGTGTCAGGTAACCTGGAATGACTTCAGATGCAACTGCTCCACCAAGTACCGGGGTCAACTATGCGAGACTCGCTTGTGGTGCGTCGAAAAGCCCTGCCCTGAGGGAGTGCGCTGCATGGAGCTGCAGGATGGTTACGAGTGTGAGTAATCCCTGAGCAGTGATTGGCACTGTGTTTCAAACCAGAGAGATTCAGGTTTATTTGTTTCTGCTCTTTTTCTTTTAAATCAGGAATCTTTTATTAAGATTAGATTTTTAGGAGGACCTCTCATGAGATCGACAGAGACTTTAACAGACCTTAACAGCTCTGTAGCAGGTGCATAAACATTATGTTGCATCATATTGAAGTAGATTATATGGCTTTGTTACGTTCCCCCCGAAGGGGTCTAGGCATGCGAGTGAGGGGACCAGTAACAAATGAGTCCAGAACAGAATGAAAGGAAAACAGACAGGTTTTTATAGTAAATAAAATAGTCTTTATTTTAGATAATCTTAACATAAAGAGCCGGCAACGCCGTTTTACCAATAACACTTGGAAAAAGGAAAAAAGGTTGCAACAACAAAGAACACAACAACCAAACAAAAACTCCACACCACGAGGAGGCACTTCCAGGGGCCCACCAGCTCACCCTGTCACTAGCAGCAGCTAGCTTTACTGCTGCCGAGGCCCACAAGCCCACACTATAGGATCTCTCCCGACAACTTCGACACCCAATGTGAGAACACCAGAGAAAAAACCACGCTGCTCACAGCTCATCCCCAGCTTAAATAGCCTCAGAGGTGATTGCTGACTGGATTCAGGTGGCAAACGAGGCTAACTAAGAGCAGCTGTGTCCTGGGGAGAGAGGAGAGTGAGAGAAACAGAGGGGGTAGTAGGGGTGGGGGAGAAAATCGATACTGTGTAGCATCGTGATATTTTGTTTGCTACTAATGTATCGATACAGGGACAGCAGAAATGGATATTTTGTTACAAAAAAAGTTTTTGTGGAATGGAACATGCTCTGACTTCAGAGCATGTTGATCAGCTGAGCAAGAATCCTGACATTCCTTCACTGTCCAAATGTGTTTAACTTTTTTTTGGCAGCAATAAACATGTTTTATTTTAATTAAGTTTAAAACTTTTTTATTTAATGTAAAATTATATTTTGTTTTAATTTACTTTCAAATTCTTCAGTTGCTGAAGGGGCTGCATAGTTTTCATAAACTGCATAGTTCAGAATAGCTATAATTGTACCAGATGGTTGATTCAGTTAAGTTGGACTAGACTGTAATACAAACCGTTCAGTTTGTCAACAATAAAACTGAAATGAGAGAAAGACTGAGTGTGAGACTTTGATATTAGAGAAAATGAATATTGATAAAGTTTACCTTTATGTACAGAATCTGAATATCGCAAAATATTTTTAAAAATTGCAATAATATCGTATCGTGCGTTAAGTATTGTGATAATATCGTATCGTGGGATGTTCCCACCTCTAGGGGGTGGGCGTGGCAAGAGAGGAGGAGGCGGAGAAAAACACCACGCCCACACAAGGGCAGTTTCAGGAGGCCCAGCTAGGGCCGTAACACCCCCTCCCATAAATACAAACCAGTGGTTTGTCACAGAATGTCCTACCCAACTTTTAAACATATCACTTACCATGCACCATAATAACGGTTATAACGAGCCTGCCAAATCTGCCAAGACCTTTTCGATGGGTCCAAAACACTGAATGGGCTCAATTCCCTCAAAATAGTGTCTCGAGTGCCAGCCAGATGTTTTTCGAGTCATTACACAAGGAGAGCCCAGCGGATAGCTAGAAGGCCTTACTGAAACACTTTTCAGGCGCTTCTTTGCTAGGTCATGGCGACAGGCATGCTGGTTAGCCAGAGGTGCAGGTTGGAGTGGTTGTATCACGCCCAATCTGTCACTGTAGGTCGTCTGGACCTGAAAGACGGCTTTTACTGTGTCGCAGCATTGAAGTGGCTCAGAGAGCAACATGAAAATGGTTCTACTGAACTATATTGTTTAGTTATCAAGTGTTACTCTTTACTTTGTTGGTGCTACCGCTAATCATTTAGCTCTTTAAATAATCAAAATAATCTGGATATGAATTTATATAATCTTTGATATTTCTGGTTCTTTTTTGCAATTTTGTGCTTAAAAATGAATTTTGCAATTTATTTAGGTTTTTTGGAGGAATTGCAAGAAATCCCACTGCTGATGTAGAAGACTTACGTACTAAAAATCTGATGTATCAAATATGATAGACTAGGCATTGGTAGAGCAGATGGTATATCAGTCAGAAGGTCAGTGGATTGATCCCCGGATCCTGCAGTCCATGTGTCAAATTGATTGATTGAGACTTAATCACTCAGCAGGAATCATTTTTAGTGCTCATCTAATTCTAAAAGTAATTCTTTCCTCCCATTTTTACAAAGTGTTTGCCACAGAAGACTTGCTGCATAAAGCAGGTCCCTGATCCAGAAGGATATCTGGGCCTGGATTAGTTATTTTCTTAGCATGATGCCAATGTCTTCCAAGTTTTCTTATTTCAGTCTTACAGTGTTATTCAAAACTTCCTGAGTCAAGATTCGACTCTAAAAGACGTCTAAGGTGGGCGAAGTCTCAACTCTGATCAAATCTTCATCCATATCCTTCAGGAAAGACCAGCAGACAAATCAAACAATGACCTCCTTGGTGGAGGTGAAACTTAACGTGATGTCTCTGAACCAGCAGCATTTATTTTTTCAAACATTGTTTCCTAACATACCTGTTTGTTAGTGCCAGTAACTCTCATGACGTTTTCCCCTCACAGGTTTAACTGAAGCCATTTTCCAGGACAATTCTCTCCAGTACTTTGCCCAAAGCTCCCTGCTGAGCTCCATAACCAACATCACCATGAACGTACGAACACGGGACGAGAACGGGATCTTGCTGCGTTCTGTCAACACAACCGAGGTCTTCTGCCTGGGCCTGCTCAACTCCAGCCTGCTGGTCAAACTGGACAGCGGGGATGGTGCAGAGCTGCAGGCCTTCACGAGCGACAGGACAATCGCCGATGGGGCATGGCATCACATTCAGCTCACCATGGTTGACCCAACACAGGCAGAATCGCGCTGGCGCCTCACCGTAGATGGACAGAGAGCTGGTGTCAGCTTTGGAACGACTGGCAACCTCAACTTTCTCAATGACACCAAAATCTGGCTGGCAGAAAAATACACAGGATGTTTAGGAGAGGTGAGGCTGGGTGGGGTCTACCTACCACTCGTAAAGGTAGCAGATCCACCTCAGATGAGCCGATTCACCAGAGTGGGTGGCCACGAGCCAAGCATCGGGTGCCGAGGTGCACCTATTTGTGATTCGCAGCCCTGTCTCAACCAGGGTGTGTGTCAGGACCAGTTTAATGAGTTTAACTGCAGCTGCACACCTGGATGGGAGGGGGAGCTGTGTGAAACTGAGATAAATGAGTGTTCTTCAACTCCTTGTGTCTACGGTACATGTAAAGACCTCCTGGCAGACTTCCAGTGTGAATGTGAGCCTGGATACAAAGGGAAGGACTGTGGGGAAGAGGTGGATAACTGTCTGGAGTTCAAGTGTGAGAATGGAGGAGACTGTGTGGAAACACAGGAAACTCACACCTGTTCGTGTCCTCCTGGCTACATTGGAAAGCGTTGCCAGTGAGTATAGCCTTCAGCTTCTCTACAGCGCATGTTTTTAACCTACCAATACCTACATTCTTCCACGAGTGGGGTCAAAAATGACCCCAAATAAAAACAAAGTGTTTTTGCAATAAACTGGGTTGTTTTTCTTCAAAATCTTTAAAATGAAGACTTGTAATATTTTCTTATTCCAGGTATTCCTCATAAAACTGCATTTTTAATTATTTTTTCATTAATTTTTTCATCATTCAAGCGCTTTTGCAATAAATTAAAGACGTTTCTCTCATTTTGATTAAGATTATATATTTTGTTCAAACAAAAGAGAAATTTCATTTTTGACATGTACATTGTTTACTTTTCATTTACATTTTAGCACTGAACAATCAGTCAATCAATCAGGTGTCAAACATGTCTGTCCCTATGTCTGGAGGACAAGAAGAGGTCCGGAGACCATAACACAGCAAAAACATCTGATCTCCTCTCACTGTGTGCAGCTGTCACAAACTACTTGCTTCTGGCTGTGATCATTGCACACAGGGGTATTGCATTTCAAACAGCAATCAGTGGCTTTGCGATCTTTGTTTCTTGGACACAACTGGCACCTCTTCTTCTTCTGCTGGCCCTGTGTGCTTCTTTCCTGCAGCCGTTCTTTTTTCACTCCACACCTTCCCGTTGCATCAGGGATGCAGGTTGTGGACATCTCTGGACCTGGAAGCCTTCATGACTGGAAGAATGTCTGGCTTGTTCTGTCGCAAAGTTTCCACAATAGTCAGAACCTTCTCAAGGAGATGCTCTGCAAGATGGTGAAGAAGTTGTCAGTGGTGATGTTGTGGCCTGTGTGTCTGAATCCATTGCACAACTGACTGTCAGTGTTTTCCCCCAGATTCTTCTGGGTGTCGTCCCCTGGTTGTCTGCCTAAGTACACGATCCCATCAGTTGCATATGGGATGCGTGCATCACAAACCCAGAAGATTTTTATGCCATACTTGGCGGGCTTACTCGGTATACTGTAGAAGCTGGGTCATACCTCTGAAAGGCACAAGTTGTTCATCCACTCTAACACAATCACTGGGGATGAATTCCTACCTGCAGTTGATCAGGAACAGGCCCCATGTGTAGCAGGAAGCTGCCATGTGGTCTGTTTCAGTCGGTAGGCAAATATCTTCGTATTGACATAGTTTCCTTTTACAAGGGGTTATGCAGAGGACTCCCAAAAACACATGGACGGTACAATGAAAAACAAGTTCATAAATGGAGATAATACTTACATATATGTTGCTGTGTAAAAATGACCTGGGTGGTGAGACTGCTGACATCAGAAGTGTAAGTGGGCGATTGTGGCTCAAAGAGTTGGGTGTTCGTCTTGTAATTGGAAGGTTGCCGGTTCGAGCCCTGGCTTGGACAGTCTCGGTCGTTGTGTCCTTGGGCAAGACACTTCACCTACCGCCTACTGGTGTTGGCCAGAGGGGCCGATGGCGCGATATGGCAGCCTCGCTTCTGTCAGTCTGCCCCAGGGCAGCTGTGGCTACAACTGTAGCTGCCTCCACCAGTGTGTGAATGTGAGAGTGAATGAATAGTGGCATTGTAAAGCGCTTTGAGGGGTCCCGAAAAGCGCTATATAAATGCAATCCATTATTATTATTATTATTAAAAATTAAAGGCTCATAGAAGATTTCATAGGAACTGCTTGGGCTCATTTTTGACGCCACTTGTGGAAGAGTGGGGTAGTGATACAAGAACTGCAATTTTTAAAAAATAATGAAAAAATAAATAAAAATGCAAATGGCCTCATGTCCCAAACATGTTTTATGAAGAATACCTGGAATATGAATATATTACAAGAAGAATCAAATCACGTGGGGTCAAAAATGACCCCACGTGTGCATCTCAGGGTTAAATGTGCAAAACTGCACCAGGCAAAACTTTGCCTGGTTCTACATTCAAATTTCTCCTGCAGTTGTTACTTTTTATTTACATTCTTAAAGAATTTAAAATGATTCTTTCAAAGGATGATTACAGGCTGCCTGAACGTTATGCAGAGATTTATCTCAGATCGATTTGTCTGTTGGCTGCTTATTTCTAGCAGCTTGTTGTAGCATTTATTGTGTAATGCAACTTTTTTTGCTAGCCCCCCCACTTTGTTTTACAAGAAAATCTTGTGTTTGTGTGGGAGCCCCGTCAATAACGTGTCCATTATGCTAGCATTGTCCAAGCAGTCTTTTTTTTTAGTCATACTTTGCCCCCCCTACAAATGCTCTGCGCCCCCCACTTTGGGAACCGCTGGTCTAATGTATGAACCAATATTTCATGTCTGAAAATAAGCTAGTAAAGCAGCTAGCTCGCTGTACTTTAAATAGCACAAAACGGGCATAGTTTCTTTTTTTAGAAACTTACTGTCTAAAGCACCTGTCAAGTAAAGGCAAGCAAGATAAACCCAACATGTTTTGATGAATCAGCTTTCATTAGCCATTCAGTACATTACTACATCTGTTATCTACCAGTTTGCATTAGCACACAAGCTAGAATTAGCTACCATCAGTGTCAGTGCTCGGCCCTGCTGACCATCGTTTACACTCCTTGTTGCGCCTGGACTTTCTCTGTCAACTGTCAAGAAGTTGCTTCTCTTTACAGCTATTCTTCATTTTCACCCACAGCTGTGTGATTTTTTTCTCTTTGCTGCATAAATTTGGCCTCATGTTATAACTGAAGCTTGCTTCAGGTAACACTTACCATTTAACGTTGTGTTTTATCCTTTTTTCAATATACATGTGCCCTGAAAACTATTATTTTTTACTAGAATAGCACTTAAACACTCTATAAAAATTAGTAAACTAGGTGATCAACATGAATAATCTGCCAGTGTCATCTGAAACAAACAGAAATGCCAAACATTTGATGGTTCCAGCTTCTGAAAGACGTGTTTTTCCAGTCTGTTTTTCCAGTCCTGTGTTTTACGGAACAAAATATCCAATAACCGGAAGAGCTGATGAGCTTCAGCTACTAAAAATAATCATTAGCTGAAGCTCTGCTGTCGAAAGCCTCCTTGAGAAAATGTGTTTGTGTGTCTAATAGATGGCGTTTTCCTCCTGTGGCATGCAATGCGAACACTGAGTGTCTAAACGGAGGAGTTTGTATTGGAGGTGACTCTGGGGGCAACTGTACCTGCAAGCCAGGATATGCTGGAGACAGGTAAGAGCACGACACTGCACACACTCCTCCTCCACTTTTAAAAGTACATGTGAACCACATCTAAGTAGAAAGGTCAGAAGTGCACATGTGAGCTGCTGCTCTGTCAGTCAGTATTGTGCTAAAACCTGCTGATGTGTTTCAGGTGTGAGACAGAAATAGATGAGTGTGAGTCCAGCCCTTGTCTCAACGGTGCCACCTGTCTGGACAGACTCAACCACTTCCAGTGTGTGTGTGTGTCAGGATACACCGGCACGCTTTGCGATAGCGATGTAAGTGACACACAGCTCCATTCACCAAAACTAGTTGTAAGTTAATGTGCTTAGTTCTGCTCAATGGGTAAAAATGCCTTTATTTGAGTCGGGTTTCCTTTAGCTACAAGAGAAAATGTGATTAAACCTCCAGAGCAGTGCTTGAAATTGTGCTTCAGCTTCTGTCAGTCTGAGTCTTCATCCACACTTCAAACTAAGCTGGTCTGTCTGTTCTCTTGCAGAAAGAGGAACAAACAGAGCGAGTTCCATGGTTGGCAGTGGCCATCCCTTTGACCACTCTATGTGTCTTACTGGCCATCCTGGTGGTGTTTTTTCTCATCATGACAGCACGAAAGAAGCGTCAATCAGAGGGCACATACAGCCCCAGCTCACAGGAAGTAGCTGGGGCCAGACTGGAAATGGGCAGCGTCCTCAAAGTGCCCCCAGAAGAGAGGCTTATCTAAGGCTTGAAGCCTTTCCTCACAGACTTACATCCAAAGGATGCATATTAAGGGCGAGAGATCAAATAGTGCTCAGTGTTATCCTTTGCACAAGGAAAGAGGTAACGAAATAATCAGTATCACATTTTCTCTCTAGAAAAACTTGTGACATTCACAACTTGTAGGTGACGACTGCTGACAGAGGCAAACTCAGACTGTGCTGGTAGGAAGAGTTTGGTCATTCGATGTTTAGCTCTCTGAGAAGTTTTCACACTAAATCTGTTTTGCATAAATAAAAAGGAAAGAAGAAAAAAACTGCACCACATCAAGGGCTCAGGAGTAGAGCGAGAGCACCGCAGAGCCCGACACGTGGAGCTGAACTCCAAAGTGCTCAGGTCTGAATCTGAGCTTTTATGGGATGTGATCAGAAGCTAAACGGACCAAAATGTCTGCAGCTCGTCCCAGTGACAGACCCGAGGTTTTAACTGGGAGAGCCAACGTTAGGTTTTCACGCTGTGGCTGATCCGTGCATGTTGCGCACTACTCTGTTCCCCACTCTTTGTGGTAGTTGTAGTTACACACTGAAGTTTGCGTCATTTTTATATCCGTCATCTTTTTGCCATATTGGGTTTTGCCATCTGACTTTCCTTTCTTCCCTTCCACAGTGAAGCTTTTTGTCTGAAAGAATGCATTTTGAATTAAATTACCTTGATGTTAAATTTCTAATTCAAGAATGCTGCCGGGGATTCCACTTGCCTGATATAAACGATGTCCCAGTGGAAAAGAGCATTGTTAACGTTTTAAAATCAGGTTACGAGCGACTCAACTACAGTTAGGCGTTGGGTATTGGCTAAGTTGATATATATACTCACCTTTTTATGCAATTTTTCCAATTTAAAAATATTGAAAATGCTATTAACAAACAAACAAACAAAAACTGCAATGCCAAAGGATTTGATGAGACTTCGTCGTAGTCTTTTAGAAAACAAAACCCAAACCCAACTCTAACCCTCAGCTTAGTTGTGTTGCTGGTGACCTGCTGGATGTTAAGAGGGGATGATCTGATATCCTTGTGTTGGTGTTATTCCCAGATCATCATGAAAATGTTGTTCCAGGTTCAACATTGCAAGTGACCAATCACATTATTGTGACGTTATTCTTTTGCGCACCAACCCATTCGTGCATTTATGAAATTCCAATGTTGCAAGGACAATATCAATTCTGCTTAGCGTTTATTAAAGGGTTAGGGTCAGGGTCCGTTGATCGGCGGACAAAGGCGGTTTCTCGCAGCTTAAGTACAGTTTTTTGTTTTATGCCGGTTTTTCCCAAAGTCGCAAAAGTATGACATCACAACATTCTGATTGGTCACTTGCAATGTTGATCCTGGAACAACCTTTAGTATGATGATCTGGGAACAACACCAACACGAGGATATCAGATCGTGCGTTAAGAGGTTAAAGTACAATGCAGTATTACTCACGGAGCACATCTGGCTCGGGTTTGTGTGAATAAAACAGCACAGAAAGTTCCAACACGTAACATACCGACGCTACGTGACAAATCCTCGGCATGTTCAGAGGCATGAGAGCCGTTTGGAATGAATCTCTACATGTCAATGCATTCTGACCATGAATCACTTTAGAAAACACCGTCTGATAGGGTTAGGCTTAGAGCAGGGGTGGGCAATCCCAGTCCACGAGGGCCGGTGTCCTGCAGGTTTTAGATCTCACCCTGGGTCAACACACCTGAATCACATGATTAGTTCGTTACCAGGCCTCTGGAGAACTTCAGGACATGTTGAGGAGCTAATTTAGCCATTTAAATCAGCTGTGTTGGTTCGAGGACACATCTAAAACCTGCAGGACACCGGCCCTCGTGGACTGAGATTGCCCACCACTGGGTTAGAGCCTCTGCTCTAAGCGTGTGTTAGCGCCGCGAGCGTCATTCTGTTGGATTCAATGGAGAATCCGGAGCGTCTCATTTCACGCTACACGACAGATCGTCGGTCCGTGACACGTTGGGAATGAGAATTCTCTGGAAAGTTTGTGTGGTGGAAAATGAGATCAGAACTCTAAACAGAGCGTGTGGCGAGACATCGCTGTGGCGAGACATCGCTGTGGCGAGACATCGCTGTGGCCTAAGTAGGAGTAAAAAAACGAACTGCTGTATTAAATTGTCAATGTGCACTGTATGACTCCACACAGTCAACCACACCATCCACTCTTTATTATTGAGTGATTCTAATGTCATTGTTGTTTGCTTGTCTCTATGCTGTGTTTACTTTGCTGCAAAAGTTGAAACCACTGAATTTGTTTTTATGTTTGTTTATTTTGATGTATTTTACGTGTTTTGTTGTAGAAATGTTACTGCTGTAGTCTGAGGAGGTCACACCTGTGTTTGTGGACGTGAATACACAAAGAAACACACATACCATTATTACATGTTTATACATTCCAGTGTTTATCCACTGCAACCAATCATTTCGCTTAATTTAAGCCTGTTGTTTTATATCGTTTCATAAATACTGATCAGACTGAATTTGACCTTGAGAGTAAAGAATTTGTCATTCAAGTTAACAATTACAGGAATATTTGAAAGTTTGTAGTCCTGTTCACCTGCTCACTTGCCTTTTACTCTGTATTCACCGGTGCTGCTGACCTTTACAGTTCATGGATGGTGCAGAGGTCATACACTCATGTAAAACTTTAAAAATCATGGAAAAACACACACAAGTGACAGCTGAATATTGTGAATGTTTCATGTTTGAAGTTTACATTGATTTTGTTTCATCCAGCCAATCACATCTGCCCTAATACAGATCGGTGGCCAAAAGTATTCATCTCCGTTTCTGTTTTATTGGGTTCGTGAGGTGCCGGATTTCCACTGAGGAGCAAAGCTGCTGTTCTACTCGAGACAGATCTTAAGGAAGGTTATTCCGATTGTGAGGTTACAATAAACGTGATCGTTATATATCGTAGCTTAGTTTTATTTTGCATAGGATGTGTAGAAGAGAGACGTGTTGGCAGACTGTGTTATAGTTCAGATGTTTTGGTGCTCCGACAACGCTTACACTTTGTTCTTGGTTCGGTCTTTTCTCTTGCTAAAGGAACATTTCAGTTCAGTTATGTGCTTATAAATCTCTGTTTTATTGTCATTGTATGTTAATTCCAAACATAAATGTTCTTAATTGATTTGTGGAAGAGCTCACGCCCATACAGCACATTTGGAAGGAAGTGGAAGCCAAAACTTAGACCTGAATTGATATTGCTGAACAAGTAAATGTCTTCAGTCAGACTGAAAAACATCAGCTGGGCAATGAGGAAGCTTTTACACCTACACATTAATGCTCAGAGTTTTTCTTATTATCTTAAGCAGTGTAATATCCACATAATTCTGCTCATTATCTGTTTATTTTTTGAAGATTTAAAACATTAGAGTTTAAGTTACAGTTTACCTTGTGTCCTCTGTATGCACAGAGTTTCATCGTAAATGCAGAAATAGACACCCCAAGCAAACATCCCAATCATCAAGGCATGACATATATACAGAATAAAAATATTCCTGCACTATTTACTGTAAATTCAGAGGCTTTATTTGCAAGTCTTGCAACCTGGATGCCCTTTAATATGTAAGTGTTGGCTGGACTATGCTGGAGAGATAAATGTGGTTATTCATGAGGTTTTCTGTGGAAATAATCATACTGTGTGGTAATTATTAGTCAGGCTTGTTTATATTTCTGCAGGGCTCCCATAGTGTTTAATAACAGCCTGGAATCCTTAATTGGCCCCTTTAAAGTGAATGTAGAGGTACGTGCCTTCATAGGATCCTGTGTATTTGTAGCATTTTAGGTGTTTTGCATCTTAGAGATGACATATAATACTTTAATCACATGTTGATTGAAGTATACATACAGTATTACACAATGTCTTTTAACAGAATATGCACAGGGTAGATAAATATCTCAACTATGTACAGAATGATAATAATGATTTTTACACTGGTGGTGTTTTTACTGAAACTGTGCCATGTTAGATCTGTGCACGAGGCACCCGACTCCAAAAGATTACTGTTCAGAGAGCACTGACAGTTTGGTTTTGTTGTTGTGTTATTTGGTTTATGAGTGACATTAATGGGTCAGCACACTGAGACTGTAACGGTCTTACAAAGCTCATGTGTGTAAAGCAAAATGTATATTTCCCATCAGTGTTTATGGTGTTTGTTTATGTATATAAGAGAAATGAGGCTGGATATGGGATCAGGTTATTTTGAAATGTGTCTTAATCAGTGTTAAAGTAAAAATAAAACACCAAAATGTTTAACATGGATGATCTTTTTTTCTCTGTGACGTCAGTGATGTGTATATTTTACATTTGAAGATCCACCATCTTGGCGTTGACACGCCTCTACAATGTTGCGTGGAGATCAGGGGCAGTACCCCTGGACTGGCAGACCGGGTTGGTGGTCCCCATCTTTAAGAAGGGAAAGTCTATGCCAGGGTGCTGGAAAGGAGAGTTCGTCCTAGTCGAACCTCGGATACAGGAGGAACAATGCGGTTTTTGTCCTGGTTGCAGAACACTGGACCAGCTCGTTATCCTCTCGAGGATACTTGAGGGTGCATGGGAGTTTGCCCAACCAGTCTACATGTGTTTTGTGGACTTGGAGAAGGCATTCGACCGTGTCCCTTGGGGTGTCCTGTGGGAGGTGTTGCGGGAGTATGGGGTGTCTGGCCCATTGCTACGGGCCATTCGATCCCTATACAACCGTTGCAAGAGCTTGGTCCGCATAGCCAGACTCGTTCCCGGTGGGTGATGGGCTCCGCCAGGGCTGACCTTTGTCACCGGTTCTGTTCATCATTTTTATGGACAGGATTTCTAGGCGCAGCCAAGTGGCGGAGGGCTTTCGCTTTGGTGGCCTCAGAATCTCATCTCTGATTTTTGCGGATGATGTGGTTCTGTTGGCTTCATCAAGTCAGGGCCTCCAGCTCGTACTGGAACGGTTCGCAGCCGAGTGTGAAGCAGCGGGAATGAGGATCAGCACCTCCAAATCTGAGGCCATGGTTCTCAGCCGGAAAAGGGTGGAGTGCCCACCCTGGGTCGGGGATGAGTTCCTGCCCCAAGTGGAGGAGTTCAAGTATCTCGGGGTCTTGTTTGCGAGTGATGGGAGAAGGGAGCCGGAGATCGACAGACGGATTGGTGCTGCAGCTGCAGTAATGCAGACGCTGCACTGGTCCGTCGTGGTGAAGAGGGAGCTGAGTGTAAAAGCGAAGCTCTCAATTTACCGGTCGATCTACGTCCCTACCCTCACCTATGGCCACGAGCTGTGGGTAGTGACCGAAAGGACGAGATCGCGGATACAAGCGGCAGAAATGAGCTGGCCTCTCCCTTAGAGATAGGGTGAGAAGTTCGGCCATTTGGGAGGGGCTCAGAGTAGAGCCGCTGCTCGTCCACATCGAAAGGAGCCAGCTGAGGTGGTTCGGGCATCTGACAAGGATGCCCCCTGGGCGCCTCCTGGGTGAGGTGTTCCGGGCATGTCCCATCTGGAGGAGGCCCCGCGGCAGACCCAGGACACGCTGGAGAGATTATATCTCTCGGCTGGCCTGGGAACGCCTTGGTGTTCCCCCGGACAAGCTAGAGGAGGTGGCTGGGGCGAGGGAGGTCTGGGCCTCTCTGCTTAGACTGCTGCCCCCGCGACCCGGCCTCGGATAAAGATGGATGGATGGAGATCCACCATGTCTGGCTTCAGGTGCATTTTATCTAAATGCTAAACACATTCTCAGTACAGCACTTCACTGGGTCAACATTTTGTCATGTTACAGCATTATTCAATATTGAATTACATAAATTTCTCACCTCGAAATAATGACCAAGTGAATACACTTTGAAGGTAAAAAACAAAAACAGAAAATCCGTCCATCCCTTCGCTTCTGCCTATTCTTTCCAGGGTTGGGTGCTGGAGCCTATCCCAGCCTATCAAAGTGCTTGCTCATAGGGGGTCATATGATTGTTCTCTGGAGGTATTATTGTAGGCTCTACTTTACAGTATAAAGCACCTTCAGGCGGCTGTTGTTGCATTTTGGTGCTGTATAAATAAATTGAATTGAAATGAATTATATTGTGGTAAAAATACATTACTATTAAATATGGTATATTTAAAAATATATATTAAATATGACTACTGAACCACGTCCACAGCCCTACTCCTTTTTAAAAAAACATCTTTTCCCACTAGGCACTGCTCAGCCTTCTCACATTTTCCTCCCCCATTCCTCCCCCCGACTCTTTGAAGCTATAATAGTGCATTCCTTTGTGTCTCTGAGTGACTCCTACCCAGGGTAGCTGTTAGCTTGGTCAGTACTTTTCCTCATAATGATGGCAAGTTAAGCAGGGCAAGCATCCTCCTCCTCCCTGCTCCTGCAGTGTGGGGGCAGAGGAGCCAGGAATTCTAGTATTAAAGTCTAGCTCGGCTGTGACAATCCAAAGTAAAAACTAAGGCATCACGTATGTCTCAGTCACTTCAACAGGCAGCTTGCAAAGCTATTCTTTCACTGAAATATACGCCATTAGGAAGTTGATGTATCATTTTTTTCTGTCACCACAACATGGAGACTTTTTAAAAAATGAATTAAGCACCACAAACTTATTAGGTATGGATCCATTATGTTGAGTTGGTGCAAATATCAGAGGCAGATATATGAAATTAGGACAGAAATAATATTTAAAAACCAACAAACTGTCAGAACACTAGAGAAAGGTGGTAAAAAAGTCTTAAAATATTTGTTTGCTTTAGCAGTTTCTCCTGATATCGTTTTTTCTTGCTCTGCAGCTTGTCACACTTGCTCCACCCAGCAGATGTCCTCTGACTTGCTCCCAATTACCTGATTCATATATGCACAGACAAACCTCACCCGCTCTCTTCTCCAATTAGCTGCTGTATATTTCACCTGCTGTCTTGCCTTTGTTCCTTGTCAGTTTGCCTTACGCATGTGTATCGTCTTACCTCCTGACTGCTCTTTTATTCTTTTTGCCCAATTCCTAATTGTTCTGCTAACCTGCTTCCAAGCGTCTCTTTTCTATTTAAATGTACTAACTGACTAACCAGGATGTGTTTTCTTAATTCTGTCTTCGCTTTCTGCCTTTTTCTTGCAACTTTTACAAAATGTGCAATTTGGCTAAATAGATGGTTTAACCTGGGATGAGCAGGAGGCATCATTAGACCTAGTGTCACATGCACATTTGCTGTGTGAGATGTTTTTGACTGTGCTTCTTGATTAAACAAGAAAATACATCTATTTTTGACTTGTTGTTTGAGGTCCGGGGGTTTGGTCCAGTCCTGTCATGGTATTTCCTGACCAGTGTTGGTCAAGGTACTTGAAAAAAGTAATCAGTAACTAATTACTGATTACTTCCCCCAAAAGTAATTCCGTTACTTTACTGATTACTTATTTTCAAAAGTAATTAATTACTTAGTTACTTAGTTACTTTTTAAAAACACGATTTACAACCTGAATAGGTGATAAAGTGATAGATCTTTCAGCCCAATTCTACTTTTTCTACATAATCATCATACAAAATGTAATCAAATGGAAAAGTCTCTTTTTAAAACTTGTTTTATTCGTTTTAATCTTTTAACTTTATGCATCAAGCAAAAATTTAATTATCTGCAACATTCTCTGACTGGAAGAAATTTGTTTAACATTTAAAACTATTTTCTGCACATTCCAGCATATAAAATAAAATATTTTTTTTGTGTGTTTACACTCAGTCTTTCAAATAGATGCAAGTAAAACACAGCAGAAAATAAATAAAGTCAAAGACTAGCGGTCCTGTTGCTCTATTTTCACCTGTAAAGCAGGAGTGGGGTAGGCGGAGGTTTACCCTGGTGCAGGTGTGCAGCGGTCAGTGGAAGAATCCGCGAGTTTCTCTGTGAGTTTCCCATTACGTCGTAGCTACTCGGTGCTTGTTTGGAAGTTTAGGGTTTTTTTCGCTGTAAAAAGAAGTTTTCTTCCCACGCACAACGGACACTAATGTTTTTGTCACTTTTTATGGAATCAAACTCAAAGTAAGGTCAGTACTTCCACGCTTTAAACGCTGCACGCTCATACTCTCTCTGCACTCGATATATGATCCATTGTTGATCTGCACACAGCTGTTGTCACGAACGTCGCACTCGCTTACGTCACTGTCATGAGACATTCTCGCAAAAAATCACGGTTTTAGTAACGCAGTAACGCAGCGTTCCTACAGGAAAGTAACGGTAATCTAATTACCGTTTTTGCAATAGTAATCCCTTACTTTACTCGTTACTTGAAAAAAGTAATCGGATTACAGTAACGCGTTACTTGTAACACGTTACTTGTAACACGTTACTTGTAACGCGTTACTGTAATCCGATTACTTTTTTGCGTTACAAGTAACGCGTTACTGCCCATCTCTGTTCCTGACAGTACAAAAAGTATAGTTATAATATTCTTGGTCTAACGACTTGCTTAGACCCTGTTTAAGTAGTTCATTGCCAATTGATTCGGTTTTATTTTTATTGTGTTTTTTCCCCTTTAGTGTCCTTTGTGACTTTCACAGGATGAGCCACACAACAGTCCAAAAACAGCAGAAGTAGGACTGATTAAAGACAGCTGCATATAGTTGTGCAGGTCCACCTAGCTTTACTGAAAACAGCGCTGTCCATCGCAGGTATGAACACAGGACCTGTGGGGTGTCCTCTGATGTTTCGCACCAGAATTGTCTTTGGTCCAGTAGGATACAGAGTCAGAACCAGGTGTATTGGGCCTGTTTCCACCAAACAGATGGTAGTTTGGATCTAGGGAGGTGGAGGCAGGTGAACTTCTTGAGGTTATTGCATTAAATGTTGGTAATGAGCTGGATCAGGTTCTATCAAGATGTTGCTGAGCCAAAAATGGGCATATGATGCTAAAATTTACTGAAGAGATTCTTGCATCCAGGAGGAAAAAATTCATTTTAAATTTGAAATGCGAGAGCATTTGTTGTGGAGCTTTAGACTTCCAGGACCTGTTCTTTGTATGTGGATTAAAGTTTTAACCTGATGAACCATTAAGCAAATTAGGGATGCAACGATACCAATTTTTTCAAACCGATACGATACCGATACTTGGATCTGAGTACTTGCCGATACTGAGTACAAAAACCGATACTTCTACCACACACACACACACAAATGCAATGAATTGGAAGACAGGTTTTATTTTATTCTCTGCCGATAAAAAAATAAAATCGTAATAAAAATGACCACAAAAAAAATTTCAAGTGAAAAATAAGCACTTCTGTTAAATTATTGCAGAGTCTCCACATTGTAATTTAACAAAATATCACTGAACTATTGGCACTGTCTCGAGCTTTCAGAATAATAAATAAACACTTCTGTTTGGAATAAAATAAACTTTTAAATTATTAGAGTGTCCAATTTCATATCGCAGCTCGAGTATGCTGAGAAGACGGTGCTATCCTATGTTTTCCACGACCGGCATTGGCTGGTCATCCAGAGCGATAAAATGAATCGAGCCTCTGTTATTTTAACTGCCCGTGGATTTTCTCTTGATATTTTTCATCGCTTTTCCAAAACCTGAGTTAAAGTTGGCTGTTCCACACTGCTGACATTTTGTTTAGCCTAGCTACAGCAGCCTCCAGTTTCTCTTTTTTATCTGGAGCTGCCAGTCTCACTCGTCTAACCCTGTGCCTGTTTAGCGCGGGATGTCCCCCTAGTGGCCAATCTAAAAAACTACAACAGAAATGACAAGCCACCCTCTGATTAATGAAATAAGTTAGTATCGGTTCATGGTATTGGTTAACTTTTATGAGTATGAGTACACACACATTTTACAGTATCGGCCCCGATACCCGATACCAGTATCGGTATCGGTGCATCCCTAAAGCAAACGGTTTATCAGGTTATAAACCTGCTCCCGAGCAGGTCTGACTTCATGGATATGTTGTTGGATGTGTGACAATCAACCCAACACCTCCTTCTATCTAAGGACAAAGATTAAATGACTTCATTTAATTTAAACAGAGCACTGACGGTACTTAAAAAGAACATTTGAGAGGAAATAATAATCTGGATTCCCTGTTACCCTGTTTACACGCTCAAATATCAACTGATTACTGTATTCTGTGTTAAACTTAATTCTGATAAAACACAAACAAACCTTCAGCTATAAAATGCAAATATCATACATTACCTTAATCTTAGTGAGTAGCTAAAAGAAAGCCCAACCCTAATGCTAAACAGGTCACTGGTGGATGTTACGAGGTTATTAGAACTGTTTACAATTTGTCAACCTTTGTGAACACATCTTTCAAACAATCTGACATTTATTGACATTGTGCTAAACAAATAAACTTCATTATAGGCTCTCTCCTTGCCTGGCCCCCACAGAAGTGTGCATGGAGCTTCTTCCCACCCTCGCTCACCTCCTCCTCTACCCATCTGCCCCTCGCTCTCCCTGACTGGATGGCTGGCTGGCAAGTGACAAGACTGACAGACGAGGCCTGTTCTTGGGTTAGTATCATGTCGGTGGGGAGCGAAGCCTCCCGGCAGTGTCAGCCATCATGGTGCCAGCTCCAGGTCTAATGAGGGAGACTGCCGCCTCGGCATTCCCTCCCCAGTGTCAGGAATCGGCCGACAAATCAGCAGTGCATCACGGGCCCAGCACAAATGATATGTTGACAAATGCAGATATTTCACTTTTAATTGACACTAAGAGACGGAGATGATCCGGCTGCCAGGGCTTCTGAGGAGACAAGGACAAGACAAGATGGGAGAGAGAGAGATGTGGAGGGGGAGAGCGAGAGCGAGCAGGAAGGATGGAGCAGGAGGGGGACTGTGTTCAAGAAAAGAAGATGTTGGAATAGGCCTTGGAAGATGTTTAATATTTGCGGAGTGTGTCATTTTTTATGGTTGAGGGGGAGAAGAAATCGGGGGGGAGGGTGGGGTGGGGTGTTGAGATTAGAGGTGTGTGTTTCTGAGACTTGTCAGCGCTGACAGCTGCTGTATTATATGGCAGCCTCACAGCCGACTGACTCCTCTAAACCCTGACAACATTGCCTATTCATTTAGCCAGGTGGGCTTTCTTTGCAAGCTCTCTATCTCAGCTCTCTTTGACAAACGCTGGTGTTTGCTGTGCCTTTGGCTCCTATTGTTTGCTTGTTAATTAATTTTTTGGAGGCTATTATCACTTTAATAAGTACATAATCCAAACACTACATATCAAGTTGCTACAAATATTACGTTCAGGATTGTGAGTTTTATTAATGTGACATAAGCCTGTATGGCCGGGCAGCGTGACACCACTGTGCATTCAAACAACACTGCAAAGAAAATAAAGATTACAGCAGGAAATATAAAATATATTACAGAAATAAACAATAACCCACCAACCTCTTCTGATTAGTAGATGACCTCCAGAGTCGCCCTGGCTGTAGAGATGTTTTAGGAGATTATAAATATCAACGTTTGGCCTTTTCTGCATCAATATGGTGGAAATATTTTTATTTATGTAAAGAAAAAACAACAATGCAGTTCTGTATTGCTGTCAAATAATTATTAATATTTTTTGTTCAGTGTTAATTATCCCTGCTGAGTCATTGCACACACAGTGATGATTTACTCTTCTGTCCTCTTTTGTGTTTGCCTGGAATCAGAAGGGAGTCAGACTAATGAGTCAAAAACATGCCTGCCGGAAGGAGCCAGAAGAGAGGGTGGACAGCTGTTGACTGGGATCCCAACACTGTGTGTGTGTCTGTGTGTGTCGTGTTTATTCCTTAGTTTTCTTCTTGTCTTTATTATTTTTCCCAACCAGTTCCTAATCAGTTAATCAACGTGTTTTTTTTAAATATCTGTTTCTTGCATAACTAATCGAGCTTTGCAACAGTTTCTTTTGTTACAGTTTTCCTCACGTAGCCATCGATCTTTTCTTCGATGACTTCACATTTTTCCACAACTCACCTGGTTCATTTTGTGTCGCTCCCCCCACTGCCCCAATTTTAACAGCAGTCATAGTCATCTTGTACTTTAACACCTTTTTACAATTTTTTTAAGTTCTGGGAACTAATTAGATTTTACAGTGGGGCACACCCACTCATCGGGGGGGCATCTTCGTACAGCCCTGTTTCACACACCCCTGCCTGGGTGTCTCTGGTGTGCTTTGGCATCCTAGTGGTGTGCTGCCTGTGTGGGACATAGTAACATTAAAGGCATCATGTGCTTTATAAATCATCAGAATACTTTAATAATCTCTTAGGAAATTATGTAAAACTGTATAAGTGGTTTTGTGAATGTGTGAATCCCATCTAGGAAAGATTTTCTTCGGGGTTCTTCTTCAGCTTAGTCCCGTAGTCCACAGACATGCCTTTTAGGTTACTTGTCTGTTCTAAATTTACCCTAAGTGTGAATGCAAGGTAGATAAAGTACTTAAGAGCATGTGTGTGAAGAGCTAAATGTAGCTTGTAGTCTACAGTCTGCTGAGGTGCTTAAAATGCCAGTGCAGCTCTGTTCAGTTTCATTATACATCAGACACTATGAGTCATATTTGTCTTGTTAATAGGCAATATGTCCTTAAATAACAATGACCTTCATTTAAATGGTAAATGGACTGGTTCTTATATAGCGCTTTTCTACTCTTTCTGAGCACTCAAAGCGCTGTACACAACTTTTACATTCACCCATTCACACCCATTCGCACAAGCACATTTTTCTAAGTGCTTTCTAAGGTAACATTCACACACACATTCATACTCCGATGGATGCATCGGAGAGCAATTTGGGGTTAGTATCTTGCCCAAGGATATTTGGCATGCAGACTGGGGAAGCCAGGGATCGAACCACCAACCTTCCGATCAGTAGATGACCTGCTCTACCACCTGAGCTACAGCCACCCCAATTTACCCATTTACAAAGAATTTACTCTGAGTGAAGCAGCACATTCGGATCAGTTAAACCGTGTTTTCTCAGTGTAAAAACACCACTCTCCTGGGTTCTGTAGCTGTTTCCTGTGAATATTTCCTCTGTCCAAGTAATAGTAGCCAAGAAATGATTTTATCCAGGTCCTTGGTATGATGTCCACACACTTAATTGCAGATACTGTGTTACAGTTACAGTTACTCTCTGGATGTCCCAGGAGTTAAAAGCCTCCCACTGATACAAGAGTACTGAGATATATATTTCTCACTTATGATTTTTCCTTTATTGCATGTAAAATCCAAAAAGTAACCTTTTTTTTTTTTGTTGCCTGTCTCGTTTGGCTCTTTTGCATCAGAATTATTGTCTAAAGGCGAAGAAAGATGCCCAACGGATTTACTTTACCAAATTGACCATCCCAGCTTTGCCATAATGGTCCATTTGATTCACCTTTTATTGTTTATTTTATTTTCACTTGCTGAATACGGGACAGACTTGACTGGGGGAAAGAAAGAGGGAAAGAAAAACAGTTGAGAAGAGGGACGGGGGAGAAGGGCAAAAAACAAAAACCAACAGAATAAGCAGAAAAAAAAATACATATATCGATCACCTGGATCACCTGTTGAGAAAGAAAAAAGAAAACAAGCAGAAGAAAACGAGAGTAATAGAATAAACAACATCACAATGATCTATGTGAATATAACAGTAAATACTAAATATTAAATATTATTGTGCAGCACGTAGGATCGACAGCACACAGTGTGCTTTGAGGTAGGAGCCAAAAAGGGTGTAGTTTGTGTGTGTGTACACCTGTGAGCGTGGACGCGCTTGTTTTTAAAAGGTTCCTTCATGTAATGGTCTGCTAGAGTGTGTGGGGGGGCCACTGCCCCGTTTCTTCTTGTTTAAAGGGAGTTTTTTTCTTCCTACTTATGCTAAGTTTTTGATCATAGCTTGTGTTCTGATTCCCATATATGGTCCCTGCTGGGGTTTGACATGTGACCCTCCACTGTGAGGCGTACACAGAGCAACTGACTAATCCCAAATAATCCTTCGAGTAGGTCTGTGTATAAGTGAAGGAGTAAAATGTTATTGGATGGAAAAATTGTTGTGTGAAAAGACAAATTAGATTTTACTTGCTAATTAAATATATGCTCACCTGCTGGTCTTTATTTTGTTAGTTTACCATATCAGTTAATGAGAAAAGGTCTTCTTTGAGGAAGATCTGTAATGCTTATTCATCCTATGCTGGACATTTGTATCACATTAAAAACTTTTACTATATTACTATTCTTATATTTTACTTGTTTATGGTCGACACAGTTATCTGCAGGAGCATCCGGTGAAGAAAAGTTTAGGTCAGGTTAGGTTGCATGTGTTTAAAAATCGTGTTCAGGTTAAAAAACAGGACCTTTATTATCACTGTTGTCATTTATATTGTGGGTGTGATATGAGCTGTGCTGATTTCTATATTATAATTCTGATCATTTATCAGTACAGATCCATATTTTTATGTCTGTGTATAAAAAGAAAGCTGACACTTGTGTGATTTCATCAGAGGTGTAAACATCACAGAGGCCTTTGTGTCAAAGTAACTGAGGATAAAACAGAAAAACATGAAGGAGGTTTTCCTGGCCTGGCTTTTTATAGCAGAAAACTTTAAAATATTCTGGAGTAGAACAAAAATTGAAGAAAACCATGAATCATCTGAACATTACCTGATGCTGCTGAAATGAAGCAAAGTTACAGAGGTTTGATTAGACACAGCTGAGCGTTTTGTAATATGTAAAAGCTTAAATAACTTCAGTATTGAACAGCAAAAATGAGGCTTTCTTGTCAGAGGACATTTTTGAAAAAAAAAACAACCCAGCAGGTGACAGCACTGTACACAATGGTAGACTGGTGAGTAAAAAGCATGAACGCACAATAAGCAAGCGAACAATGCTGGAAACAGAGACTTTTGATGGTAAGCTGGTCTCGAAGCGCACTGAAAGACAGGAAGTTTGATTTTATGGTTGTAGAAGCCAAACAGCCCAATTAACATGATAATATTTATCAAACATGAAGCGTCGTTTGGATCTTCTTTTGCTGCTCGTTCATTGAATTTTGGTTAGAGAGAGGTGAGACCTGCAGCTTCAGAATCTGTGAGATGTCCACGTACGTGCTGTCGGATCAGCGCTTTGTGTTTACATCTTTGTGTATATATGTTCACCTGCTCTCATTTGCTGTTTTAGTTGTTTGGTGGTTGTTCATAAAGGTTTTTGAGCTTTAACCTGAGATTCTGGCCTTTTGGGCGAAAAATATTCATATTTAAAAATCGATTTAGGATTTAATGAATGGATTTCACATTATTTAAACTAAAATCGATTTGAATTGAGAAGTCGACCCCTAGTTAACACTGTCATCTCACAGCAAGGTGTTCAGTTTGAATCCAGTCTGGGATCTCTGTTTGTACCTCAATGTTCTGTGTCTTCTTTCCACAGTCCAAAGACATGTGTGGGGTTGGGTTAACTGATTATTCTAAACCGGCCATTAGGTGTGAATATAAGGATTAATAGTTGTCTAGTTGTGTTAACGACAGACTGCCAACTTGTCCAGGGTGTAACCTGACCCTATGGCAGCAGGGATGGGTCGCCCACTAAACCTGAATTGAACAAGTGGAAGAAAATGTTTGGATGAAAATAGCTCATAAAAGACTAAAAGAACAAATCATTTTGAAACAATAGTAGAAAAACAATATTCAACTTGATCCATTTCTCATCGGCGACTCTGTAACAATGTGTCTAGTAATTAAACCTCTCCATTGGTTTGAATATGTTCGGGTATTCTCCTTAGCTTGATTAACCCCACATCAGAATATACAAACAATGTTTTCAGGTGAAGAAATACCTCACTTTCTGTTTTTAGCAACAGCTAGCCAACCGTGACTGAATCTGTGATCCTTGTCTCCAAGTTCTGAATCAGCAGTGCTGTGAACAGCCTCTCTGACAGCCTTCTTTGTACAGAGTCAACTACTACTGCAAAAGTAAGTGAGCAAATGAACATACATTCAGACATAAGGATTATTTTCAATACTTGCATGAAAATCTGTTGCAGTCAATAACTGAAGTATTTAACCCATTAACATCATCAAAGTGTGAATTTCCTGATAGATGAATCATTATTAACTCACCTTCTTGAATGAAGTTCATATACAAATACAGAGGGTTTACAGTAAGAAGCAAACACTGGTTACACTCTACAAGACGGCCGGATTAGACTTTGAGAGAACACATCTAAACGAGGCGGCACAGATCTGGAAAAAACAAACAACTTTACATTTTTTATGTATCATCACTCTGTACTGCACATTACTCATTACTTTTCTTAATGCACTGCCACACTACAGTTCCAGACACTGACGATGGAGGCAACAATGCTAACTTCTATGGTGTAATCATTTAGTCATCACTTCCCGTATGTCTTTAGTGGTCTCTTGCATCTTCTTTGCAGTGTTGCTTCAGTTCATTGAGGTTTGCAGACAGGTTGAGGCCTCGACTTTAGCCGGGCCATTACCTCGATTCTTTTCTTTTTCAGTGCTTGGGATGTTAGTCATGGAAGAAGTAAGAGGTTTTTCTTCTTAGTTTGTCATATTGCTTCTCAATGTAGTTTAAACAATAAATAAGTAATCTATCTATCTGTCTGTCTATACAACAGCACAAGTTTTTGGCTCTTATATTTAAGAACAACTGAGCTGCAATTGATCATTAATCATTAATTATCTGTTGTGTTCCATATAGACAGGAAAAGCTGTTCGGCTAAACACACATGAGTGAGTATGAAATGCATGGAAATTACTGTTACTGCATATATTTTTTTTAATTGTGAATCCTCACAGTTGGACTCAGTGTTGCTGTTCCCAGTTTTGAACAGAAGAGGGCAGACAAAACCTGGGCTGATTGCTGATATGCAGTGGGAAAACATCCAAGTTTCAACGTGTTTATTTCACATCCTTGGGCTTTGCTCATCAGATCAGTTTGAATAACTAACCATCCCAGCTTCTACAGCTCTCTCATGAATAAAGCTGTGGCCCTTAGTGGTGCCTGCACCGTCTCTTGGAAACGCTAGGCTGCTCTCTGAAGCTAAATACACAGACACACATAAAAACCCAGAAAAATACACATGGCACGGGTAATAGTTGTGGATGACAACAGAAACATCATTAGATACCCAACTGTCAGCCACTTTCTTGGTTTCTAAATTGGATGAGTGGATGAGAGTGATACACCACAGCCAAATAATGACTCTGTTGCATATTGTCTGATCTGTTAAGAAAGAAAGAAAAAAATTGTTACACCCTGGTGTCTTCTCACCTTTAAGTGTCTACTGGATGTGAGGCAGACAGACTTAAAGCTCCCCAGGAATCAAGTGGAGTCTGGACTGAATCATCTGAGTGGTGGGGGCTGCTTTCTCACAGAAATACGAGTTTAAGATAGAAGTAAGTTTCTCACCGCAAGAGAGATTATTTACTCTGCTGATGAATTTGTGGTTAATTGTGAGCGTTGGTGAGTATGACTATGTGGGGGGAATGTTAATGTGTACCCCTGGGTAGGGCTGATAGAGAGGGAGACATCCCTCATTAAAGTAATTAGACCTGCAGGAGAGGATCCCCCAGCCCAGAATAGATACACATCACACACACACACACACACTGAAGATATGCATGTATACACAACCTAAAAGGCATGTTTCCTCACACACAACATAATCCTGCTATCATTTTAAACATATAACTGGACAAGAAGGATAAACACCCAACGCACAGCATCCAGGTTAATGCTGAAAGAGAACTTATATATTTTAATTTATTGTCTTCGCTCTGTGATTGTGTCCTCTTGTTCCCAGATTTAAGTAATTAAAAGAAATTATGATAAAACTGTAAAAATCATTTCAAATTTGACATCGTTGGTGACAAAGCAGCAGCTCATATCACACAGATTTAGTGGACAGAAAAAAACAGCAATAAATGGGATGACAAATGGTTTTGGCTCCAGGCAGAGTTTTTGGCTGGAACCAGACACATATACTACAACACAATCGCATTTTCATCTTTTTTAGAGCAGGTCAGGGAAAACTAAGGAAGATGACCAGTTGTATATTGTTTGCGTCAAGCTTTTATCGTTTTAAAGAGCTATAGGAGCCAGATTTGTTCATTGTGAAGGCCAAATAGAGTTTCACATTTTTTTTTAGCTGGAGACCTTTTACATCACCTGATGACAGTCCTACTGTTTAGTAACTTGGAAATTACAGCTCCTGAATTTAAGGCCAACATAAGTAACCGCTGTTTATTGCTACATTGTTGCCCAGATGCAGTCATAATCATTTAATCTTCATTTTTAAAGACAGAAAGCAAGTTTTTAAAATATTGTCTTGACGATCAGCGATGACCCCATAGTAAAGTATTCGTGACTAATCACCGGGATGTCGGTTTTATCAGCATTTATATGGAGGGAAAGAAAATAAGAAATGTATAAGTCTTCATTTGTTGTGCTGGTCAAAGCATCTATAGATTTGTAACACAGAACGTAAGATATTACATTTTTTTGTTTTTTTGATCTTTTTTTCACTTAGTATGTAATGCATTCCATCATTTATAATACTTTGTAGCACAAGAGACTGGGCATGTTAAGGTTACCGTTTTGTTGGAAAGTTCCAAATTGTATACACTTTCATAAACGCACGTTTTAGATCACCAATCAGTAACTGGAAGAAGCACTAACAATACCAATTGAGTAATTAGATTTAAAACTCGCTTCCCTGAGCGTTGCCTAAAGGCTACCTGTACAGGTACAGTCTACCCAGATGCTAATGACAAACACAACTTTTGTTGCAAGTCTGCTCAGTAGAACACACCCCTCAAAGCAGTCAGCAGCTGGGTGTGGGTGCAGAAGGGTCATATTCATTTAGGCTTTGACTTCAATATATAAATAAAAAATAAACAGCTGTTCTGTAGATGAGTTGCAGAGGTGAGCCTGCAGAGGGGAACAGCTGAGATAATTAGTCAAGAGAAGCTGACAAAGCCCAGTCAAAATGGCTGAGTGCCAGTCGGGGACAGAGAGGCCGTGGTGAGGACACTGACATCGGGGTTACACTTACATATTGTTCTGCAAGTGGTGGATTTGTGAGTGATTTCACATAGTGTGGAGTGAAACATCAGCTTAATTGTCATTAAGACATTCAGTTGTTTTACATTCACTCGTTAGATATCTTGTTTTCAGTAACATCAGTTTAGGATTAATAAAAAAATGAATCCCCTGTCACGCCTGTGGGCGTCTATCCTTCAAGCTCGGGTCCTCTACCAGAGGCCTGGGAGCTCGAGGGTCCTGTGCAGTATCTTAGCCGTTCCTATGACAGCGCTCTTCTGGACAGAGATCTCCAATGCTGGAGCTACTCACTTAGCTTGGGAGTCACTGCACTTAGCGCTCTGATTACACTGTGACCACTGTTACCGTCACCCATCTCAACCTCTTCTCTGAGCGCTTGGTACTTCTCCAGCTTCCTGATGTTGCTGTCATGCGGTATCAGGTCGTTAAGCCTGACGTCATTCACTGTGTCTGGGCCCCAACTCCGCTGCAAGTCAAACGATCACTGCGGCATCACTGAGAGTTAAAAACTGTCTAAATACTTTCATTTCTAATAAAATGATCAGCGTTGCTGCTTTACCAGGTGTAACAATTAAGTTTAACATCCAGGCATCCATGAAAACAGGATCTATGAAATTTAACGGAGTTAGACGTTAGCAGGAAGTTAGCTCGCTAGTTAGCTAAACATGATATAGCATGTTCTGACTGAGAGATTTCTGAAACAAATTCAAACGTACAGCTCTGCTATCACTTCCAATTTAAATGAAGACAGAAAACTAAACAGCAGTGACGTTTGTAGGGTTACTGAAGTTTGGCTAGCTGGTATATAATGATGTGCTACGTGATCGCTAGCAACACAGCTATGTTAGCATAACATAAACATTCACTGTTTATGTTATGCTAACATAGCTGTGTTGCTAGCGGAGGATGAACGCTTTTTCCAGTCGATAAAAGTTAACAGGTTTGAAAGAGGTCTTGCAGGGGCAGTTAAAAACATAAGAAGCTGCACACTAAAATGGTCTGCAAGTTCATTCAGTGGTAAAAGGTCTATTGGAGCCCTTGTTTCCTATTTAACTATGTTTCCATTCTTAACGCTATGTCCCCCTCTGATGTTGACACAAAGTCTTGTTTTTGAGAGGATGGGCTCATGCTTACCGGATCATGCACTGCACTCCAGCAAAAAGTATCCAAGCTTGCTCAGTAAAGGTAGCAACATATACAAACATCCAAGATGTAGTGAGAAACATATGGTACAGTTATGGTTGGTCTACACTGTGTTCTTGAGGCCTGATGTGTAACTGTGCTTATAGGCTGATTAATCTATCTGGCAAAGTTAGGAAAAGATAGTCATGATGATCAAAAGCAGACCTAAACAAATTAATGAATACTTGAGTGGAACTGCAATGCCTGGTTTTACTTGCTTAAAGAAAAAAAAAACATTTGAATCTCTAAGAAAGAAAGAAGTACATGCTGATGGCAAAATGCAAAGATTTGGAAAAACGAGAGAGAAAGAGTCCAAATGTGCCAATTTTTCCAAACATCGCTTAATTTTAGACGAGTAGGAGACTTTAGAAATAGCATATGAAAAAGGGACAGACAGACTGGGATGGCAAGCCAGCATAGAAGCTTGTTTAATTAAGCTGGGGCTCAAAGGGCCACTATATGCCAGCTTGTCAAATCAGCTTGGCTTTCTATTCTTTTTTCTTATATGTTATTCTTCAACTATAATAGAGTGCTGAGAAAAAAGTATTTGTCCCCTTCCTGATTTATTTTTTTTATTTTTTGCATATTTGTCACACATACATCAAACAAATCTGAATATTAGACAGGTTTTAAATGAGGATTTCATTTTACATCAAATTCATGGTTACATCAATTTTATGGAGAGTTGTCCAGGTCCTAAAGCAGCTAAGCTTTGAACAACTGAAGGTTCTTATCCACATCAGATATATTGTCATGTTGTGTAGCAATCACGTGCCAACAAACTGAAATCACAGAACAAACAATGCTAAAGTATTGGGGTGCTGCTGCAGTATGGTCATTGTCCATTTGCACCCAGAGGCACCGTCCTCCAGTTTTGCAGCATTTGGCTGAATCTGAGCACAAAGCATAGCCCTGCACCTATCAAATTCATCCTGCTACTGCTATCAGCAGTCATATTATCAATAAACACTAGTGACCTGGTATTAGCAGCCATAACATAACATGCAGATTGCTGCATGCTCATTTTGGTTCAATCCGACTAAAGAACTGTGCAGGCTGTTTTTGGAGGAAGGTAAATGTACTTTCCTATAAAAGGGCATGGCAGTATGCAGCTTGCTGGTGCACAGGTTTCATACATCCAATGGTAATTTTGTATAGGTACTTCTTTTTTGCACAAAGCTCTTCTCATTATTTAATTAGGCCCCCATGTGTATCCTTTGGTGCACAGCAGCTACAGTAACTCTTTATACTTGTATATTCTTTATACCTTCTTCAGTACTACTCTAGGGTATGCAAAGTATTTTGTGTGATATGACTGCAAATACCAAGAATTAAATGTTTATGATGGTTGTGAACTGCCTTTCTTCATATTAATGTTACTGAACACTGTCCATAGTATTTTTCAGTTTGTGATGAAATTATTACCTTTATGGCGATAGTACAAAAGAACTTTCTCTTTTAAAAAATGCTGCATCATTTAATAACTAAAAACACGATTTCTTGGATAAAAACAGGTTTGTGGAATACATATTTTTCAGCAGAGCACACAGCTAAAAATCCTAACCCACATGACTGCTTTTCACTGGTGTCAGAAATGCTGCCTGATCCTCACCTGCTGTGGCAGATAAAGGATTGAGCTCTGTGCATATGAAAAGATTCATACATATTGAAACCCCAGCAGGTCTGATCCCGCCCTCATTCATAATCCATATTCCTTAAGAGCCTCAAGAACAAAATACCTCTTAGTGCTCAGCTTTGGCATTCATTACAATTTATTCTCCCACTGTTGCTTAGTTTGGACCTCAGTGAATGTAGGGGTTCAAGGAATAAAGCTAGCTCAGATATAATGTGATTATACATGCAAGGCATAATACATTTGGTGCCTTGGAGGCTTTTTATTGGACACACAGATAAGGTCAGTGGACAAAGGAGGAGAGACGGCAGATTGTGAATAAAGGCAGTTAGGTTGTCCGGTTCTGTAACAACTTGCAAAGTATGGCTAATGTTTATAAAGGGGAAACCTGCTCTCCTGTTTAATATGAGCAGGATTTTGTTGTACTCAAAATTTTCCTACAGATTCATGCACTTTCCTAAAAACATGAAACCAAGAAAAACCAAGAACAAAGACTGTTGTTCTGAAATGGAGTAAAACTGTATCCGATTCATATTTCCTGTTATTACAATGTTATTTTAAGCAATGAATATCTAAGCTAAGTAATTATTTTTTGATTCCAGTGTCTGAAAAGAAAATAAGCAGGCCTACAGTGCTGTGGTTAATTTTTTAAAACTTTCTCTAGTTTAAATACTTGAATGTGACAAAAGGACCCGACACACACAGGAATGACGTGCTTGGGAATATTTATTTTTGCTTGTTCAGCAGTTTCACTTTGGTTTCAGCATAGGTAACTCTGAAGGTAACTTCTGTAGCTACTCCTCACACACTCTTCTCTCTGATGTCTCCGCCATCACTTTATATATAGAGGAGAAAGAGTCATTAGTCCCAGCACACACACCTGTCTCCTCTGCCACCTCAAAACCGCCCTGAGAGCTCACTGTACTGCCCCTCCACTCCAGAGACCACACCCCTGCCACAGACCCCCACTGCCCGACTGAGGCCGGGGCCCCATCGGCCCGAACCTACTCCTCCGCCCACGAGTGGGAGAGGAAATTGGCCACAACCACCGACCTATGGACCTTGAACTTAGGGGGCTGTAGAGCCAGATACCTCCAGGTGATCCAGACGTTGGCATCCTTCATGCAGTGGAGCCACTGCAGCTCCACAAGAGAGTCAACCGCCCACCGAATGGCAAGGCACTTCTTCTCTAACATACTGTACCGGGTCTCCCGGTCAGTTAGCTCCCAGCTGATGAACACAATATCAGCCAATTCCCTCTGAACTATTTGTCATTTCTGTTCAGGTAGCCTCTAGAGCAGGGGTGGGCAACCCTCGAGGGCCAGTGTCCTGCAGGTTTTAGATATCACTCTGGTTCAACACACCTGAATCACATGATTAGTTCGTTACCAGGCCTCTGGAGAACTTCAAGACATGTTGAGGAGCTAATTTAGCCATTTAAATCAGCTGTGTTGGATCAAGGACACAACTAAAACCTGTAGGACACCGGCCTTCGAGGCCTGGAATTGCCCACCCCTGCTGTAGAGCCATGAACGCACCGTCACGCCCGGCTGCATTATTTAAAATGGTGCTCAATGAGCAAAGTACGGCCAGGGAGGGGGGAGAACACATCTGCAAAATGCTGTTGCAATACAGCAACATCCACTCTCCGGGCCTTTGTGAGATGATTACCACAATGGAGGGAGGTGGGAATGGTGGAATTTGGCACCTTTGGCCCCATCTCATCTCTCTCCTTGACCAGGCTCACCAGAGATGCGATTCCAGCCTCTGTCCATGCTTTAAGGAGGTTGAGGTGATATATTTGTGTGGCTCCTCCCCTGTCTGACCATACGATCTCATAGTTAACGCCGCCCACCCGCCGTGTGACCACGAACGCTCCTTGCCACTTGGCGAGTAATTTTGAGCTGGAAGAAGAGAGCAATACAAGCACATTATCTTCTGGTGAGTCTAGCCCTTCTGTTGTACCGGCTCTGCTGGGCCTAGAGTAAATTTCTGTGTGATAACCTCCCCAAAGTGTGTAGCTTTGCTTTCAGGTCCAGCACGTACCCTTTTTTCGTGGGGCTCGGACCTTACTCCCAGCTTTCTTTAATCAGGTTGGTATCCTCTCCAGTGGAGCTCCATTGATGATAATGGGGTTGTAGACTCGCTGTGATCTCTTCTGAAGTCCACCACCAGCTTCTTCATCTTGCAGACGTGGCTGTCCTGACACCACGATGCCAGGATCTTTATCTCGTCCAGGCCGCTTCATCTTTGCTGGAGATTAGGCCCAACACCACTGTGTCAGGAAACTTCACAATGGTATTGGGGGCCAAGAGAGGCCACACAGTATAGCAGGAGTGCAGCAGTGGCGTGTGGCGCTCCCATGTTCCAAACCGCAATACCTGAAATCTGCCAGTGAGAAAGTCCAACACCCATGCACACAGGCGGCTGTTGAATCCTTGATCCCTCAGCTTTGTGAGGTTTCTTGTCCATGTGGTGGAGATTGGTGTACAGGATGTGGGAGATGGTGTCCTCTGTGGATCTGACGGATCGGTAGGCGAACCGGAGCAGGTCTGTGGTGCTTCGAATGGAGGAGAAGATGATGTTTATCAGCAGCCTCTCAAACACCTTATTACCACCAAAGTCAGTGCAACTGGCTAGTAGACGTTCAGGCATGAGGGCTTGTTGTTCTTGAGCAGTGGGAACGATGGTGGATCTTTTGAAGCATGTGGGTACCATGGACTTTGCCAGGGACTAGTTGAAGATCTGCTAGCTGGTCAGCACAGCAATGCAGCAGGTCCCGCCTCTTTCCTGGTGTTCACTCTCTTCAGCACCACTCGGGCTTTGGGCTCTGCAATGCTGATCACCCGTTCCTCACTTCTGATGTCACTGCCCTTCTTTGTCAGGCTGTAGTTAGCATTAACTCGCCATTAATGTTTCCAGTAACATTACGTTGCTTCAGTTGGACTGCAGAGTTATGGAAAACGGTTTCATTCAATAATGATTATATCACATCATTTTGAATTAAGGAACGCATTATATAGGCTTCGCCGAGCCATTGTGCTTTAACATTACAGATGAGTACAGTGGTTAGTGTGTTATCTGGAAACAACTGTTCCCACTGGAAATACAGAGCGTCTGCTGGCGTTTCGACAGTCAGTAGAAGCACATTCAAGGCTCTTGGAATCAGTATTGTAGCTGAGCCAGCAGCTCACAGTGTCACAGCAATCTGCTGCCAGTATGCAACCGTAGCCATATCATGTAAAACATTATCTCTGAATGTAGAACATTTAGTTATCACCGCAACTATGTGTTGTGTGTTGTTATTATAAAGACTGAGTAACTTCAGTTTACCCCTCTGCCACATGCTATCAGGCTTAATAGACTACAGTTAGCAGTCTTGTGATATTTGTTATAATTACTTATTATCAGCTAATATGCATGAATGAATATCATATACCTCATCTCATCATCATTATGATCACTGTTGAAAAAGACCTATTCATCAGTTTATGTATATTTTCTTTTTAAGGACTTATTGTTGCAACATCCTGACATATTGATTCTTTTTTAAATGCAGAACCTTTGACCAAGTAATAGTCAGTGTCACTTAATGGGGTGGCTGTGGCTCAGGTGGTTCAATTCCTGGCTCCTCCAGTCTGCATGCCAAATATCCTTGGGCAAGATACGAACCCCAAATTGCTCTCCGATGCGTTCGTCGGAGTGTGAATGTGTGAATGCTTATTAGTTGCACTTGAGTTTAGAGGTGCTTGTATGAGTGGGTGTGATTGGGTCAATGAGGCATGTTGTATAGAGCGCATTGAGTACTCTGGGAGAGTAGAAAAGCGCTGTATAAGAATCCATTTACCATTTAAAAAAAGACTTGCAGCAACATTGTATGTCATCACCATGCAAATGATCAGTGTTGGGGAGTAACGGAATACATGTACCGCCGTTACGTATTTAAAATACAAAATATGAGTAACTGTATTCCGTTACAGTTACCGTTTAAAAAGGTGGTATTTAGAATACAGTTACTTTGTTGAAATAAATGGATTACACGGCGGTACTTCCCTGTTTCATGTTGTCGCGGGTCAGGACTGTTTGGGTTTTGTTTGACAGCTACGTTCTGTAGTTCCAGGCGGCAGCGTTACGGTTGCCATGGTTACAGGGTGACGCTCTCTCTCTGTGTTTCCTGGGTGAGAGAGGCCTTTTTGTTGGTGTTGTGCTAAGCTAACAGGCAGAATGCTACAGGTATAGCTCTAAAGAATGTAGCATCATGGGCAGTGTAGTCCGTGCTGCAGGGAGAATGGACTGTCATACACGTTATGTGTCTGTGAGCGAGGGAGGGAGAAAAAGGAAAAGTACGAGCTGTCGTCGAGCAAAAACGGGAGCTGGAAGCATGTAAATATAATAATAACCACTGCAGCCAAGAAGAGAGCCTGACGAGCCCAGTTGTAAGTAAGCTATTAAGACTCGACTGTACACCGTGTTCGTGTTTTCCTCCAAAAACAATAAGTTCTGTTGGAGCAGCCTTTCAACGCCTCTCTCTGTCTCTGCTAGCAAAGTTGACCCAGACAACAAAGTAAAGCTAGTTTTCAGCTACGAGCCGACACAGAACCCACCGTATTAGCCAGAGGTCCCTTTACTACGGTTCGGAGCCGCGGACCTTCAGTAACAGTAATAAATCACAGCAATAGTACATTCATGTAGTTGTAAACAGCATGATAATATATTAAGTAATCCAAAGTATTCAGAATACGTTACTCTCATTGAGTAAAGTAACGGAATACGTTACAGATTACATTTTGGGGCATGTATTCTGTATTCTGTAATGGAATACATTTTAAAAGTAACCTTCCCAACACTGCAAATGATCTTGCTTATTTAGCCATGTATTGTTTTTTTCAGCGCACATGTGACAACATGGATTCTGTCAAAGTCCTTGCAACACTTTTAAAGAGAAATTGATTTGTAAGAAAAATTCTGCATGTCAGCAATGTGAAAGATCTCATTGCTCAAAGTCGAGCTCAGCAAGTAGGTTGTTTGCTTGATAGTTTGTTACAATGTAACACTGATTTCATGGAATACATTGATGTTGACAGTGACGTAGACACTAAGAACTTTGATAGATTCGATGCCTTCCTGTCAGCCAGATTGAAGGAGTACACTGAAAATTAATAATCTAATGGAAGCCAAAGTGTAGAATTCAAGATTAATGAATCCTTTTTTTAAAATGTGATGTGATTTTTAATGTTTCAGCTGCACTGTTGGAAAACAATTGTATTCAAATGTCCAATAGGTTAAATTCTTGTCACACGCAGACATGGGTGCCTTCACATTCAGACAATCAGCCCCTGATACTAAACTCTACAACAATTACTTTACTTATCACATATCAGCTAAAGTGAGGATGTTATCATCATCACCATCATCATCATATCTTAATACATCTGGCAGATCTCTCTCTGGTCTGGCTGCAAACTGGACAATTTATTCAGTATGTTGCTGCTCCCCTAACAGATCACAGCTGGGGGAGTACACGGGCACGCCCAAACAGACCTGACGAAATAGACCTGCTCATGCCTTTTTTGTAGCCATCATCTTTGCTCTTATTTTTCCTCTCCTCCCCTGCTATGTGAAGCTCCAACTTGCTTATAACACTTTATCTGCTTCCGTTTGGATCCATGCTCCTCTCACCAACCATCTATGCAGGAGTGGCTTCTCAGTTTGATGATAGTAAAACATGGATGGCCCTAAAGTTTTGATCAAGAAGGTTACAGTGTTTTTTTTGCCATATATGTAAATGTATTTTATTTAAATGAATCAAACAATGTGATTTATTAAGGTTGCAGCAAGAATTTTATTGTGAATTTCTACACAATAAAATGTCAATGGATGTGGAATCAGAACAGAACAAGTGTTGATGCAAGTGATTGCTTTAAATTTACAGAATGGAACTTAACAGGGAACCGAAGAGCAGAGTTAAAATAGTTTAGAGTTAAAAAAAGATGCCTTCAAGCCATGGATGTGTTATGTTTACAACCTGTAGTGTTTCAGGCTCTTACATATTGCTGCACAGAGATGTGTCTGTAATGAAAATAGCACAAAAAGCAGTGCACTCACAGATGTTACTATCTCTATAACATATAGATATAGATTCTGAATACACAGCATGATGTATGATGTTCAGGTGTCACAATGTAAACAGGTGGCTGTTAGCGAGATCCTTTTCTTTTATACAACAGTGCATTTTTTAATAGCTTATGTTAATTTGCCACACTGAGTAAATCGTGTCCTATATGTGCTAATTGTGTTGACATTGTTATAATGAACATAGCATGCAATCTCCAAATGTTTAACCTGTGTTGGTTTAATATATCAGCTCAATAAATCGTCTGTAAATGTTTCTTCTTCTGTCAGTGAACAGGATGGTCCATTCTGGCTGCTCCTGATGCAGATGTATGTAAAGAATATACATGTATAAATATGCGCCTAAGTGCATCAGTGTGAACATTTCTGCATGTAGTTGATGCAGAGATGATTAACTGAGTGGCCAGTAAAGAAAAAAAAGAAAAGAAAAACACACTGCATGCAAATACGTGTGTCACTCTGACAGTATGTCTCAATTAAGGCCTGAAAAGCCGAGCAGAGCTGCTGCCAGCTTCACTGACCCACCCCTTCCTGAAAGCCTCAACACACACAAACAGACTGTGTCCACCAGCTTCCTTAAAGCACAGCAACACTGGAAAGAACAAAGAAAAATAGGGGAAAGTGTACAGAGCAGGAAATAGGAAGCCTTCAGCAATGTGACAGTTGGGGAAATTCTTGAGAGGGAACTGTACACTAAATTGACAACCGGAGAACCACAGCAAGGCAGGATTGCAATGATAACACCGACTGGATCATGCATGGGGCTGATGCCAGTGCTAGCCGTAATGACAACAATAATGGCAAATAATAAACACTCAGATCCAAACTCCCACCGCAGCCCCTAACCCAGCACACCATGCCGTGTAACCAACCTACTGTCATCACCTCTGCTGCCAGATTTGACGGCTTCGGCACCGGAGCTACTGTTTCACAGAATAAACCACATCCACAGATAATGTGCATGAGTGGCAGACGTGCACAAGTACACTAAATAATATAGATTATGTGCAGTTGATTACATACTGTCCAAGTTTGCACACACAGATAAAGAGACTTTCCTTCCGTTCACACCCTGATGCATGAACATACAGAGATTACAGGTAAACATGAACGTATTTTAACAAATTTAATAAATTGTGCATGTGTGAGTTTTCATACATCAAAGAGGAAGCACAGACGCACACATATGCACAGATAAACAGATACATTTTAATGGCAAGTGTAGCTTTACGTACACGGGTTTAGCAGGGAACCGATGGCGAGGAGAGCCTGATGATGGCTGATGTGGTGGCGGCTGGCTGGGTAGCCGTTTAATTAATCTCCAGACAGACAATGGCATCAGAGAGAGAGAGAGGAAGAGAGACAGGAAGAGAGAGAGGAGTGCACCAGGAAAATAAAGACAACAGGCACAAGCAGCGACAGCCAAGCAGAGGCTGTGTCTGTCTCCCTGTCAGCCCTCAGGACACATCAGAAGACACACTGCAGGAGTCTTCAAAAATCGGTGACGCTCTGGATCTCAGAGGCCCGTCGCTGGCTCAGCGGAGGACTCCCAAGTCTCGGTTTATAGGATACAGAGGGACAGAAAAATGGGCTGAAGTTTGAAGGGTGCCAGCATGGCTGTACACTGAGCTGGGGGAAGGGGTAGTCGGTTTGGTGGGGGGCTCGAGGGCAGGCGCTGGCAACTTATTTTTCTTTTTGTTGTTTCTCATTCTGTCAAAGGGTAAATAAAGGATTTGAATATGTTAAAAAAATGGCACGTGACTTTTTCTGCTTTAACTCGTCATTACGAAGTAAACGTTGATCGCCGTGTCAACCGTAACTCAGCGCTGTCGTCGTGCACAGGCGGTGGCGGTTGAAAAGCTGTCTGTTGCTGCACCTGTGTACAACACTCCCCTGTCCACATGCTGCAGCTATTTCTGTGGATCACAAAAAAACGGGAAATAAAAACTCACCAATTAAAATCTCCACAAACATTCTTCCAGGAAAGCGGAGACTTTGCACATGATTGTATAAACTGGAAATAGCTTCAAATACTGAAACTGAAACAACCCCACGCCCCTCTGGTGGCACATGTCTGTAGCTGTTATATTACTGGGAACAGGCCAGTAACATTATGGTATGGAAAAAGAGCAGCCCAGTGTTAAAGAAGTAAAAGCAGCGGCTCAGTGAGATGCAGCATGAGGAAATAGCTCAACAATTAACCCTTTAAGACCTACCATAGAACCAAGTCCGCCAGAGCTTATATTATATGTTTACATGCTGTGGAGCCATTTTTGGGAGCATTTCAAGTTGATATACATCAATACAACCATTATAGCTCAGATTTTAATAATATGTCTGCATTAAGTGCATAGTAATTACATAAATTGCAAAAAAGTGCAATAAACTACAAACAAATTTAAAATTGTTTTTGTTTTTTTAACATATATTTCTAGTTAGAGAAATTTAAGAGGCTTATCCCTCAAAACTGTAAATACAAAAAAGTTGCACAAAATAGTTTCCCACCACAGGAAATTTATTTTAAGTGTCTTCATAGTTTTATTTTTGAAATACACCAATTTTTATATACTGCAGGAAAACAAAAATAAATATTATAATGCAAATTTGCAAAAAAGCAGCATATGCATCAAAATAAACTATTTCCAGCAGTGCAATATGAGTCCTAAGCATCCCAGAAACGACACAGAAAGTCATAAAGTCAAACATAACTTTTAAAAACACCAGTATAGGCTCATGAGGCCCTGATGGTAAAAAACTACATTTCCGCGAAAATGACGTCACTTCCGGTTTCGGACAGGTCATGGTGGACATGCGATAGTTCGCGCTGACGTCTATTCCAACATAGGAAGTGTTATGAACAGCTGATCGGATCGGCAAAGCGTGTTTCTGGAATATTATGTTTTTGTTGCTGCAAGCGCTTTTTATGCAGTTTTTGCAAAGTTATATGTGGAAGGAAACTGTGACCGAGGACAAGCTGATGGCATAAGATGGAAGTACAACTCCTCCGGTTTCATATGCAAAATAATTTTTTGTGCTAGCTTATGTGGTTGCAGAGCTACTGGGATTTAAAAATAGTTACGCAAAACAGAGCGTGCCCGCTCTGACCGGTTTTAAAGGGTTAAACGCTAACATTTGTCACCGCTGCACAGATCACATGATGATTCTGACTGTGTGAGTCCTGCTTGAATCAACTGCTGCACACGAGTGCTATATAACGACTGCAGTCATTTAAATTCATGTGACCTTTTGATTGTGCTGTGTGTGAGTGTGTGTGCACGCTATCATACTACAATTATATTACAAGCAGGGGCCTGCATGAGTGAGACTTTGCTTACCTCTACATAGTGGGTGTGTCTGTGGTCCCCTGGTGTGGAGAGCCTAGTAACAGGGCTAATTGGGTGTAAAGGGAGGTGTGTGTGTGTGTGTGTTGCATTGTGTGGGATGCTACAGCATCAGCTGTACCTGATCAGGCTGCCTGATTAAGCTGTGTAATCTCCTGCATGAAACAACAGCTGACCAGCTCCCCGGGGGGCTGGCCACACACTAACACACTCTCACACACACATGCACACCTGTGCTGGTGGCCATGACAGCAGGCACCTTGTGCTCCCCGAGGAAGGTACTCTCTATCACACACCTGGTATCTGCAGCTCCCCTGTCTCAAAGGTGAAATCTCACAGCAGCAAAACAGGTGAACGAACCAGCAGCGTAGATGTTTTTGTCTGGGAAAGGCTTGAGACTGTGGGAAAAAGAGACCTGAAACACACACACACACACACACACACACAAACACACAAACACACACACACACACTAAATCAATCCTAGTTTTAGAAATTAGTCCTTCTGTCTCTCTGTATATTCTCAGACTGACAATTCAATTCAATTAAATTCAATTCAATTTTATTTATATAGCGCCAAATCACAACAAAAGTCACCTCAAGGCGCTTCATAGATACAGAGAAAAACCCAACAATCATATGACCCCCTATGAGCAGCACTTTGGCGACAGTGGGAAGGAAAAACTCCCTTTTAACAGGAAGAAACCTCCAGCAGAACCAGGCTCAGGGAGGGGCGGGGCCAACTGCTGCAACCGGACACCAGCATGTTGTGAGGGAGTTCACAACAACAGTCATCTCAGAGTGGAGACTGCTGAGTACTGGAAGGTTAAGGCACAATATTTGAAAGATAACTGCAATGACCTCCTCAGATCTGATTTCCTACTTTTTTAATAAGAGGAGTCCTTCAGCTCAACTTATCACAGAGATCCTGTTACTATTACAGGGTGAAGGATAAGAGGATAGCTGCGTCCATAAAAACCACAAAACAACCAACAACTGGCTTTATCCTGATCAGGACTGCAGATTTCCTCACAGTACTCAGTGTTGCCAACTTAGCGACTTTGTCGCTATATTTAGCAAGTTTTCAGACCCCCTGGCGACTTTTTTTCTAAAAAAAAGTCGCTAAAAAAAGACGTGAAAGCACATATCGCTTTTACTCTCAACAAGCAGCGGGTGCTGTAACGCAGTCAGTTCTTCTTTTACTCTTATGCTGTTTTGTGGATCAGGTTTAAAACTACTTATAAACACACACACAGTAACTCCACCAGAGTGCCTATTTCGGGTCACTTTTGCCGGTCCAAGCCCGGATAAAGGAGCAGGGTTGGAATTGTGACATTACAAAAACAATAATTGCTAAAAGAAATTTAATTTGTAGTTCTAAATAAATTCTAAATGCATTTAGTTTTTCACTCACTTTATGTCTCTTCCACGATGTTATTTCTCTCTCCAACAGCGTAGGTTACAATTATATTAGCATGACCAATTATGCAAATTAGGCGATGACGTCATTTAGCGACTTCTAGCGACTTTTAGGACAACCAATAGCGACTTTCCTTACTGAGGAGTTGGCAACACTGACAGCACTACTGGAACCAAAGTGATGCCATCCAGAGTGAGCACCTGGTTAGACAGTGTTTCTCACTTTTAAGACCAAATCCAACAATCTTAGTCTAAAATTACACATCATTCTGATCTCCGTGTCCTTAACAAACACCTGTACTTAAATACGTTTATTTGAGGACATATTGGAGATTGTATTTAGATGTAACTGTATATATACTGTCTGTTAAAACCACCTCAAATGTAATAATCCTGGGATATAACCTATGCTGACATTGTTACAATAAGTATAGTTAAAACCCTGCATAGATGACTTATGATGATAAATAATCATTTATCAAGATACATTTTTAGAAGTCGTGTTTTTTTGATTAAACTTGCTTCATTTGAGCAATTTCTTTTTCTTATATTGTACTTTTTTGATGTTGTATGTATATACTCAGAATTATGTAGTTTTTGTTCTCATTTTAATAAGTTGAACCTTGCCTTGAGGCGACATTTGTTGTGATTTGGCGCTATATAAATAAAATTGAATTGAATTGAATTGAATTGAATCTTCCTCTTTAAATGAGGCTCGTTCTCCTCACTGTCACACAGTGTAGACTTTCAAAAAGAGCTCTCTCTGAGACATTGTTCAGTCTTTATATATAAGCGCCTTTAGACAACTGTCTCTGTGAACTTGGACTATTTATATAAGAAAATATTCATATAAAAATGTTCTTAGATACCGATGCACCCAGTACCCACCTTAATATAAATATTAATAGTAATTTAAAGGAGTTGCATGTATATATTCTCCAAAGACAAATGTAAACAAAAGCTCACAAATATCCGACTCACATACAGCGCTTACCATATTAAACCTTCCACAGCAGCTCACTGGAGACTCTGTGAGTGTGTGAGCAATTTTTCCTGCGTGAAGCTGCAGATTACTCAGAGATTATTCAAACATGACTGTATGCACAACCCCACTGGAGGTATCTGTATCTCACACACACACCCACATGACTCCTACCGCGGCGGTGTGCTGTGGGAGCTGGTCAGCGGCATCAGTCAATTGATTGAGCGTAGAGGAGAAGGAGGAGGAGAAGGAGGAAGGAGCCGCAGGCCATGAGCAGCAGAGGAGGTGAAGACCTATTGGAAATCAGTGCACCGTGAGCATTTCTGCCCCACATGGGCAAAACAACACGCTCAGACAGCTGCCACAGCCCTCTTTAGCCAGCCCTGTTTCATGCTGAGAGGCAACGTCCACACTGTCAGCAGGCAAACTCTGCTCACTTCTCATTGATTTCATCAATTAGGCTGCGAGAGATGAAGGCCAGATCTGCTGGGGAATGTGAAACATTGTGTTCATAAAGAAATACAATGTGACTTAAGATAAATGTGCGTTACATCGTTTTTAGTGTAGATTCAACAAATGATGCAGCAGTTTTGGATACTTTGTACTTTCCTCCTGAAAAAATCTGAACGAAAATGATGAAAACTGATCAAATACTTTATTAATTATGTGGGTTACAGTTGCTCCAAGACAGTAACAGTAACAGACTAAAACTATCAAAATAATACAGCATGTTACAGATTACACGTTTAAGAAATAGCACTAAAAATCGCTTAATTAAAAATATGACATGCCAGGTTTCTTTAAATGACATATTTTCTCATTACAGGTTTTTAGCAGCATATAAAGGGATTAATCTGAAAACCAAATCTACAATATAAAGAGACAACAATGCTTTTCTTATCCAGTCAAAGGACTTTAACTCTGAACTTTAAACTGAAAAATAAAATGAATGTATTTGTCATCCAAAGGTCACTGCTACAGCACGTCCTCGCTGATGATTATTTGTCAATAAAATCTCTTCTTCACATGTATTTAGTTGCATTTTAATAAAATAAGTAAAAACAATCCGAAGAATCTGTTTAATGTGAGATAATAAAGCGAGAAAATAAAGATGAAGCCAAAGGGACCTGTGACCGTGGCTAAGGATGGACAGGAAATTGATAAGAATTTAGCCAGTCCATAATCTATCACCTACTGATCCTTATTGATTCTCATTGGCTCCCCTTGAGTGTCACTAACGTCACTAAGCATCATTACATCTGATGCTGCGTGGTTTGTTCATGTTGAATGCATTTCCCTCTTTATTGTGATCACTGTTGTTTCCATTACACATATTAACACAGAACACTAATGCGTTATGATGCTTAATTACTAATTCGTTATGTCACTCATTACTTGCCATTTAACAATATAAACCTATAGGCTCCAGTGCCACACACCAACACTAAGCCCAATCCTAACGAGGACACATATATGATCGTTCTCTCACAAAGCAAAGATTAAAACCAGCACAAAGAGACTTCACAATGATCCCACATCGATTCTACTTTAGAATCATGAACAGGTAGAAACTGCTCGACTGCTCATCTGTTTGTTATCTGTTGAAGTTCAGAGTGTGGCTGCTGGGTCGGCATTCGCTCGGCTTTTAATATCACTTTGGGTTCTTGGCTAGCTTAGCATTCGGATGCAGTCTGTGCAGGTGCCTGCAAAGAGCCACAGTTGTGTGGCTGGATCTGGATGCATTTTGCACTTTACTGTCCCATTCTTGTCCTTTTGTGCAATACAAATCAAGCTAATGTCCACATCCACACTGTAGACTTCACTATTTTCCTCCTGCAGCACACTAACTGAACTCAGCTGACTACAGTGTGAGTCAAAGTGTGCATTCATAGGTTTGTTGTCTCTACTTTTTGTTTACTTTCCCATTTGTTGCGTTGCACGTTTATTTTTCTAAGTACTAAAAATACATGTGTAGGCTAAGTAATGCAGGATCTGGGTTAGAATATAATGAACTAGGAGTAATAGGACCAGTGTTAAGGAACATTTTGTGCACTTTTAGATCTTCCAGACCTTCCAGAAACTGTTCTGTGTATTTTATCAACAGTGTTTTAGAATTTGTCCAAACTCAGAGACTGAACTGAACTGCCCAACTTTATTTTCACACACATGCACTTTACACCTGCGTGTTGTTATCGAAATGCACAGAGACCTTCATAGCTCTTTCAGTCCCACAGAGGAGCCACATCTATAGATACAAGACAACAAACACACACTTCCAATCCAAACAACATCTCCAAAGGTACAGTGCAGTGGTTAATTAGTGCCTATTTATAGACTGTGGTCGTTGTAGACAGTGTCTGACGATGAGACGCTGCAGTACCTGAAGCAGCCTCTGGATGCCAGTGTGGTGTCAGTAACAGTGTGCCTGGAGAGGAGAGGAGAGGAGAGGAGAGGAGAGGGGGCTATGAAAACGAGAGACGAGCCAGTTGAAAGAGAGGAGGAGTTGATTTTCAGATGCGAAAAAAGCATCTTGAATCTCTTCTTTTCTTCTTCTCTTCAAGGTCCGGCCGCACCTCCCACTTCCTCCAGATTCTGCACTGAATAGTACCTCTTCATCCTCTCTGCCTGTTTTTCCAGCGTGTGATGGAGGTAGACTACGGTGTGGCAGACTTGTACTATGCCTAATTAATGCTCCAGAGCCTAGGAGGTGTGTGTGTGTGTGTTTTGCACTTCTTGTTGTAAGTGCTGTGTGACTGTGCGTGCACAAGCATCCGACAGACGTGTGTGTTTATGTGTGCTACTACTCCCCCCACCACCTCACACACACACACACACACCACCCCCACCCCAGGGTATGAAGCAGACTGCAGGGGCTGGTGCAGGAACAGAGCTGGGATCATGGAGGCAACACTGCAGGCATCTGCCCCCAGGAAGCAACACCAGCCCCACGCAGCTGGCATCGAGGTCTTCGTGAGCCAGGAAATGGCACACCTCCCCAACTACAGCCTACCTTTCTTCAAACACACACACACATGCACATTGTTCATCAAACAAGCAAAGATCATTGATTCACTTTGGGAAAAAAAGCCACAGTGGGAGGAAACAAATGCTCGATTAGGAAAGGTTTCATTTGCTGTTTGTCTGTCACACATGTCAGTTTTTTCTCAATCTTAGGGGAGAAGTTGAAACAGTCAATTATGTAACGACTGGTTTATTTTCTTCATTTTGTTCATGTACTGAGGGAAAAAACACAGGACTTGCCAAACCTTCATATTTACATACAAAGTTCTTTGGGGAATTGAAAGACGGACAATTTGACAATTACAGCCTCCCCCCCACCTTCTACCTCAGCCCCCCCACTTCTGCACTCAAAGCATCAGATTCCCAGAAGAATACACCAGGCATGACATAAATGCACTTCTGTATCTATCTGCCTCTCTCTGGATTTCATGTAAATGCAGTTTGATTTATTGTGTGCAGGTCTGCGTGTGTGGTTGCACATGCATGTTCGATGTGCACGGGAGCATGCAGGCAGCGTGCTCAAAATACATATCGTGTTGCATCCATCATTTTCTGCAGTTGGCAGACAACCAGCTGACAGAGCGACAGGCCCTCACCTTGCATTCATGCTGAGGAGGCTGCTCTGGGCCTGGCCGCTAGGGCAAGCAGGGCGCTTAACAGGCCTGGGCCTCCATCCTCTCTGCACCCACACACACAGGCAGGACTGCGGGGTACAATTAGGTGGACAGGACGCCATACTGCTGCTCACCTGTCAACTAGACTGCCGACATGCGTGGGGTGCAAATTGACACGAATGCCACAACCGGGCCGACAGGAGATCCGCGGCAGGGACAAATCTTCCTAACAAACCCCGGTGTCCTGTCAGTCAGCGCGGGGGCCACCTCACGTTGACCCCCCGGACCAGACGCTGGGCTCTGGCGCTTTCCTGGCAGACGCTGGCCACCTCAGGCCCTGTCACTGAGCTGAGATGACATGGTCACACGCAGGCACAGCCAGCACACCACCATCAGCCTCTTAGTCATTACTTTCCATCAGCCGACCAGAAAATAGACTGGTAGAATCTGTAGGGGAAAATGACCTAAAGGCCTGACCTGAAAATGGCACAAAAAGCAGAGAGATGGTGCTGCTCGCTCCCAAAATAATAGTCTGTGTCAGCGCACCTGGCCACTCGCCACCGGCCACATCAATGCCTCCCAAACAAGACAGAGGAGCACTGGCTAGACAGAGGTTTTGTCAAAAATTGCTTCGGCCGTCAGTTTCGCAGCTTGAAAGAACATATGAGAGGAAGTAGTTTTCCTCTGCTTTACAAACAAAGTTGATTTTTGGAGATGAAAACAAAAGAAAACTTTTTTATGTGGCTGGAGAGAAAAGATGATAGCAGGCGGGGAGCAGGAACCCAGCGAATCCAGTTTTCTGACTGCGATGTGTCGTTTGGCGTGTTGCAAAGGTAACGTGCTGCTAAATCTACTGATGTTTGCACTAATCCATTTAATTCTCTTTTAAGGGGGAAAATGCTCACGTGCATGTTTCATTGTTGATGATTTCAAGACGAATGGAGTTACAGAAGCGGACACATCAACGTGCGCGGTTGGCCCGCCGATACCACAGGATGCTGTGGTGGTAGCAGTGGAGATGTGGGGGATGGTGTGGCATTCAGGATGCCAGAAAGACCATTTTCCTATCTCTCCATCATTCTTTCTTTTTCCGTCTCAAAATAGAGTTGAGCTGAGGAGGAAGGTAGCACTCAATTAGGCTTTCCATCTCCTTTAACACAAGTAATTGTTCTCCATAGTGGGGACTATATGGGAGCCAAATACTGGAGCTGTATGCAGGGCCGGTCCCCCTGGCGAGGCGGGCTCATCCCAGCCCATTGTTCTCTATCAGTGGACAAGGCTGATTCCTGTAATTAGCTGTCAGCACAGAGCCCTCAGCAGCTTAGTGCTGTCTGCTCAAATCAAACTAATGAAATGCAATCCGCTCAAATGTCCTGGATGCATATCTGTAACAGGCCCGCGCACACAAGAGGGGAGGCAGGGGGAGCCTGCGCCACGGCAGGGAAACATCCCCCCTTCACCAAACTTAGGATTCAAATCCACGCTCATTAATCCGTTAATTCAGCACATTTTTGACAGCCAATTAATGCGGATGAAGACTGGGTGATCCGGGCAGGACAGGAGGTGCCTGAGTATGGTAAGTGGACAAGGCGTGGGGGGGGTGAAGGACTATCGGACCCCAGCATCGCTCAACCGTTTCCTTCTCAGCAGTGATCCTGGCAACAAACAAGCCTCGGTGTTGTAATAATTCCCCACACAACGTTAGTGCAGATATTTATTCTATTAATCCATGGAAGAGGCAGCAGAAGATATTTTGCAGTCTTCCTCGAGAGAGCGAGCTCTGAGATGAAGATGACTGCAGTGCTGCCAAGATCGACAATTTAACGTTAGGGTTGTTTTCTGATAAAAACGTCCAGAAAACAAGGAGACACTATGAATCATGTGATCTGTGCAGACTCCAACACTGGACGAACAGATTTTCAGCTGATTGTATGTTCAGTGTCAGGAGGAGTGAACATATATGCAAGCCTCATATTTGGAAGAACTGCTACAATTGTACTAATAACTGAATGTCAGCAAATCACAAGACATACCGCTACTAGCTTATAGTTTACATATGCAAAACTGCTACAGCACCAACAACAGTATTTGTTTATAATCTGTTGTTGATTAGATAGAATAAATCAATAAAACGATTGGTTCAAGTTCAGTGGTCGGACATCTCCTGATTGGCCTTTCAAAAATAGATACAAATCAATATTTTGTGTATATAAATAGACATTCGCACATCTATATAAAGGTAAAAGGAAAAACAAAACAGGCATGTTAAGAAACAACATATATAAAGCCTAACCCAGCGGGTATGTAAAGAGGCTTTAATGACCACAGTTCTATTTTTGTATTGATGTTTGCTCTCAGTAGAATATTTATATTTCCAACAAGGTTTTTCTGTGCTTTAGATTTCTGCCCAAGTCTGACACCTACATGGTGGAGTATGTTAGAGAAATGAGAGAATTTCACAGGAAGCTTGGTGGATGTTCATGTACAAACATTTTGACACACAGAAAATAATGTATAAGAGTTTTGATTTTCATTAAAAACGCTGTGCTATTGGCTGGTCAGGTTACTTTAAATCACACTCAGGGACCATTTAAAAGAAAAGAGACCAGAGAGAGAACAGAAAGAGATTTTATTCTTTTTAACAGGTACATTTAAAACTAAATACACAAATTTGTCAGCATTTCCTGTGTTTTTGAAAGAGAAACAAAGTAACAATTTCATGTTGGTTATTTTTAGCTCTATGCTTTAAATTAAGTAGCTTTCTAAAATATATTTAATCACTTACTCTGCTGTGAATATCTTTTGATCATTTCATCAACATTTGAGATATCACCCTTTACTAATATAAGGGAGAAGAAGTTGCACAAATATGCTTAAGTATGTTTCTCTGTTTAAATTGACTTTGCACATTCAACATTATTCATCCCAAATGAGCCACAGCTGTCTGTATATTCTGTACCTGTGAGATGCTGCTCTTTTAAATTCTACCTTTTGCTTGAAGAAAGGGCGAGACGCACAGAAACCACATATTTGTAACATTTGTAGCTAAATTGGGTTAGCTGCTATTTAAAAAGTAACATAACTTTAAATCTGCTAACATTAGCAGTTGCAGTCAGAAAATAATTATGTATTCCACAACAGAGGATTAATAATCAAACTGCACATTTTTATTATTATTATTATTTTAAACTGGCTAGGCAATACTTATTACAATGCTTTCACATTTTCGCAGCCCTCAATAAACTAATAAAAGAATTGTGTACTTGTATCTGTAGTCGTGAGCAGATTAAAGTCTTTCCCATGTCTGTGGATGCTTTCCTTCATTTTCACTTACTCATGTTTATGAACGCCAGTGAAGTGAAATTACTCTGCGTGCAGCTTCTACACACTCAGCACATTTGTGTTTACACGTCTCACTCGCGCTGTTTAAATCCTTTGTGTGCGCATATTTGTTGCATCACATTATGCTGTCATTCACTTCATTCACCGCCCCTCTTTTCCTTCGCTTCTTCTCCTGCGCGGTGTGTGCGTGCAGGGTGATGCGAGCACAGTGGGAGCCTGGGGGCATTAAAAGCAGCCAGGGTTTTGCCGCCGTAGTGTTGGTGGGCTCGTAGTTTCCACTGAGCCGTGATCAGATGGGTCTGGGCCGCTCGGGGACTCGGCCTCGGGCGCTTGACAACACCGCCAGCGCCGCCATGTGTGAACACTTGTTCTCTTCAATTAAAACAGTCATCTGAATATTCAAATCACATTGCTTAATGACAGCTCTCAGCCACGCATGCATGAAATCCAAGTAGAGGTCAATCAGCCCCGATGAGGACCGCGGACGGGCGGACGGGCCGACCCAGACGGAGAGCCGGCATCCAGAACAGCTCTCAGATATCCAATTAGTTTTCAAACAGAATCGAAAAGTAGTGAAATGTACAAGTAGAAAAGTGGTTCTAATTTGTCTTTGACACAGTGGAGTGGCTAAGCTTCCTGAGGAAAACTGCTCTGTGTATTGCAGCCTCTGGATTCGGATCCAGTCGTTAGTTTCTCATACTTTTCTGGCCTGTGGCCCCTAACTTTTTATGCTCAGTATTTTCATGACAGCAACAGTTACAGAGCTGTCAGGCTGTCACGTGAATGTGACTGGAGCTCGTTTTGTGTTGTGTTTTGACGGAACTAAAAATGTATCAGATTGGAATTATGACAGATTTCAGCATTTTATTAAAAACACATAGAAAATAGCAACATATCTACCCCAACTGTACAACATGTCAGCCCCTGTGGAGACCCGCTGTCCTTACTATTCGTCCTTTTCCTGATTTTGATTGGTTGTTTTTCTGAGATTTGGGTTTGGATTTCACATTTTTGTTGACTTTCTATCTGCTGATCTGAACTGAATTGTCTTTCTAGAGAGCAAGATCAATTAATTTATCAATAAAACAAAGTAAAAAACATGGATCAAGTCACACTGCAGCAGGCAGTCTCTGAGGTTTAGCATGTGCTCTGAGTGTGTTATTCTAATGTGATAAGGCAGCCGACATGCCCTCAACCCCACGCTGCTACACCAACTGATGGGAGTGTGGCCCGCCATCACTGGACACCACCCACTGCAGGATCACTGGATGTGTTTGTGTGTGTACGTCCACTTTTGATGGCCTCACACTGTAGGCGTCCATCCAAGAGGCATCAGTAACATGTAAAAGGTGCAAAAATCTGTTCGCAAATACATGAAATAATACATCATCACATACAAACAGACTCTTATCAAAAGTCTCCCTTAAGAAGTTCCCCTTATCACACAACGTGGCCACGATAAACCTGACAGAAGCCCTCTCTGTGTCATTTTAAATATGATTACCAGGGTAAATCTTCCCGTCTGTGTCGTGTCAGAAATAATCTCCCACCTTCAGTTCGCGCCCGATGTTCACTCCCACATCTTATTGGACTGAAATGTGATAGTTTTTCAAACACTCTGATTGGCTGGCATCATTTAAGCTCACATGTTTGGTGCACGCACATTCGAGAAGTAAGTACTATACATGAGTGTGTAGTTTTTAAATTATGGGGATCTTCTTTTGGCCTTGAATTAATCACCTAGTGGAGGAACTGCATTTAATCTTAAATATTTGTGTCATATGACATTTTAAATCCTGTGAATTATATATATATATTTAAATTCACATTTTCTTCTGTTCAAGCACAAAATAAAACATTCTTGATGTTACAGGAGTTTGATTTGTATTTATTTTTTATTATTTCCAACAATTTCTCCTGTCTTCCATGACGGACGCAGATAAAAGTTACGTTTTGTTGCAGAAGTTGAAGAATTGCACCTTCAACTTAAAGTGATTTACATAACACTAAATCCATAACTGTGATCCAACAAAATAACATAAGTTCACATGAACCAATGAACATTTTTACTTTAATTACTCTTAACTATGTTTGAGTTTTCTTTCACCCAAGTTGGATTATTTACTTAACTAAAGAGTTTTAATACTTTTTTGAAAATGCAGCTACAATAATTGCAGCTTTTCTTCAAATGTAAACTATAAGTTGCTGTTTGTTGTATTTAAAGCTAAACAAATGACACTTTAACAAGTCAGCCTCTCTAAAAATTGCAATCAATTTAGATTAGAATAGAATTCAACTTTATTGTCATTGCACATGCACAGGTACAAGGCAACGAAATGCAGTTTGCATCCATCCAGAAGTGCTTTAGTGATATAGATATATTACAATATATATATTAGCAATAATATAGATATGTAAGTATATTACAGAAATAGGTCTATTATGGTATGTTATAATGTACACGGTATGAAGTATGTTGTGAATATTCTATAACTATAAGTATGTACAGGCTATGAACAGGATATAAATATGAAATAAAAAACTATACAGAAATGTTAATGTTAATCAGAAAATATTAATAATGTGATTGATTGGATTAGATTCCATTAAAAGAAGTTTCCGCTCATCCTTTTCAGGGTCGCGGGGGCGCTGGAGCCTATCCCAGCTGTCATAGGGCGAGGGGCGGGGTCCACCCTGGACAGGTCGCCAGTCTGTCACAGGGCCAACACACAGGGTCAGACAAGCATTCGCACTCACTTTCACACCTACGGGTAATTTAATTTCTTCAATCTACCTATCCCCACATTACCTATTGTGGGGATAGGTAAAAGAAAACACTGAACATATTTTGCACCAAAACAGGTGGACGGCAAAATGCTGTGTTGAGAGAAACTTTTCTTGCCCCTCTTTTCACTTGGTTCCCACACAAAGCAAAGACGCTGATGGCTGTGTTTTACATTTTTGCCCTTGGAGTAACGGTGACACGACCGATGCTGGAATGAAACGACTACTTCAGAGGAATTATTGACGCTTGATGCTGTACATTTTTTAGTGCTTATTCAAGCAAGCCTATATGACAAGCAATTCTTTTATGAGCCAATAATATTAGTAAAAACAAATGCTCTAATATAAAAAAGATTATAAAAACACACCAGAGTGATTAGTTTAACTATAATCAGATGATGATTTTCAATTCTAATATTTACATGAAATGAAATCAGACAAAGCAGGACGAGTCGTCTCATGTCTGATCTGAGGGAACGCTGTGTGCTCAGGATTGGACGACTCGACAAAAACTTGGATATCTGAATATCTCAGAATCACAACACCTTTATTTTATTTATTTAACTCTACCTGCTATTTCTTATTTACTAACCACAGTTTCCTGGTTCACCTGCTTTTTGTTCCTGAATGACAAACACAAATTCTAAATGACAGGACATTTACAAACCTTTGAGGGTTTTTTCTCAGGCCTTTCTCGGTTTATATTTATGCATGTGTGCAGCGTGTTCCACGAGTCTGAGCTCATCGGAGCATCTGGGGAATTGGAAAAGCAGTCAGGTTGTTCATTTGAACCTGGCCATATTGAGGCTTGGCCGAGCGGACTCAGGTATGGCAGCTTTTAAATACAGCTCATTACTCATTACTGCCGAGGCCGGGCCCTTTAATTTGTGGAGCTTGGCAGCTGGACCACCTGGCCACACATTAAACACTCAAGGCTGCTCTCCTTAATGGCCACAGATTAGATCATTACCTGAACAAATCAGAGTCCAGGCTGCCTGCCTGGGCCGAGCGGGCAGCAGAGAGACGACACACCGTTATCTGCAGCATCGAACCTGGTTTTGGGTCAGAGTACTTTACTAAATGTGATTAAATGATTAAGGTTCTTTACATTTCAGAAGCCAGGACTGCATCTTTCTCAGTCAGTATTGGTGTTCACTAAATATATTTTTAAAATCAAGATAAATAATCCTGTTGCTATCTAAAAACTGTTTAATAAACTTTTTATTTCAATTCTAATTTCTCTTTGTTCTTCACATTTTTGAAAAATATTTTTTTATTGTCAGTTGTGGATTGAGATGCAGTCAGGATTAAATATTATATACGCAATGTTACAGTGATTAGATCAAAAGGATTATATGTGTAAGCAAGATAACAGACTGTCTATATAAGATGGGCACGGCCAACAAGTGGCTTTTTAAGTAATGTTGGTGAGTTGGACTTGAAACTAGAGACACAGGCTGTACAATTATTAAGTGTCAAGGTCGTAGGTGGAGGGAGGCGAGTGTAGACAACCTTCTGTGTCGGCTTCACTCATCATATTCTTAAACCAGATGCAACTTTTACATAGTGGTTGACACTTATAGATATTAACTAAAGTGTTATTCGTGGGCAGTGTTGGTCAAGTTACTTGAAAAAAGTAATCAGTAACTGATTACTGATTACTTCCCCCATAAAGTAATCCCGTTACTTTACTGTTACTTATTTTCAAAAGTAATTAATTACTTAGTTACTTAGTTACTTTTTAAAAACACGATTTACAACCTGAATAGGTGATAAAGTGATAGATCTTTCAGCCCAATTCTACTTTTTCTGCATGATCATCATACAAAATGTAATCAAATGGAAAAGTCTCTTTTTAAAACTTGTTTTATTAGTTTTAATCTTTTAACTTTATGCATCAAGCAAACATTTAATTATCTGCAACATTCTCTGACTGGAAGAAATTAGTTTAATATTTAAACCTATTTTCTGCACATTCCAGCACATAAAATAAAATATTTTGTGTGTTTACACTCAGTCTTTCAAATAGATGCAAGTGAAACACAGCAGAAAATAAATGAAGTCAAAGACTAGCGGTCCTGTTGCTCTATTTTCACCTGTAAAGCAGGAGTGGGGTAGGCGGAGGTTTACCCTGGTGCAGGTGTGCCGCGGTCAGTGGAAGAATCCGCGAGTTTCTCTGTGAGTTTCCCATTACGTCGTAGCTACTCGGTGCTTGTTTGGAAGTTTAGGGTTTTTTTCGCTGTAAAAAGAAGTTTTCTTCCCACGCACAACGGACACTAATGTTTTTGTCACTTTTTATGGAATCAAACTCAAAGTAAGGTCAGTACTTCCACGCTTTAAACGCTGCACGCTCATACTCTCTCTGCACTCGATATATGATCCATTGTTGCAAAAAAATCACGGTTTTAGTAACGCAGTAACGCAGCGTTCCTACGGGAAAGTAACGGTAATCTAATTACCGTTTTTGCAACAGTAATCCCTTACTTTACTCATTACTTGAAAAAAGTAATCGGATTACTGCCCATCTCTGTTCGTGGGTTATTCCAGTTTTGTTTCATTGTGTTTACATGTTCCTCATGTGGTGCTTTATTTATCTCTGTGTAGATTATCAAACCATATCATGTGGACTGCTTGGTTTTGGAGCAGATAATAGAAATGCACAGATGAAGTTGTGGTATGAATAAATGTGTGTGATTGGGTCAAGGAGACTTGTAGTAGACTTTTATAAAATCAGTACATTTGACCATTTTAAGCCCATCTTCTGATATAATTGGAACAGTTTTTAAAATAATTTGTTTGAATCCAACTGTACTCACTTTTAGTGGAGCTGATTTTCAGAATTCTGCTACCATTTGCAGTTTTTACATTTTTGCAACGCATCAAAAACCCGTTTCCGATCGTTCCTGCGTTTAGTCTGATCCAAACTGTAACCCGGGAAAAGAAGTCAAGACTGAAATGCCAAAAACTGCATGTAAAAATACTCAACTTTACAGCATTGAACACGTTTACAGGCAGTTACAACATAAATAAATAAAATGACATCAACTTGTAAAATAGTTTAACGGCGACTGATTTGCATTGAATTTGAATTGCATGTAATGACACAGAGTACTCCAGCTGATTGCTGTCACCTCTCCATAGTTTCAGTGTTTTATTCAATTATGAGAAATAATCTGTGAGGTACGGACTGTGCAAGAAGCGTGTTTCAGTTTTGTTGTCTGACATTAAAACATTTTATTAGTTCATTAATTAGATAAAAAGCAGGAATGGCTATCTGACTGCTGCACCTGTGCAGATGATGGATGCAGACTGCTAACCAAGCTTGCTAATCGTATCAGATACCGTCACTCTTTTGTCCAAACACAGTAACATCTGGTGCCAATAATGTTGAGTCCACACAGTTCTATATTTATGTGTTGCTACATCTATCTTCTCTGCATTTATACAAAAGTTACATAGGTTTTATATGCAATGGGAGGAGCCATTATTAGAACAGGATATTGGTCCAATACTGACACAAAAAGCTGTACTGGTCTGTCACAATGAGCCGATCCATGGCACAATCCCTTTAGGTCAGTTCTGTGTTACCAACAGGGAGCAGCTAGTGTAACAGGGTGAAAGCTAACAGCATAGGGACAACGGCATCACGACGTTTCACACTGCTCCACCAACAGCTGCCATTGATATATTTGCACACTGTGGTTAAAGTGAGCTGACTGAAGCAGCAACAATGAGCATGGCTTTATCTCACTTCTTACTTTCAGTCTTGTTGGTCAGAGATCCTATTTAAGAAGCTAGACGCACATTGGTTCAGTATAACACTTTTATTGTACTTATTTTCATATAATGTGTTTTTGTGAATACGATTAAATATTATTTCACTCAGATGGACACCTGAGCTTTGTCTGCATACCTGAGAAATCTTTCTGCTATCTGGCTCACCCTCACACTGTGTACTGTAAATGAAGAGAGTCACAGCTGCATCGTTATGTCCATCAAAAGACTGAACCTAAAGGTAGCCTTAAGCTACATTCACTCTGCAGGTCTTGATGCTCAATTCCGATTTTTTGATCAAATCCGATTTTTGTCTGCTCGTTCACACTACAAATAAAATGTGACAGCAAACGCGCTCTAGTGTGAACGCTCAAAGCGGCCGCATGCACAAAAGAAGACGTCACACACAACGCGCTCTGTTTAGACCCAGACCAACAGTATTGTTTGACTGATGGCCTTAATATGAAGACTTCGGACTTCACGTTTCCCAATTTTTGCTTTAAGTTATTTTGTTATTTACATAATAATGTAAATAACCTAATAATGATCCTTATTGCTGTTTTAGAGGAGCGCTGCTTCAAAGGATAGTTGCAGATTTCTGTCAGAATCTGCAGATTATACAGTACAAATAAAATGTTCACGTTTCTCCAACGTTGTCTTCCCAACAGTTTGGCCAGGAAGCGTTCGCGATGTCTTCTCGGGCGCTGATAATTGGCGTCTGTCTTGTGTCAGTGACGTAAAAGACGGATTTAATGCGACATGACCATCAAACAGTCGCTTTCTAAAACATCAGATATGTATCGGATTCAGCACCACATACGAAAGTGACCCAGATCGGATTTGAAAATATCGGATTTGTGCCGTTCACACTGTCACACCATGATCGGATATGAGTCGCAGAAGGTCAGAAAAGTCGGATTTGATGCGCTTTCGCCTGCAGTGTGAACGTAGCCTTAGACTACATGGGAATTTGACCTACAAGCACAAACATGAACTCCACAGGATAATGGATTAATGCTTACAAAATGATGGAATTGCTGTAAAGTTGTTCGTAGCCAAATGGAAAAAAGAACATCAGTAATAAAAAATTCATTACTGACGTTCATCAGGGAAACACAATATTTTATATTAGCTGGCTTAAAAACCCCAAATCAGCTTTCTCTGTCTAAAAAGTCACATGACTCTCCCGCACAAAAAGAGTGTATCTTATAAGTGCGGCTTAGTCCAATCAGAGACATTATCACGTGATAGGGATGATAAAACAGTGATAACAATCTAGAAATACCATAAATATTATGAGTAAAAAGGAACTCTGAGGCAAATGAGGGAAGAGATTATTGCTGCTTATTGTTAGTATTGTGATTCAGTGCACATGGTTGTAAAACCTCACCTGTTTTCACTCTACATTAATCATTAGGTATTATTAACCTTGGGCTGTGTCTCTGGTCCTGTCTTCCTCCCCTCAGTCGTGGCAGATGACTGTATACTTCTTCCTGTTTGAAAGGAGTTTTTCCTTCCCACTGTCTCCAAAGTGCTTGCTTATAGGCTTGTTGGGGTTTTCTCTGTTTCTCCATATTATTGTAGTGTCTTTGTTGTGCAATATAAATCACCTCGAGGCAACTGTTGTGATTTGGCGTTATATAACTGCCGCCACCTCTAATCAGTGGCAGCAGTGGAACCTGATGTGTGTGGACGCAGCTCCCAGCTTGGATTTGAGAGACAGACACTCTGTCTCCTTTTAAGACTAAGCTTATCATTAGGGTTGGATCAGGTGACCCTGAATAGACTCTTAGTTATGTTGCACCAGGCTTTGGCTGCTCGGGGCTTCCCCTTATGCACTGAGCGTTTCTCCTTCTCTCTCCCCTTTTCACTCACCATATGTGTGCACACTACTCTGAATTTAATTATGAGCTATTATTAACCTCTGTCTCTCTTCCACAGCATGTCTTTATCCTGTCTTCCTTCTCTCACCCCAACCAATCACAGCAGATGGCCCCGCCCCTCCCTGAGCCTGGTTCTGCCGGAGGTTTCTTCCTGTTAAAAGGGAGTTTTTCCTTCCCACTGTCGCCGAAGTGCTGCTCATAGGGGGCCGTTTAGTTGTTGGAGTTTCTTTATATTAATGCAGGGTATTTACCTTACAGTATAAAGGACCTTTATACGACCTTTTTAGTGACATCCTTTATACTGGACATCTTTTTCCTGATGTAAAAAATATAAATACTGTGGTGCTTCCAACTGATTTTAAACCAAAACTCTGAACAAAACCTGATCCCAACCAGGTGATGTGCTCAGCGTGAGCTCCTACAGCAATTTAATTCAATTCAATTCAATTCAATTTTATTTATATAGCGCCAAATCACAACAAAAGTCGCCTCAAGGCGCTTCATAGATACAGAGAAAAACCCAACAATCATATGACCCCCTATGAGCAGCACTTTGGCGACAGTGGGAAGGAAAAACTCCCTTTTAACAGGAAGAAACCTCCAGCAGAACCAGGCTCAGGGAGGGGCGGGGCCATCTGCTGTGATTGGTTGGGGTGAGAGAAGGAAGACAGGATAAAGACATGCTGTGGAAGAGAGACAGAGGTTAATAACAGATATAATTCAATGCAGAGAGGTCTGTTAATACATAGTGAGCGAGAAAGGTGACTGGAAAGGAAAAACTCAATGCATCATGGGAATCCCCGGCAGCCTACGTCTATTGCAGCATAACTAAGGGAGGATTCAGGGTCACCTGGTCCAGCCCTAACTATATGCTTTAGCAAAAAGGAAAGTTTTAAGCCTAATCTTGAAAGTAGAGATAGTGTCTGTCTCCTGAATCCAAACTGGAAGCTGGTTCCACAGAAGACTGAAAACTGAAGGCTCTCCCTCCCATTCTACTTTTAAATACTCTAGGAACAACAAGTAGGCCTGCAGAGCGGGAGCGAAGTGCTCTAATAGGGTAATATGGTACTACAAGGTCATTAAGATAAGATGGGGCCTGATTATTTAAGACCTTGTATGTGAGGAGCAGGATTTTGAATTCAATTCTGGATTTAACAGGAAGCCAAAACAGGAGAAATCTGCTCTCTCTTTCTAGTCCCTGTCAGGACTCTTGCTGCAGCATTTTGGATTAGCTGAAGGCTTTTCAGGGAGTTTTTAGGACATCCTGATAATAATGAATTACAGTCGTCCAGCCTGGAAGTAATAAATGCATGAACTAGTTTTTCAGCGTCACTCTGAGACAGGATATTTCTAATTTTAGAGATGTTGCGCAAATGGAAGAACGCAGTCTTACATATTTGTTTAATATGTGCGTTGAAGGACATATCCTGGTCGAAAATGACTCCAAGGTTCCTCACAGTGTTACTGGAGGCCAAGGTAATGCCATCCAGAGTAAGAATCTGGTTAGATACCATATTTCTAAGATTTTCAGGGCCGAGTACAATGACCTCAGTTTTATCTGAATTAAGAAGCAGAAAGTTAGTGGCCATCCAGGTCTTTATGTCTTTAAGACATTCCTGCAGTTTAACTAATTGGTGTGTGTTATCTGGCTTCATGGACAGATAGAGCTGGGTGTCATCTGCATAGCAGTGAAAATGTATGCTATGTCTTCTAATGATGCTGCCTAGGGGAAGCATGTATAATGTAAACAGAATTGGTCCTAGCACTGAACCCTGTGGAACTCCATAATTAACCTCAGTGTGTGAAGAGGACTCTCTATTTACATGCACAAATTGGAGTCTATTAGATAGATATGATATGATTTAGCCAGAGAACCACAAGAAAACACTGACTTTAAGTCCAACAATGCTCCCTAACCCATTAATCTTGCTTCATACTGTAGTGCAGCCCTCAGGTTGGGTCAGCAGAGAAAGCCATGGCAATGTCGCCTGGTAAGAACAGAAACCAAAGGGTGCAACACCGGACTCTTTATGTGAGGAGGGAAAAAGACAGCAGTTTGCAGCCTAATGAATGAATGATTGGAAATTATATCATTGCAAATAAATTAGATGGAGAGCTTTATTTTATTATTTCACTAATAAATACCAAAATACTTACATTCTATTAAAGTTGATTGTTTCTTGTAAATAAAAGACTGATTTACAGTATTTTACACACAGCGAGGAATACAGATTTAACACTGGTATCAGATTGATACTGATAGTTACCTACAGCCAAGGTAACGCACTGACCCTAACCCCCAACAAAGCCAGATGGGGCCATCCCTGCTTCACACATACTGCAAACTATCACAAAATCTGTTTGTTTTTTTATTTAACTGAGAATTACAGGGAACTTACTACTTTACAAAGTGTATCTTATGTGTGGCCACTTCTTAAAAGTACTACACACTATGAAGGAAATACACATTAAACACGACGTGCAGATTTTTGGTAACTTTTCATGTCTCCTGGTTGCTGATTCTGATCAAAACAAGTTGGACTTCATTCCCAGAGGGTCGTCCCTTTGACATGTTTTTTCTGATTTATGTAAAAGTTGTCAGTCACAGAGCAGCCCGTCCATCAGGAAGCACGTGAACCGAAAACTTCTGTGTTGAGATGGAAGCAGACGGAGAAAACAGAATATGGGCCACGAGAGGGAGAGATTTAGTAATGTTCACGTCTGCCACAGAAATGGAAAGAATGCTTCACATGCCGTCTAGCCCGAGTGTGTGTGTGTGTAAATCAGCGTCCGTGCGTGTGTTTCAATTTGAATCTGCTGTGGATGGAGCGGTGCCTGTCCCCAGTCTTCAGACTTCTGGGTCAAAACTAATTGGCACAGCAACGTTATGACTTTTGCTCTGATAATGACCACAAGCACTTGGGCTGCTTTCGCATGAGCGACCCGGCACTGCCAATCCCTCTCCCTTCTGCCCCTCCCCTGAGCACACTTACACAGGCCAGTGCCTGGACAGGAGATGTGAAGGGGTGGGGGTAGTTAAAAGCTAGGTTAGACTGAAGACATGAAGACAGACGACACGCGGGAACCCGGCGTAGATTATCCACTGACTGCAGCAGGAATAGTTCTTCATTTTATAAAAGCATAAAAACAAAACTTCAGAGAAGCGGCTGAAAGAAAAACACATTTTACATTCCTAGAAAAAAAAAGATTTTCTGTATTCAACCCGTCCTAATAACAGTCCTTTGTCTCCATGTTGAGCTTCCCTCTGAGATCCTGCTGATGATCCTTTCATAGATCATTTAGGTGTTTTTGTTGACATCTATCTTTGTAGTGGTTCTTTGTGAACAACAACATGGCAGAAACCACCAAGAACGCGCTACGATTCTAATATATATTAAGTACAATATTAGGTGGCATCCATACAGTATATTAATAAAAGTTGCTACAATAATGTGAACTGTTTGTTTATTTGCTGTTTTAAAAGCTTGAACTCAGTTTTCTGGCTGTTGCCAGAAGTAGAACATTGACTCTGCAGGCTCAACATCATCAGTGTTCGCTCTACTGTTTGAATGGACGTGTGCAAAAGAAATCTTTACTGCTTAAACATTTTTATTTATAATATATAGTATTGGCAAATATAACTTCAATGATCGTTGGGATATCAGTTTTCAAACTAAAATATGTCCTGAGCAGAGATGGGCAGTAACGCGTTACTTTTTTAAAGTAACGAGTAAAGTAAGGGATTACTATTGCAAAAACAGTAATTAGATTACCGTTACTTTCCCGTAGGAACGCTGCGTTACTGCGTTACTAAAACCGTGATTTTTTTGCGAGAATGTCTCATGACAGTGACGTAAGCGAGTGCGACGTTCGTGACAACAGCTGTGTGCAGATCAACAATGGATCATATATCGAGTGCAGAGAGAGTATGAGCGTGCAGCGTTTAAAGCGTGGAAGTACTGACCTTACTTTGAGTTTGATTCCATAAAAAGTGACAAAAACATTAGTGTCCGTTGTGCGTGGGAAGAAAACTTCTTTTTACAGCGAAAAAAACCCCTAAACTTCCGAGCAAACACCGAGTAGCTACGACGTAATGGGAAACTCAGAGAAACTCGCGGATTCTTCCACTGACCGCTGCACACCTGCACCAGGGTAAACCTCCGCCTACCCCACTCCTGCTTTACAGGTGAAAATAGAGCAACAGGACCGCTAGTCTTTGACTTTATTTATTTTCTGCTGTGTTTTACTTGCATCTATTTGAAAGACTGAGTGTAAACACAAAATATTTTATTTTATGTGCCGGAATGTGCAGAAAATAGGTTTAAATGTTAAACTAATTTCTTCCATGAATGTTGCATATAATTAAATTTTTGCTTGATGCATAAAGTTAAAAGATTAAAACTAATAAAACAAGTTTTAAAAAGAGACTTTTCCATTTGATTACATTTTGTATGATGATTATGTAGAAAAAGTAGAATTGGGCTGAAAGATCTATCACTTTATCACCTATTCAGGTTGTAAATCGTGTTTTTAAGAAGTAACTAAGTAACTAAGTAATTAATTACTTTTGAAAATAAGTAATCAGTAAGGTAACGGGATTACTTTTTTGGGAAGTAATCAGTAATTAGTTACTGATTACTTTTTTCAAGTAACTTGACCAACACTGGTCCTGAGACGTGGTGGACTCAGATTTAGCTCTTACCACCTGCAGCAGTCACAGGTAGTGTTTACAGTGTTTATGTAAATAGCGAATAGAATTAAAATGTATTTTCCAAAGGGTCTCCTACAATTAGACACATTTTAAAAGGACTCACCTCCTCCTTCAGATATCAGCGGTGCTGGTTCAGTCAGAAATGAAGCTCACTAATACTTTGCAATGAGTTTAATTTGCAGCTGTCTCTGATGTAGGGAACCATCCTACTGACATGCTCTAGCATTCAGCATTAGCTGGCAACACTGTGACAACCTAAATCATAAAAAGGAGGCGGGAGGTGAGTTCAGAGGTTGGCTGGATTTTATTTTTATTGCCCGAAACAAAACAAATTCTAGGAAACACTCATAAGTACTTTGTGAAGCACATTATTTTATGGTGACGGGTTAATAATTTTTGTAATCGTTTTTTCTCGGGCCCCCGTCAGTCACAGGCCCTCATCACTTTAAGTATGTCCGTACTTTTCAGACCTATAAGCTCCATCCAACTTTATATTATCATCATGAACGAGGCTGATACTTTACCATAAATGTCCGTGTGATTTCAGATGATTTTCCTCTCTACGCTCAGACAGCTTTTAGGTGCAAATATAGTAAATATATTACAGTAAAGTAATGTATTAACTCTGTGCGGTTTAAGACGTGTTTATTAGACTAAACTCTAAACAGAAAACTAAAGAAAAAGCAAACTAATTCTCACTTTAAAGCCGAAAGTTAAGTGAAAATGAGTAACAGTCATTATGCTCACTATAGAGAAACTTCAGACGTGTAAATGTAACCCAACCATCTTTAACCCAGTTTCATAAAACTCCATCGATGTCCTTCTCAATCTTATGTTCACGACTCCGTCTCTTCTCCTCCTTCCTACCTCTGTTCCATATCCATCAGGACCCCTTCACCCACACCCCAACTACTGATACAGACCGTAGATAGATGCAACCCCCACCCCACAATTGCCTGACATCAAGTTCTCTCCCCTCCGAGCACACAGCCCTGTTTAACATGACAACAACCCAGAAAGTAAACAGGGACATTATTCCACACCATTGGACAGACCACGGTGCCTCTTTAGCTCAGCAGCCTCCTCTTTCCGTTGCCTCCATTCCTCGTCTCCCTGTTGTTGTTTCTCCGTCTTTCACTCATGCATGTTGTACTGTGGTTAAAACGTGCAAGCGAGGCTCAGGATGTAATCCAGCCAGATCCTGCGAATGCCTGCCAGGGCGAAATCGCAGTAACTGTTCTCCCATGAGGAAAGGGGCAAATGCACATATGCATGCATATACATTCTCACTCGCTCTCTTTCATCACATGCCCTCTTTTCCTCAACACCACTCAAACAGTGCTGGCTAAGTATATGCACCTGGCAGAGGACGCATTTCTCAGCCTGATGATTTATATGGTAAGATGCTGTGATGCTGAAATGTGTGGGAGCAAAGAGGCATGTGAGAGATGCTGGAGTTCGAAGCCGAGCAGTCGACAGGACGAGGAGTGTATTTTGTAAGCTGGGGATAGGAAAGCAGGAATGGTTGGCTAGCAGGAAGTGAGGATGAGTGAACGGGTTGTCCTTAGACTCATCGCAATCTACAAAACAAATCCTCAACTTGAATTTATTAAAACTCTCAGTATTCCAAATCTGTGATACTGACGATGGGCCTTAAACTCAGAAGCATGTTTGGTTGCAGTTGCAGCCAAGTTTTGAATTTTTAGCGGCCCTTTCTTAAAACCTTTTGATCACACTTCCTGTCACATGCACCAGGACAGAGGTCACTCCCACTGTGCAGGTTTGGTATCTTGGAGACTCTTGTTGTGCTGCATGTGTGGGACGACTCTGCAGTCTTGCAATCATGTCCAGGAATGTAAAATAGCTGCAACGCCTGCAGACACACTCACAGCACTCAATCTAATGAAACAATTACATATCAATTACAAATTCTCTTTCCCATCCTTAAGGTTGCTCCTTCCTGCTGGTGTCTCTTTCCAAAACATCCAGAAACAGAGGACAAGAGCTGCTCCGTTTTCTTTTTTACTAGGTTGCACAGAAGATGTCTTGAATATGCTTCAGATTAATCAGCTGTACAAAACAGTGACATTTTTAAACTTAATCCCAAGGCTAGGATTAGAAATAAAGTTAATTTCTTATGTGTAGCAGAAATAAAAACATATAAAAACACAAATTATCCAACAGATGAACCTTTGAAGAAGGAATTGATTGGACAACAGAAACAGCCTACCTACATCCTCTTTGTGGCAGCTCTGAAGTGTCAGAATCACATCTGACAAGAGGAACACTCCCTTTATCCGTTCCATATGTGGCTGGTTCCTTTTCAGATCCCTATACGCCGGGCTCACCGCAACTATCACGTTTACTTCTCTTATCAAGTGTCTTTGACTGTCGTCCCTGCAGCAGCCACCTCACACTTCATTCACCTAATAATGACTTATTTGTTCTAACCCCAGACGGCACCCGGAGAATTAAAGGTGCCGTCTGAAAATATGACGACAAATGAAATCTAATCAATCAGCAGAGTAGACACCGGAGTGAAAGGGAGGGCGGAAGTGAATAATAAAAGGGGTGAGGTGGAAAGGGGGGCCTTTTAGGCTTTATGACATTCCTGTGTAGATGGAGATGGGGGTCTGGTGGGGTGGAGTGGCCTCTGATGTTCCACAGCGGTCCCAGAACCCTACTTTCATTAGTGGAGTGGCCCATAAAAGGACACCCAGAGCACCTGACTGCCGGACCAGCCAGCGCCGGCTCCCCTCTTACTGCCTGCCTCCGCCAGTCCGCCTGCCCTATAAAACATCTGGTGACACAAGACCTCGACTGTTTCAGCTAAGTCTGCCCACAGCACTCGTAAACAGTCTCTGGTCTAATGCAAGACAGAGGTGGCGTGACAGGCCGGATTCAGGACTGACATGCAGGAGATGCCGTTCCGGCTCTGGAGCCCAGGAAGCCTGGTGTTTACGCGAAAATCAGATAAATCAGCACACAAATAATACATCAAATAGACTGGAGAAAGCACGTACACGTACAGCCTTATTATAGGCGACACTTGAGAGTCTGTTTGATTGGTCCAGACCTTTCCAGGTAACTCACCGGGAGGTTTTGGCTCTCGATTAGCTAGCCACTCCTTCTTAAGTACACTGCCATCCATTGTCAGGCTAAGCAGTCACTCAGATCAAACAGAATGCAATGGACAAAAAAATGTAACAGCTTATGAAGGGAAACGGGCTGAACTCAAAGAGAGATGTCTGTCCATATTTAATTTAAGGCAGGCTGCTGTCGAGGAGGCTGGGGCAGAGCCGATCAAAGGCCGGCAGCGTGCTGCTGTAGCTTCTAACCACTTAGCACCTTTTCACTGCCTTTGATCTGATAATTAAGAGGCTACTCCAAGAGCAGGTGGCACTGATAAGTGTACTGCTAAACCAATAGCAGAGTGCATACATGGCCAAAGTCCTGTTGTATAACCGTGGATACACAACAGCACTCTGATCCATAAAGACTGCAGCTCACCAACTGGAAATAAAGCTAAAACACTAGCCAGCGATGTGTAAATAGCACAAGCCACTCCAGTAAATGACAAGGCAAAGATGAAAGTCGTAATAGTCTGTGTCTGATGGAGGATGTTTACTGCTGAGAGCATGGAGAGGAAACTGAAAACGAGAGAGGATTGTGGGAGAATGAGAGGGGGGCACATTGAGGTGCCTCGTCCATTACTGGATACGCTCAGCGATGCAGCCTCTGGAGGCTGGATAAGAGAAAGATCCCTGTTGTTTTGTTGGCTACGGAAGAACAGGAAGCAGAGGTGTGTCATTATGTTGGCTTTGAAGATGTCCCTAATCGAGAGAAGATGCTCCACGTTGAAACGCAGCTGAGGGGAACGCTGCAGACTGCTGAAAATATGGGTAGAGGGGAATACATGCTGGGAATTAGTATGTGAAGCACCTTGAAACAAAGGCAGTCCTCAGTTATGGCCATGCTTACATACACTGTTTCCACCCCCCCCAAAAAACAAAACAAAACAAAAAAAAAACCCTTAGGCAACCTCTGAAAGCAACTAGTTTTAAAAATTAATGTCTAATGGTCATCTGAATGTGAGAAAATGTGATGTGCTAATGTTGTCTCTTTGAATCCTGGTACTCTAACATAAGCATATGTTTACTATTTTACATTATATCAGTTCTTTCACACTTAACCACATCATTTAGACAAATTGAAATGAAATTAAAAGGAAAATTAAAAACAGCAAATGAAAAAAAAACATTTAAAATGGTTCAAGAAGAGATTTAAACTCCAGTTTGTTGACTAAGTGCTCGGTGTCTTAGGAACTGCTACCTAAAATACTCTCATTTTATGTAAGAAACACTTAATAACCTAATATACTACATATTTCACTACTCGCCGATTAATTCAGAACAGCTGTATTCATACAGCAACACAAATCATCTTGAGGCATACTACCTTAAAATATAAAGAGATTACACTATTAGAAACTCCACAGACAGGAACAGTACTTTAATTTTTCTATTTCTCATTAGAAATAGAAAAACTAAATTCATGCAATAGGGAACCTATAACAGGTCATTTATTAGGTTTAACAAACAGGAAACTACAGTTCAGCCTGGATTCAAAGAACACAGCCACAGCTGGACATTTGATGTAGACCCTCTTACACCTTAAATTATGCAATAATGTCATTATCATGACATGATCATGTCAGGCATTTATAGTAAACTATTGTCAAAGTTAATGCAAGAGACTCAAAAACTTAAACAACAATTCTGAATTCACAACAGTTAAGAACTTGGAGCTTTTCAACATGTTGATATTCAAGCAGTGCTTTTCAAGTCTCGGTCTTTACATAGGTTTAAGTCCAACGCCCGTATTCCAGGAAACAGGTTTAGTTAACAGTTGAGTTTGTTAACCCTGCGTTGAGGGGATCAGACTCTGAACCTAGTTGGTTTTCTTCAACAAATGTTTCACTGACTCACCGCTGCCCCTGAACCAGAATAGTGATGGGAATTCCGGCTCTTTCGGCTCCGAACCAGCTCTTCAGGTTGTTTTGTTGCTTTAATTAATTTATTATTAACAACAATATAAAATTATGCACAAAAGGAATTACTAATGTAAAAAAAAAGTGGTTTTATTTATATATGTTTATATATAAATATATACGGTGGCCCCTAGAGACAAAACACGTACAAACTCCAAAACACATTTCTAGCATTAACTGAACTTCAAAACAGAGCTACCTAGATCACTTAAATTACACAATTAAAAGCATATGTGTATTATTTCTCTATTTATACACAAACACTCATATATATTCAAATAATTTAAAAAAAAGTTCATTTACCTGTTACTACCACACACCAAATCCAGTCGTTGGTACTTCCTGGCTTGTGTAGTTACTAGGTAACAAAAGCTCAACACTGCGCCCAGCATCCTGGAGCACTTCTGTAGTGTTTTGTAGGTGCTTCTGAGTTTTTACATGTTTTGGAGTTTGTACGTTTTGGAGTTTTTACGTGCTTCGGGGTTTGTACTTGCTTTGTCTCTAGGGGCCACTGTAAATATACTTTTATTTATTCACTCCATAATACAAAAACCAACTAGTCACAGTTCAACTTTTACCTATTTAAAATTAAATATAAATTAAATATGAAAACAAAAAGAAGATGCATATTCTCTGTCATATGGACCCGCATGAATAAACTTTGGTATATATATATATGGCTCACAGCTTCTTCTTCTTGGTTGGCAACCAATGTTAAGGCGCATTACCGCCCCCTGGCTCACAGCTCAGTGGACATTTAGATGAGAAAATATAGATTTGACAATTTAAGGAAAATACTAATAAAATAAAATAAAAATGAATAAATGTTCCCTTTAGAATTTTTTTTTGCTCTATAAAATAGTTGTTTTCTCTTACAATCGTTCATCTTAGCAGTAGGATTTACATGAAAAGAGAAACAAATTAAGTTTGAGTGAAAATGTACATTTTTGCACTCTGGTCAACTGACTCAGTGACTCAAATGACTCAAGAAACCCGATTCACTTTGGTGAGCGACTCATTAAAACTCGATTCAGTAAAAAGAATCGAATTTACCATCTGTTACCACTGTTGTACTTCCTCTTTTAATTTGACAGTCTCTCGTCCTGTGTTCATTGTGTTTAAAACACACCAACACAATCCTTATCTTACAACACAAAGCAAAGATGAAAACCAGCACGAGGAGACTTCAAAGCATTTGCCACAGTGGTTCTACTTTACATGCTGACTGGTCATCGGTTTATTACCTGCTGAAGTTCAGGGTCTGGCTGCTGGGTGGGGTTAGCATGACAGTATGCACTTTACTGTCACGCTCTTGTCATTTTTCCCCCAAAAAATAAAAGTAATGTCCATTTCTCCAGTGTAGAGTGCTTGCCAATTTTAATCCGCCAACAAACAAAGTGAAATCAGATTTTTGTAGCCTTTTGAAAAGTTTATTTTTTCCATTCTATTTGCCCAGTGTGTAAATAACTGAAGAACCTTTGTAATGCTAGTAACTACACACATATACATATATATATATATATATATATAAAAAAACAACACCCAGCACGCCCCTGTGGGCGGTCAATCCTTCAAGCTCGGGTCCTCTACCAGAGGCCTGGGAGCTTGAGGGTCCTGCGCAGTATCTTAGCTGTTCCCAGGACTGCGCTCTTCTGGACAGAGATCTCCGATGTTATTCCCGGGATCTGCTGGAGCCACTTGCCTAGCTTGGGAGTCACCGCACCTAGTGCTCTGATTACCACGGGGACCACCGTCACCTTCACCCTCCACATCCTCTCGAGCTCTTCTCTGAGCTCTTGGTATTTCTCCAGCTTCTCGTGTTCCTTCTTCCTGATGTTGCTGTCATTGGGAACTGCTACATCAATCACTACGGCCGTCTTCTTCTGTTTGTCTACCACCACTATGTCCGGTTGGTTAGCCACCACCAGTTAGCTCGATCTCCACCACCCTTGGGGGCGTCTCCCATTTTGACCTCGGGACTTCCAGGTTATACTCGGCACAGATGTTCCTGTACACTATGCCGGCCACTTGGTTATGGCGTTCCATGTATGCCCTGCCTGCTAGCATCTTGCACCCTGCTGTTATGTGCTGGATTGTCTCTGGAGCATCTTTACACAGCCTGCACCTGGGGTCTTGCCTGGTGTGATAGACCCCAGCCTCTATGGATCTTGTACTCAGAGCTTGTTCTTGTGCTGCCATGATTAGTGCCTCTGTGCTATCTTTCAGTTATATATATATACGAATATAAAGTCTGCCATTACAGTAGCACCCAACACTGAATATGATAAAAACCAAAGCTAGGGAGCCCCATCCATAACAACTATGTGTGTCTAAATAGTGTTGTTTCTCCTAAACTTCCAGACTGACATTGGAAGAACTCTCTGCAACAGCAAAAGCGGCAGTCTTGTCATGTCGTTAGCACCAAACCACATCAACACCAGAAGCACAGCACTACCTCAGAGAATCTAAAAATATTGTTTGTTTTTTGTTGTTTTTTGAAATTTTTTTCATATATGTAGCCTACAATTATGTTACTGTATTTTTTTTTTTTGCCCTATTTAGACAACTTGAAAATAGTGTGTCTGAAATGGACAGCTGCAGGTTGCAGAGGAATATGGTTGTGAAATGGTGTGTTTGGATGGCCGAATTTAAAGAGGATTTTTCTTTTAGTTGTCTTGTTTTTTTACACGTTCTTTTCGACTCACATCTTATATTTTTGTGATTTAAGGTTGGTTTTGTTTGCAAGATCAGGCCACTGTGTTTGTGTATGTGTTGATGAAATAAAAATACTAAAATCATCTTTAGATTTTGGTCCTTCTGAACATCTCGACCGAGTCCAAGTTAACTGCAATTTAAAACAAATTCAGTGTTACTCATGGACAAAAAATTTGCCAATAATGAATTTCAGTTATTGTTCTTCATAATATCCTGTGACCAGAGACGGCAGTAACATGTTAATGCGTTACACGTAAAGCATTACTGTAATCCGATTACTTTTTAAAGTAACAAGTAAAGTAACGGATTACTGTCGAAATGTAATTAGATTACTGTTACTTTCCTGTAAGGACGCTGCGTTACTAAACAGATTTTTTTTTGTGAGAGTGTCTCATGACAACGACGTACGAGCGTGCGATGTGGCAGCAACAGATGAGTGCAGATCAATAATGATAATATGGAGTGTGAGAGTACGATCATGCAGCATTTAAAGCTTGGAAGTGCTGACCTTACTTTGAGTTTGATTCCGTAAAAAGTGACAAAAACATTAGCATCTGCTGTACACTCTGAGTGGGAAGAAAACTTCTTTCTACAGCAACAAATGAAACTTCAAATCTGACATGACCACTGTGGGCAAACCTCCACAGGTGAAAACAGATTTAAGGGTTGCTGAATCTTTGATTTTATTTATTTTCTGCTGTGTTTTACTTGCATCCTGTCAGGGCTCTGTGTGCAGGCAGGCAGAGATGAGGATCCAAATGCAGGACTCTGAGATGGAAGTGTAACTGAAAACCTCAGCTTTATTGCTGGCACCAAACAAAAACCAAACCATGAAAAGACAAACTGGAACACACAGGCAGGATCTGAGGGGATGACACGACACTGAGCAAGGGCAAACACAGGGCTAATATACACAGGGACGTAATCAGGGAATGGAAGACAGGAGGGAGATCAGGGCCAACGAGACAAGGGGGAGCGAAGCTGGACACACTGACATAAGACACAATCCTTCAAAATAAAACAGGAAACAATACACAAGCATGCAGACTAAGAAACACGGACTTTACACGGGCAGAACTTAACCTAAACCAGAATAAGCTGGAACATAGAACATCATCAAATAGATCAAGAAGATAAACAAAAACACAAAATCAAACCAAAACATGAAAACTCAAAAATACTGCGTCAAAACTGACCCAGAACCGTGACACGTCCATTTGAAAGAGTGGGTGTAAACACAAAACATTATTTTATTTTATATGCTTGAATTTAAATGTTAAACAGATTTCTTCCAGTCAGAGACTGTTGCATAATGTTTGCTTAATACAATGCGCATAAAGTTAAAAGATTAAAACTAATAAAATAAGTTCGATTCCTGGCTTCCCCCAGTCTGCATGCCAAATATCCCTGGGCAAGATACTAACCCCAAATTGCTCTCCGATGCATCCATCGGAGCAGGAATGTGTGTGAATGTTAGCTAAAAAAGCACTTAGACCAATGTGCTTGTGCGAATAGAATAGCCTTTATTGTCATTGTACAAAGTACAATGAAATTGGAGTGCCACTCCCTTGGTGCAAAATGCAATAATAAATATAGATGTAAAATATAAAAGGTACAATAAAACAACCGAAGTACTCAGACAATAATAAGTACGATATATACAGGGCAGCACGGTGGTTAGCACTGTTGCCGCACAGCAAGAAGGTCCTGAGTTCAATTCCAACATCAGGCCGGGGTCTTTCTGTGTGGAGTTTGCATGTTCTCCCCGTGTTTGCGTGGGTTCCCTCCGGGTACTCCGGCTTCCTCCCACCGTCCAAAGACATGCAGCTTGTGGGGATAGGTTAATTGGAAAATCCAAATTGCCATTAGGTGTGAATGTGAGTGCGAATGGTTGTCTGTCCCTGTGTGTTGGCCCTGCGACAGACTGGCGACCTGTCCAGGGTGTACCCCGCCTCTCGCCCTATGACAGCTGGGATAGGCTCCAGCGCCCCCCGCGACCTGAAAAGGATAAGCGGAAGCGAATGGATGGATGGATGGATATACAGGATATATACAGGATAGCAGCATAACATAATTATAGTATGAATAGTGACAATGGCAAGTATAGTTAAGCAGGTTCAATAGTTTTGTGCTTATTTACTACGGTGATAGCTCTGGGAAAGAAGCTGAATCTGTTTGTCCTGGTTTTATGTGACCTGTACCGTCGGCCTGACGGTAATAGTTCAAACAGTTTATTACTGGGGTGAGAGTAGTCCTTAATGATATTGCCAGCTCTGCTGAGGTATCGAGAGTTTGCAATGGCCTCCAGACTCGGCAGAGAGCAGCCAGTGATCTTCTGGGCTGTGTTGATGACCCTCTGCAGTCCTTTCCTGTCTGCAACTGAGCACCCTGCATACCATGTTGTTATGCCGTACGTTAGGATGCTCTCTATGGTGCTCTGAATGGGTGTGAATGGGTGAATGCACAAGTTGTATAAAGCGCTTTGAGTGCTCAGAAGAGTAGAAAAGCGCTACATAAGAACCATTTACCATTTTTACCATTTAAAAAGAGGCTTTTTCATTTGATTTCTGCATAATATGGATTATGCAGAAAAAGTAGAATTGGGCTGAAAGATCTATCACTTTATCACCTATTCAGGTTGTAAATCGTGTTTTTAAAAAGTAACTAAGTAATTAATTACTTTTGAAAATAAGCAATCAGTAAAGTAACGTGCTTACTTTCTTGGAGAAGTAATCAGTAATTAGTAACTAATTACTTTTTTTTGCTCACTCTGACAATGAACAGATTATCTCATACATGCATTAATCATTTGGTCAGTAAACAACTCCCACAGTCCCAGTCAGCTGGTACCGAGCAGGACTGGGTTTGTCGTTACGATCAAGCAGCTAGATGATGACTTCCTTCCACACTCTTCACTCTCTACAGAAACCCACCTCCTTGCACCACCAACTATCAGCACATGGGTGAAAAAAGGTTCGGGGCGAAAAAGTAGGAGAGAAAAATAATTGGACTTGCCTCCCCCATCCCCTCCCCCCCAGGCCACTGAGATAATTAACACTGGCTTAGTCGGGAGGTCTGGAGAGAAAATCTCCTGTTTGAACAAAAAATGACCAGTAACATATTGTCTCCTTTCCATACATGCACGCAAACAGTGCTGGTGGCTCTGTCCAATGTAATGAAGCCGGTAAAAGACCTGGCAAAGTCATTCATTCATAAAATCCCAATGTGTGACTGTTTCTCTAATTACAGAGCACGTCGGCCCCAATTAGCCCACTTCTTCTACTCTGTTTCATTCTTGATTAATGGAGCTGTGGTAATTACAGGTTTCATGAGAGGGGGGGTTTAAGGCATTAGCTGGCCCACACAGCAAGCAGTTAACTCCATCCGTGGCCCTTCCACAGGGATGGGACCGTGCCCTACACAACCGATCCATCCCTCAATTATCAAGTGCTTGGCTTTCTTTGTCAAGGTGTTGTCTTTGTCTTCTGTACCTACTTCCAACAGCATGGGCTGCCCCAGGAGCTATTATGCTTCATAATGAAGAAGAGAAGGAAAGGGGGGGGGGAATAAATCGAGAAAAAGAGAAAGAAAGTCATGGTGACAGGAGCAGGGCTAAGGCTAAGGCCAGAGCAGGCAGCACTGCTATGTGTTAATTACACATGTAAAGCCTATTATAGTCATAGAGGACACCTGCTGGCAAGGGAAATGAGGCCAGCGCCCATGCCTGCCGCACAGTCAATCGAACCCTCATTCGGCCGGCTAGATGATAGCACTCTGATTACATTTTCATGCGGCGCCTGAATTGGAGGGTGCACTTAACATTCAATTCATTCTCTCACAGGTTGAAATTGAAATGTTCCCGGTTGAAGGGTCATCACTTAGAGAGCTCAGCGGCCACTGCCGTGTCAGGTCAGTGTCGCAATTTATGTGCTGCAGATCAAGAGACTGAGATCAACTGGTATGAAATGAAGTAGTCTCAGTCACACGCGCGTACAGCATGACGCCTGGGGAGACTGCAGTTAATTTTATTTTCTGGTCCTCGGCAATCAAAGAGAATATGACTAGATTTTTTTATTGGACTGGATCCAATATATGAGAGCTATTTTTAATTTCAGTGAGACTTTTATGTGGATGAATTACAGAAATCGATAGGTGAAATTATTGGTTTATTCTGATAATTGCAATAATTTGGTAATTTGGTGCAATAAACATGAAAACCTGGACCCTACTTTTAGTCACATATAGTTCTGTAAGAACGACCAAAACTGTGTGAAATGACTAAAAGACGACTCCTGATTTCAGGCAGTGAAGAGAGAAATCAAATGCACTCCATTTCTGCCATCCTGCCATTACTTGCTTGTTGTGCTCCACTTCTTACAAAGCTTAGCGATGTTACGATGAAACGCCCAGGATCAAACTCGATACCAAATGAGGCTTGGTCTTTGGAAGGAAATGATATGATCAACTTCACACCCATCAGGGGAGCTTGTGTACATCTTGCCTAGGGTCTCGCATCCTCATACATATTCAAAGGCTTTCACAGTTCATTATAAACTCACAAAATCCTGGCTCCTTCCTATCTTAGATGGCCATGTTACATTCATTAAAAGGAAGGAATACAAAGCCTCCCCAAATTATAACGATACAAATTCCTCACGCAATTAGAATTTAACTATTCGCCGTCTTACATCTAGGTCTCGCATCAGAAAACATCAAACGCGAGCCAGCCTAATGGATGTCTCTCTACGTATCACAATTAACACTCAAGGACAAACAATAAAGGAGTGGAAAGCCTGGATGGCGGATGTTTTTTTTTAAAGTTTTTTTTTCTTGCTTCAAGGCCATTTGATGCAGGTCTAAAAAGTAAACACCTTTGTTTTTCTCTATCAGGAGTCATCCAGGGAGACGTGGTAACAGTAGCCATGCAGAGTAGGCTGTGACTGAAACACTTTGTTAAGCAAATTCAAATTCAAATTCAAATTTTTTATTTGTCACATACACAGTCATACACAGTATGATATGTAGTGAAATGCTTGGACAACTGCTCGTGACCTAAAGAAAAAGAAAAGGCTATGAATAAGATAGGAAATAAATAAATATGAAAATAAAAAAGGGTAAATTTAACCAGGAAGGAATAAAATAAAATATAAAAAAATTAAGTTAAGAATGAGATAACTGTACAACACAAAAAGAATGAAGGGTAAATTTAACTGGGAAAGAATAAGATAAAATATATAAATTAAAGTTGAAAATAAGATAACTGTACAACAAAATACAAAGTATAGACATTTATAAGAATGTAAGAGAAATATAAATATATATACACACAATAACAGCAGCTGCAATCCACATTATACAGTGTCTTGTGCAGTGCAAATATGCTTAAAGTGATGAAGTGTAAACAAATGTCCAGAATGTCCAGTATGTGTGTAAGAACTATATGTGTGGGTCAGTACTGTGTGGTGGTGTGATTGAGAGACCGTATCGCCTGCGGGAAGAAGCTCCTCCTCAGTCTCTCTGTGTTGGTCTTCAGGGAGCGGAATCTCTTTCCTGACCTCAACAGAGAGAACAGTCCGTTGTTGGGATGGCTGAGGTCCTTCACGATCTTCCTGGCCTTGGTCCAGCACCGCCTGCTGTAGATTGAGTGCAGGTCAGGGAGCTCGGAGCGGATGGTGCGCTCAGCTGAACGCACAACCCTCTGTAGAGCTCGTCTGTCCTGCATGGTGCTGTTCCCGAACCAGGTTAAGATGTTTCCCGTCAGGATGCTCTCTATGGTGCAGGAGTAAAAGTTCCTGAGCACCTTGGGGGGCAGTCGGAAGTCTCTCAAGCGTCTGAGGTGGTAGAGACGCTGACAGGCCTTTTTCACCACGGTGTTGATGTGACAGGACCATGACAGGTCCTGCGTGATGTGAACTCCGAGGTATTTGAAGCTGTCCACTCTCTCCACTGGGCACTCGTAAGACTATGATCTGTAAACCCTGATAGATCTGTTGTTTAGGCCAGGGATGTCAAAAATGTGGATTGGACCCATTAAATTCACATTTTTCAATAATATGCATTGCTCTCCCTTCTGTGGTGATAACAGCATTACACAGGAGGGAAATCTGATGAAAAATACTTGCAGAACTATGCAAGTTATAAAAATTAGTGATGTGCGGATTGATACTGAAATATCGATTCCTCCGATACCGATCATTTATGTTCTAGAATCGATTCTCATATTAAAATATTGATATTTTAGTAATTTAGGGTAAATTTGTAGTTTATCATTAACAGGAACAGAGTGGAAAGAAACTATATCATTTGGATTGTCTACATTGAAAGGAACTACTTCCTCTTCCGCCTTTAATAGTCATGTGCGAAATACGGCTGTATAAATGTGTCGCAGCCCCTTGGCGTGCGCACTCACAACAATGGCTGAGCGTAAATGGAGTAATGTGCGGACGTATTTTACCTCCACAAACAGCCGAGATGCGGTTTGTGATACATGTGGCAAGAAAGTGAGGTGCTGTGGCCACACCATTTACCTCGTCAAACACCTCAGAGTAAATCATATCACAGAATATGACGAGCTTATGTTGAGGCGAACTGAAGACGAGGAGGGGGACAGGTGTTGCTAGGGCGAGACAGACGTCTCTCGAGGAGTCCTTTAGTGCTGCAGGCAGACAAAATGTTCAAATGGCACACAACTTCAGTTTTCTGTATGATAATTCTGCATTATTAAGTATAAGAACAAGTAATCTGACGTCCTGTAATCACTATGAAGCTATAATTTGAGGTACAAAAAAAGTTTTTGTACAAAGTATCAGTATCGGATCAGTATCGCCGATACCACCCTGAATTATACTTGGTATCGGATCGGAAAGCAAATCAGTGGTATCACACATCACTAATAAAAATAACTTTAAACTCAATAAATGTTAAAAAACTGTGATTAAAAAAACTGTGCTGACTTTTTAGAAATGTCATGCTGTTCATTACTTGTTTACCAAATAGATTTCTTGTTGAAAAAGAAAAAGGAGGATACTTCCTAAACACTTCATTTTTTAAATGCTGGGCTGCAACTGTGACATTTTTTAGTTTGAAAATCTTTACAAACAAATCAGTGACATCACAGTGCCCGTATGCATTACTGGTCACGAATAGGGAAAAAACTATAAAATGATTGAAAGTCATGATTAATAAAAAAAATATATGATTCTTAGAAGTAGGGTTTATATTGTCAACATGTAGAATGGATTTGACCTTTGATCTCTTCTTCAAGGTCAATAGATTTGTATAAATTCTTTCTTCTTCTTCACTTCACTGTGCAATACTTTTGTGCAATACTTTTGTTAATAGTCAACGGTGCAATAGACCTCAATACTTTAAATGTGCAATTCACTTGTATTTTTATTTTTATAAAAATTTATATCTATTTATTCTATTTATCCCCTTCGTATATTTTATTTATATATGTGTGTGTGTATATATATAATATTCTGCTCACGCTCTGTAACTTCTGTCGGTGCTGTGCTTTTGGAAACCGAATTTCCCAGAGGAACCCACCCGAGGGATTAATAAAGTTTTATCCTATTCCCTAAATGTTATATCAAACTATTTAAAACTGCTTCTTTCTCATTTCTTTATATTGATAAGTCCAATAAGTGCAGATATTGGCTGAAAGAAATCTCAAACTTAAGCAAATCGTAACAATTAAGACCTGCACTGAATTGAAGTCCTGAAAATATCTGTGAGTAATTTATCACAGCAGAAATAATATCACAGCCCTCCCTGAGCCTGGTTCTGCTGGAGGTTTCTTCCTGTTAAAACTGAGTTTTTCCTTCCCACTGTCGCCACAGTGCTTGCTCATAGGCTGTTGTCTGATTGTATTACTGTAGCATGTTTACTTTACAAGACTAAGCTCCGTGAGGTGATTGTTGTTGTGATTTGGCGCTATATGAATAAAATTCAATTGAACTGAACTAAAAATATACAAGTGAGTTAAATTGGAGAGTGGCCATGATTGGGAGCTTGGGATGAATTCAAATAAAAGAATGTAAGAAATTAACTTGACATAGAGTTTTTGCATCTATGTGTGTGGAGTGAAGCTGTGGAACAGACTAATTGTCCGAGCATGGCGCAGTTTAAAAAGCGGTTTAAGGAGATGGTTTTTACAGGGTACAGGGAGGAGGTAGAGATTTGATAGGGTGTTCTTGTCCAATATTTTCATGTGTGTGCGGGTGCACGGGTATGTTGGTGTGGGTATATATATATCTGTAGGTCGCGTATCCTTTGAGGTGTTAATGGGGTTATTGAAAATGTGTATATGTGCGTAGGTGTATATACGTATGTATGGATAGATAGAAACATATATATACAGTGGGGCAAAAAAGTATTTAGTCAGCCACCGATTGTGCAAGTTCCCCCACTTAAAATGATGACAGAGGTCAGTAATTTGCACCAGAGGTACACTTCAACTGTGAGAGACAGAATGTGAAAAATAAATCCATGAATTCACATGGTAGGATTTGTAAAGAATTTATTCGTAAATCAGGGTGGAAAATAAGTATTTGGTCACCTCAAACAAGGAAAATCCCTGGCTCTCACAGACCTGTAACGTCTTCTGTAAGAAGCTTTTCTGTCCCCCACTCGTTACCTGTATGAATGGCACCTGTTTGACCTCATCATCTGTATAAAAGACATCTGTCCACAGCCTCAACCAGTCAGACTCCAAAGTCCGCCATGGCCAAGACCAAAGAGCTTTCGAAGGACACCAGGAAAAGAATTGTAGACCTGCACCAGACTGGGAAGAGTGAATCTACAATAGGCAAGCAGCTTGGTGTGAAAAAATCAACTGTGGGAGCAATCATCAGAAAATGGAAGACATACAAGACAATCTCCCTCGATCTGGGGCTCCACGCAAGATCTCATCCCGTGGGGTCAAAATGATCATGAGAACGGTGAGCAAAGATCCCAGAACCACACGGGGGGACCTGGTGAATGACCTGCAGAGAGCTGGGACCAAAGTAACAAAGGTCACCATCAGTAACACACTACAACGGCAGGGAATCAAATCCCGCAGTGCCAGACGTGTTCCGCTGCTGAAGCCAGTGCATGTCCAGGCCCGTCTGAAGTTTGCCAGAGAGCACATGGATGATACAGCAGAGGATTGGGAGAATGTCATGTGGTCAGATGAAACCAAAGTAGAACTTTTTGGTATAAACTCAACTCGTCGTGTTTGGAGGAGGAAGAATACTGAGTTGCATCCCAAGAACACCATACCTACTGTGAAGCATGGGGGTGGAAACATCATGCTATGGGGCTGTTTTTCTGCCAAGGGGACAGGACGACTGATCCGTATTAAGGACAGAATGAATGGGGCCAAGAATCGTGAGATTTTGAGCCAAAACCTCCTTCCATCAGTGAGAACTTTGAAGATGAAACGAGGCTGGGTCTTCCAACATGACAATGATCCAAAACACACCGCCCGGGCAACAAAGGAGTGGCTCCGTAAGAAGCATTTGAAAGTCCTGGAGTGGCCTAGCCAGTCTCCAGACCTCAACCCCATAGAAAATCTGTGGCGGGAGTTGAAAGTCCGTGTTGCTCGGCGACAGCCCCAAAACATCACTGCTCTTGAGAAGATCTGCATGGAGGAATGGGCCAAAATACCAGCTACTGTGTGTGCAAACCTGGTAAAGACCTATAGTAAACGTTTGACCTCTGTTATTGCCAACAAAGGTTATGTTACAAAGTATTGAGTTGTATTTTTGTTATTGACCAAATACTTATTTTCCACCCTGATTTACGAATAAATTCTTTACAAATCCTACCATGTGAATTCATGGATTTTTTTTTCACATTCTGTCTCTCACAGTTGAAGTGTACCTCTGGTGCAAATTACTGACCTCTGTCATCATTTTAAGTGGGGGAACTTGCACAATCGGTGGCTGACTAAATACTTTTTTGCCCCACTTTGTATATATATATATATATATATATATATATGTATATATATATATATATATATATATAAAAATACACATGACATATAATGTAATTGCAAGGAGGTATTTCTGTAGTCTATTGATTACTAGATAGTGGAAAAGGGGTGGGATTAAATAAGCTTATGCTTCTTCCTGCTCCTTTTTGAACATGAAAGTCATTTGTAGTTGTTGTTGCTCGTTTTCTTTTTGTTTTGCTTTGTTCATTTGTCTCTTTTAATTCTATGTTGTTGTACTTTTTTAACATGTTCAAAATAAAGATTCAATCAATCAATCAATCAATAGTTCACAGTTTGGAGTGTGAACTCACAATTTTAAATTGTTCCTATGACTGTGACGAATGAAAATGGAACATCTTGTTTTTGTCTATGGGACTGTTTTTCTACGATTATGTTGGATTTATTAGAAACACGTGAAATGAAAGTGTATGGATCTTGGGAAGAGGGAGAAAAAATACATATGCCTGTGTATTTCAGCTACACTCAGGGTATGTGGATCAGTGTATGTGTGGATGTTAGATCAAGTCAGATGATGATCCAGTTGACTGGTGTTAGCAGAGCTGATCTCACAGTTCCCAGGGTTGGAGAGAGCTGAACGCCAATCGCCTCTCCTGCCGCTACCCAGACCAAGCTGGCTGTTTCTAATGAGACAGGTGGACTGGGAGCTGTCACGCTGACGGGGGTGCCTGACATATGAAAATGAGACCCCCTGATCCGCATGCTAGGATAGAAAAGCAAGACTGGGAGGGACCAGGAGGGTGAAGGAGTGAAAAGGGGGAAGGATGGAGAGGAGGAGGGAGGCCTAGCAGCTGTTAGAGGACTGAGTGACAGGTCAAGGAAGGTGGCTGAGCGGCATAACTCCTCCAAGAGTCTTCAAGTGACAAAAGACGAGAGTCACATCTCTGCACACACAGCAGTGGCTGCAAACTTTCCTGTCGGACTGGTCTCTGCCATCTGACAGGCCTATAAGGAGCACTCCTGTTCCACTCAGGAACTATTCACCAGTGAGGAACATTAACATCACATATCCTGTTCATCTGCATTTGGAACTTCTAAGTGTCGTGTGACTTTACCCAGTCCCAGGATGTTTTTTTCCCTCTCAAATTCCTCCTAATGTTTGATTTTGGTTGATACATTGGATTCGGTGACATTTACCATCTAAATGTTGCAAAGGATCTCTGGTTATTCCTCCTAGATGCCCTGCAGACATGCCTTTCTGAGTGATGACTGTGGGATTATCTCTCCATTACAGTGATTCTATCTGACAAGGCGTTCTGTCACATCTCAAACGGCTGTTTCCCTTGAAGAGCCAGGTGCTCTCTGCGCGTTGCTCACATCCGCAGATTGCCGGATATCTGAGACAGCCCCGCTGCTATGTTTCATCTGTGGGGGAGAAAGTGAGCACTCAGGCTCGGCGACACTCCCATCCTTCAAGGTGTTCTTGTTCCATCTGCCGGAGGGTCCAGCGGGAATACTTCTCTCTGAGCTCCTTCCTCAGTCCCAGTGAGCAGCCTTTCATGTCAGACAGGATACCAGACAGAAATCCCAGCTAACATTCGGCTTCACTTAAGTCTTACATGTTGACAGAGAGAAGGAAGAGTGTTCTCTTATCTCTGGATTTTTTTCTTAGACAGCTAAGACTCAGATGCCAAACTCGAAACATATGCAGCATGGTAGAGAATGGATCAAGTGGTATGTACACAACTGTATTTACAACAGATAGAAAATAGCTATCCTGTGGCTCTGTGCTACAAGTGAAAGCGAGATGCAGCTGAGCTTTCAGTTAACTCAGTTGTCACCAGAGATGGGCAGTAACGTGTAATCCGATTACTTTTTTCAAGTAACGAGTAAAGTAAGGGATTACTACTGCAAAAACGGTAATTAGATTACCGTTACTTTCCCATAGGAACGCCTAGGGAGCGCACGAAAACCGTGATTTTTTTGCGAGAATGTCTCATGACAGTGACGTAAGCGAGTGCGACGTTCGTGACAACAGCTGTGTGCAGATCAACAATGGATCATATATCGAGTGCAGAGAGAGTATGAGCGTGCAGCGTTTTTGATGCTGTCTTTAGTTAAATCTTGCTATCTTTAACTGGTTCATTTCTTTTACATATTTCAAAATCTATCTGTCTGAGCTTATTAAAAGCTCTTGTTAAATGGCCTGTATTTGAATAGCGCTGTACTTAGTCCCTAAGGACTCCAAAGCGCTTTACACTACATTCAGTCATTCACACACTGGTGATGGCAGCTACACTGTAGCCACAGCTGCCCTGGGGCGCACTGACAGAGGTGAGGCTGCCGGACACTGGCGCCACCAGTAGGCGCCACCGGTAGGCAACGGGTGAAGTGTCTTGCCCAAGGACACAACGACCGAGACTGTCGGAGCCGGGGCTCGAACTGCCAACTCTTGACCCACTCATAGGTTTGTTGTCCTACAAACCTATGAATTTATAGAATATGATGCATTAATGTAAAGAGAATATACTCTTTAACCCTTTAAAACCGGTCGGAGCGGGCACGCTCCGTTTTGCGTAACTATTTTTAAATCCCGGTAGCTCTGCAACCACTTAAGCTAGCGCAATAATTTCTTTTGCATATGAAACGAGAGGAGTTGTACTTACATCTTATGCCATCAGCTTGTCCTCGGTCACAGTTTCCTTCCACATATAGCTTTGCAAAAACTGCATAAAAAGCACTTGCAGCAACAAAAACATAATATTCCAGAAACACGCTTTACCGATCCGATCAGCTGTTTGTAACACTTCCTACGTCCATCAGCGCGAACTATCGCATGTCCGCCATGACCTGCCCGAAACCGGAAGTGGCGTCATTTTGCAGAAATGTAGTTTTTTACCATCAGGGCCTCATGAGCCTATACTGGTGTTTTTAAAAGTTATCTTTGACTTTATGACTTTCTGTGTCGTTTCTGGGATGCTTAGGACTCATATTGCACTGCTGGAAATAGTTTATTTTGATGCATATGCTGCTTTTTTGCAAATTTGCACAATAATATTTATTTTCGTTTTTCCTGCAGTATATAAAAATTGGTGTATTTCAAAAATAAAACTATGAAGACACTCAAAATAAATTTCCTGTGGTGGGAAACTATTTTGTGCAACTTTTTTGTATTTGCAGTTTTGAGGGATAAGCCTCTTAAATTTCTCTAACTAGAAATATATGTTAAAAAAACAAAAACGATTTTCAATTTTTTTGTAGTTTATTGCACTTTTTTGCAATTTATGTAATTACTATGCACTTAATGCAGACATCTTATTAAAATTTGGGCTATAATGGTTGTATTGATGTTTAGCAACTTGAAATGCTCCCAAAAATGGCTCCACAGCATGTAAACATATAATATAAGCTCTGGCGGACTTGGTTCTATGGTAGGTCTTAAAGGGTTAAAATGAGCACTACTGAGGCATATGACACTGATAATCATCTCTCTGCAGAATAAATACTTTTGTCTTTAATACTTTATGTAGAATTTTCCGATAAAACATTTCTATATGTAGTGAGGTATTTTCATAATATTTTTTGTGGCTATTTTTGCTAAAACAATGGTTCCAAAAAATGTCCTCCAGCACTTCTCATTGTCAACTAATAACAAATATTTAGATGAACATAGGAGTAATTAATAATAATAATGGATTGCATTTATATAGCGCTTTTCGTGACCCTCAAAGCGCTTTACAATCCCTCTATTCATTCACTCTCACTCTCACACACTGGTGGAGGCAGCTACAGTTGTAGCCACAGCTGCCCTGGGGCAGACTGACAGAAGTGAGGCTGCCATATTGCATCATCGGCCCCTCTGGCCAACACCAGCAGTAGCCCAAGGACACAACGACCAAGACCGACAGAGCTGGGGATCGAACCGGCAATCTTCAGGTTACAAGATGAGCTTCCCAACCCCCTGAACCGCGGTCAACACAAGGCCAGGCGCGTGATAAAACTGACTGGGTAAACAATAAACTCCCATACAAGAAAAACAACAACTTTTGGGACTCTGCTTAGACTGCTACTAGCGGGTAAAGTTTAAGCAGAGATGCCCAGACCTCTCTCTACTCCAGCTCATCAGGGGAACACCAAGGCATTGCCAAGCCAGTCAACAGAAACAACCTCTTCAACATGTCCTGCATCTGCCCTGAGGGACGTCTTGAGGTAGAACATGCTGGAACAACCTCAGCTGACTTCTTTCAGTGTCAGTAGCAGCTCTAGCCTGACCAAGCTTCTTAGTCTTTTTATGCGGGACAGGAAGCTAATTTCTGCCATTTGTATGTGCAGTTCAATTCTTTTGATCACTATTCAGAACTTGCGACCATACGTGCATGTAGGAACATAGATTTAGCAGTAACGTGACACATTTCTTTCACACTCAGCCCCTCTTCACAGCAACAGGCCATCACTGCAGATGCTGCGCCAGTCTGTGTGTCACTTTCTTGCTCCATTTTCTCTTCACTTGTGAACAAAACCCTGAGCTACTCAAGCTCTACTAATTGGGGTAACAGTAAGTTTTTGACCTGGAGCGAGCTCTCTACCTTTGTCAGGCTGAGGCACATGTTCTCAGACTTGGAGGTGCTGATTCACACTCAGCTGCAGGTTGCCTTAGTGCAAGCTGGCCTGAAGAGGCAAAGAGAACACGAACACACACACTTCATTGACAAGCTTCTTAACCAATGACACATCGCCCTCTAGGACCCTCAACTTTGCTGCACCAAGAATTCTCTTCATTAAAGTTATGAGCAGAATCTGGCATCCCTGGTAGAGTTAAACTGTCATCAGGAGCAAGTTGGATGCTCCACTGGATGCTCTGAGCGACACGGTTCAGTGCCTTCACCAAGACAACAAAACACTGGTTGGGCAACACTCCCTCACATGGTACAGAAGAGCTGGTCCAGTGTCCCATGACAAGGATGGAAACCATATTGCTCGTCCTAAATCTGAGGGTCAGACAACGAAGGGACTCTCCTCTCTAGAACTCTGACCTTCCTGGGTAGGCTGAGAAATGTGATCGCTCTAAAATTAGAGCACACCCTCCAGTCCCCCTTCTTAAAAACAGTTACCACCACTTCGGTCGGTGCAGAAGCTTCCATGTGACGTTGCACAGAAATATCAAGTCCTAAGGGCTCTGAATACGACAGGCGTTAATTAATATGCATTCATCATTAACGTGCAATCATAAAAATGTGGTCATGAAATGTTGCATGTTAATAATCATAAACCTCACAGCCTCAGAACAGAATCAGCTTACTTGGATATCCTTACCTGTATGACTAAGCATGCATCACGACATCTGGCTGTGTTCATAGATAAACATGGATATCATCTGCAATGAAAATGTGAAAATGTATGTTATACCCGCTAACAATACTGCATATGGAAAGCCTGTATAATTTAAGTTAAATTGGCACATGATCCTGTAGAACTCCAGAATTATCTTCGGTCCTCCTGTGGTGGTGAAACCTCAGGACGACCCTGTAGGGCTTAACTGTTCTGTGCACTGTAGCAGTCAAGGACAGAGTTCGTGGCAGTCTGAGCTCTAGTTTGCAAAGCTGGGTTTTAATTTGTTGGTAATCAGTGTTGGTCAAGTTACTTGAAAAAAGTAATCAGTAATTAATTACTGATTACTTCCCCCCAAAAGTAATCCCGTTACTTTACTGATTACTTATTTTCAAAAGTAATTAATTACTTAGTTACTTAGTTACTTTTTAAAAACACGATTTACAACCTGAGTAGGTGATAAAGTGATAGATCTTTCAGCCCAATTCTACTTTTTCTGCATAATCCATCATACAAAATGTAATCAAATGGAAAAGTCTCTTTTTAAAACTTGTTTTATTAGTTTTAATCTTTTAACTTTATGCATCAAGCAAAGATTTAATTATATGCACCATTCTCTGACTGGAAGAAATTAGTTTAACATTTAAACCTATTTTCTGCACATTCCAGCACATAAAATAAAATATTTTGTGTGTTTACACTCACTCTTTCAAATAGATGCAAGTAAAACACAGCAGAAAATAAATAAAGTCAAAGACTAGCGGTCCTGTTGCTCTATTTTCACCTGTAAAGCAGGAGTGGGGTAGGCGGAGGTTTACCCTGGTGCAGGTGTGCAGCGGTCAGTGGAAGAATCCGCGAGTTTCTCTGTGAGTTTCCCATTACGTCGTAGCTACTCGCTGCTTGTTTGGAAGTTTAGGGTTTTTTTTCGCTGTAAAAAGAAGTTTTCTTCCCACGCACAACGGACACTAATGTTTTTGTCACTTTTTATGGAATCAAACTCAAAGTAAGGTCAGTACTTCCACGCTTTAAACGCTGCACGCTCATACTCTCTCTGCACTCGATATATGATCCATTGTTGATCTGCACACAGCTGTTGTCACGAACGTCGCACTCGCTTACGTCACTGTCATGAGACACTCTTGCAAAAAAATCACGGTTTTAGTAACGCAGCGTTCCTACGGGAAAGTAACGGTAATCTAATTACCGTTTTTGCAGTAGTAATCCCTTACTTTACTCGTTACTTGAAAAAAGTAATCGGATTACAGTAACGCGTTACTGCCCATCTCTGTTGGTAATACATACTTTTATTTAATCCTATAAATCTAGGACTTGTTGTATAATATTGCTACGCTTACTTAAAATAAAGGATCCAAATATTTCTTACAGGTAATGGTAAATGTTTCCTATATAATATTTTTTTGCGTTTTCTCTCTGTTTCTCCCAGGACCACAGGCAGGGCCACTCGCAGGTTGCTGCTGGGCCGCATTTGGCCCGCGGGCCACCATTTGAATAGGCTTGCACTAGGCTATATGCAGTTGTCCATAATGAGTTTTCTAAATGACTTGTTAGAGTGTGCCCGACCTCTTTGTGTGTCTAATGTGTCAGAAGGATATTTTATTGTTAGTAACACATTGTGCATTAAATAAGCACCTAAAAGCATGGATCAATACACATTAGTGCATTTTAAAAGACTGCCTGCATTATATGGCAATATGATTTTTTTAAGCGCTTGTGCATTTTTAGTGGATGAGGAGAAACTGTACATGTTTTTATTGATGGGTGAGTGGGTCTTAAAAGGCAGGCAGAACATTCTAGCAAGGTGTCTTTCATAGGCAGAGATGTCTGACAGCATGTGAGGTGCTCCAAACAACAACAACAACAAAGTGAATGGGATGGATTTTCCATCACAGTCCGACTAAAATGGACAAAATGTGAAGAGCGTGAGTGCAAATGCGGGGAGGGTGTGAGAGAGTTGCATCTCTGGTGAGTGCAGGAAATGGGTGCAGATGACAAAAATGGCTGAGTAAAGAAAATGTTGGAGAAATGTGGACAAAGAGAGTCAGTTAGAGGAGCCTTTGAAAGGCTGCAGCTGAACTGGCTGAAGGAGGAATCGATACAGGTGCTTCAGCTGCAGCTCGGCTCACAAAGATAGCTGGACCAAAGAGAAGCACATCAATGTTCAAGGTTGTTAAAACACAGTAGACCTGGGGAGCTGTAAGGGCTATCTGTCAATGCAGGGTGTGTGTGTGTGTGTGTGTGTGTGTGTGTGTGTGTGTGTGCGAGTGTGTGTGTGTGTGGGTGTGTGTGTGTGTGGTGGGCAGGGAGATGTGGCCTTTGAGGGCTCACCTCTCCAGTGGAGTGGTAAATCAGCCATCAGCCATGTGACAGGCTCAGTGGCCTCCTGCACTGCCCAATGAGACATGACCCTCTCAGCCCCTTTCCCGCCCCCTTTGTGACGGAGCTTTGATATCCCTCCTCGCTCCGGTGACCAGCCGACGGGAGTGAGGGTGCACCCGCAGCATTCCTCAAAACTAGCCAAATGGAGCAGCTGAGTATCCATCATGCAACAAAAAAGCCCAGAGGTATCGCACTGGCCTTTGGAAGTGAAAGGATGAGAGGGGAGGGAGGACGCGATGCAGGGAGGGAAGTGTGATGTTCATTCAGCGCCCTCAGCCTGATATAGTGGGATAATCAGTCCAAACCGCCACTGACCCGGTGGGGGCAAACAACTGTTTCCTGTCTGTCGGCATTAGCGGGCCCAGCAGTGAGGATGAGCTGGCTGCACTCGGGGTCCACAGCACACTGACCTGGCCCCAGTCTGCTACCTGCATCACTGTGCTAATGGAAGCCCCTTACACAACGTAGCAGTCAACAACACAACAACACACTTAGTCGACACAGACGATGTAGGATCGTTACCTAAAGAACAACTTAAACATCTGAAAAGGAGGAAAATCCAACTTTCTTTTAGAAGAATGTTGACTTGCCTTTAAGGTCAGATTAGCATCATGTTTCTATAAACACTTGTTTTCTCTCAAAGAGTTTTTTGGGGGTTTTGCCCGTCCTGTCCAACACTGCAGCAATCTCAACTATTGTCTGAAGGCCGAGAAAAATGGCCAACAGATTTATTTTCCAAGTGGATCTTTACTGCTTTTGCAATACTGGTCCAGTAGATTATCATAGTTCATTCAGTCTTTATTCTTCTTCTTTTTTCTACTTTTAAGTTATTACAGTCAGAATGGACGAGAGCGGGGGAGCAGTTCAAGGGAGGGAGAGGAGAAGCGAGACAGAGAGCTCTCTGACTCTGCAAGAGTTTTGAGAAATCATCATGATCCTCTTTCACAATGGGCTTAGATGCTCTCAATGCTGTTGCCTGACTTCTGTTCAAAACATGTTTTTTATTATGTTAAAAAGTCTTAATGTGTACAGGATATATACCAATGTATCAAAAAATGAGAGGTTTGTTTAACACAGTGGGTTTGATGAGCTGCTCACACACTTGATTGTTGGGACGTCCAACAACATCTATGAAGAACAAAAGCAGGAGCACAAGTCTGTAAACAATCACCATTGTTTGTGAGACACATAATCAGCTGTTGACTGTTATGCACAGAGATGGGCAGTAATGCGTTACTTGTAATGCGTTACTGTAATCTGATTACTTTTTTCAAGTAACGCATAAAGTAAGGGATTACTATTGCAAAAATGGTAATTAGATTACCGTTACTTTCCCGTAGGAACGCTGCGTTACTGCGTTACTAAAACCGTGATTTTTTGCGAGAATGTCTCATGACAGTGACGTAAGCGAGTGCGACGTTCGTGACAACAGCTGTGTGCAGATCAACAATGGATCATATATCGAGTGCAGAGAGAGTATGAGCGTGCAGCGTTTAAAGCGTGGAAGTACTGACCTTACTTTGAGTTTGATTCCATAAAAAGTGACAAAAACATTAGTGTCCGTTGTGCGTGGGAAGAAAACTTCTTTTTACAGCGAAAAAAACCCTAAACTTCCGAGCAAGCACCGAGTAGCTACGACGTAATGGGAAACTCACAGAGAAACTCGCGGATTCTTCCACTGACCGCTGCACACCTGCACCAGGGTAAACCTCCGCCTACCCCACTCCTGCTTTACAGGTGAAAATAGAGCAACAGGACCGCTAGTCTTTGACTTTATTTATTTTCTGCTGTGTTTTACTTGCATCTATTTGAAAGACTGAGTGTAAACACACAAAAAATATTTTATTTTATGTGCTGGAATGTGCAGAAAATAGGTTTAAATATTAAACTAATTTCTTCCAGTCAGAGAATGTTGCATATATGATGCATAAAGTTAAAAGATTAAAACTAATAAAACAAGTTTTAAAAAGAGACTTTTCCATTTGATTACATTTTGTATGATGATTATGTAGAAAAAGTAGAATTGGGCTGAAAGATCTATCACTTTATCACCTATTCAGGTTGTAAATCGTGTTTTTAAAAAGTAACTAAGTAACTAAGTTATTAATTACTTTTGAAAATAAGTAATCAGTAAAGTAACGGGATTACTTTTTGGGGGAAGTAATCAGTAATTAGTTACTGATTACTTTGACTTGACCAACACTGGTTATGCATATGTTAAACAATAATATTGGATGTATTTTTCATTCTGACCATTCTCAGTCAACTGATCCGATTTCCTGTGTGTCTCTTAAATGATCAAACTAATGATCCTAGAACTGCCAGCTGCCCAAATTCAGTTTGAATGATCAGATTCAAATATGCAAAAATGGTACACGCTGCCATCGTCACCAAAGCAGGTCCGTGTTTAAATACCAAAAACAATGAACAGCCACTCTGAGGTTTAGGAAAGGGTGGATATCAGGTGTGTTTGTAAGTTCTCACTTACAAAGAAATGAACAACATCAAATGTCTGTGGTCGACTCTTTCAACAAAAAATGCCAGAACACTGATTTAGAGTTTCTGTAAAGAGGAATGGCCAAAGTCAAACCTGCTGACCAACTACAAATAACGTCTTACCGCTGTGCTGCCAACAAGTTCTTCTCCACCAAGCACAAAGTCATGTTTTGCTTGGGGATCAAATACTTGTTTTAATCCGTGACATGCAAATCAATTAATAACTTAAGTAATTTTCTTTTGGTTTGGTTTCTACTCTGTTTTTAAAATGAAAGAGTCGTGAAAGGTGCAGCCTGTTCATTCCTTTGATTCAGCCGGGGGTTGGATAGTTATTTCCCCAGTGTACAAAGTAGCAACAGGAATTGGTATTACATGTAAAACACAACAACATGCTAAAGCAGTGGTCCCCAAACCACGGGCCATTTGTCATTTGGTACCGGGCCGTGAGAATGTATAGTTTTCAGGGTTTTTATCGGTTTTCAGCGTTATTTTGTTATCGTTTATATCGTTTACTCTGTTTTCCTGCGTCTTTTCACGTGTGTTATGAATAAATCTTCTTTTTTTCGGTACCGGTACTAGTTTTATTTTGTTGTATTTATCCGCGACACCTTAAAGGCCGGTCCATGAAAATATTGTCGGGCACAAACCGGTCTGTGGCGCAAAAAAGGTTGGAGACCACTGTGCTAAAGGATGAAATAAAGCCCCCCTGCTCTCCATTTTAATACCAATAACAGAAACGTGTGTAGACTCACTTGTGCTAACAGTGAAAAGCCAAAACTTGCCTCACCAGCTATGTTCTGTAATTACCTGTATGTTAAAAAGAAAACTGAAAACGAGTCAGTGAACAGAGATGTCTAAATGATTCGGCAAATTTTAGAAAGCAGGGTTACTCCGGACGGCACCTGCAAAGTCAGCAGTGTCACCTCTGTGTGACAGAGCTGACTGAGCTGGCCATGTGTTGGTGTTTGCAACATCTATGGCATCAGCATCAGAGTGAAGCCACCAGGGTGTAACTCTCTGGAGGGTCACGAGCAGGCTGCATATGTACTGTCTCCAACACCTAATGCCATCGGCTGCACAGAGCACAAACACCGCCTCCGTCTCGGCACGATCCTTTGGGACACCAGCTCACTGTTGCACTCACACAGACTCGGCTTGCATCACTCCAGAGCTGAAGTAAACCAAAACCCAGCGTCAGAGAGAGACAGGGATTAAGGAATTTACTTCCCCCGCCAGGTGGAGCTGAGACTTTTCAGAGGATTAAAAACTTGAATTAAGCGTGCAGTGCAGGATCAAGATCCGCCTGTGTGAGTAGGATCTGATCTCAGACAAGTTGCACTGAAAAAGCAGTAATACTTTCGTGGACACTCAGGCTCCCTAATCTGTAGATGAAACAAGCCATTTACCCCGAAACACAAGTGTCTTTGACTTATGTTGGATGTTTAGATATTTAGTAAATCTGTCTGTAAACCTTAGGAAGTTAGTTTGTAGCAAAGAAAACTGTGCATTGATTTAATATTGTATCAAAATATTCTGAAAAAGTATTAAAGTGAACCTTTCATCTCTGCATTTCTTGCATGTAAAGTGAACTATTTCAAGCCTGATTATGGCTTGACAGCAGATGGAAGCATGTGTGTTGAATCTGGGCCTGTTAAACCACAGTGGACCAATCATCATTAACACCAGCAGGTCACGTGATCCTCCTAAACTGTGGAAACGTCACACTTGTACTCCAAACACCGGGGATTCTGGGAATGTTTACAGACTTTAACACTGTTAAATCCAGAATTCAAAATCCTGCTCCTCACATACAAGGTCTTAAATAATCAGGCCCCATCTTATCTTAATGACCTTGTAGTACCATATCACCCTATTAGAGCACTTCGCTCCCGCTCTGCAGGCCTACTTGTTGTTCCTAGAGTATTTAAAAGTAGAATGGGAGGCAGAGCCTTCAGTTTTCAGGCCCCTCTTCTGTGGAACCAGCTTCCAGTTTGGATTCAGGAGACAGACACTATCTCTACTTTTAAGATTAGGCTTAAAACTTTCCTTTTTGCTAAAGCATATAGTTAGGGCTGGACCAGGTGACCCTGAATCCTCCCTTAGTTATGCTGCAATAGATGTAGGCTGCCGGGGGATTCCCATGATGCATTGAGTTTTTCCTTTCCAGTCACCTTTCTCACTCACTATGTGTTAACAGACCTCTCTGTATTGAATCATATCTGTTATTAACCTCTGTCTCTCTTCCACAGCATGTCTTTATCCTGTCTTCCTTCTCTCACCCCAACCAATCACAGCAGATGGCCCCGCCCCTCCCTGAGCCTGGTTCTGCTGGAGGTTTCTTCCTGTTAAAAGGGAGTTTTTCCTTCCCACTGTCGCCAAAGTGCTTGCTCATAGGGGGTCATATGATTGTTGAGTTTTTCTCTGTATCTATGAAGCGCCTTGAGGCGACTTTTGTTGTGATTTGGCGCTATATAAATAAAATTGAATTGAATTGAGTTGAATTAAGACTTTGATTTTCATTACCTTGACTGATTTTTCTGATTTTTGTGAGCTGCAGGTTATATCCTGTAAAATGTAAAGAAAAAAGCCTCACACTGAATATATAAAGAATTTGAATATATGAAATTTTGCCTTTTTTTTAAACTAAATAACAAAAAAGGATATTTTTTCTTAAAAAAATTTTTTTTTTTTACAAAAACATGTATGTTTTCAGTCATTTTTGCACAAAGTCAGGAAAACTGTTGTTCGGTACCTGAAGTTGTGTATTAGTGTCCTCTCCATGAGATAATAATGATAATGTCCATTTAGTGAATGCTCGTCAAAAATCGCTTCTTAAATGGTTGTAATTGGATGAACTTCTGAGGCAATGCAAATGAAGGCTAATTGCCACTTGCTTTCCAGGCCAGTTAGAAATCACCACCGAGCGAAACTGGAAAAAACGGTCCCCGTGTTTGCCGCGAGGCTCCCCTACAACATCCCTATTCATAATGCACAAGCATATCCTAAACAGCTCAGTGGAATTGGTTTGCTGCCAAATGACTCTCCCTCTCTCTTAACAAACACAACGACAATATTGTGAGTCAAGCTGTTGTTTGTTACTGGGCAGCGAGATGACGGCAGCTCCGTGACTCCCGCATCACAAACCAGTGTGTAGTGACCTGACCTGCTGCTAAAGGAGTGTGTGAGGATGCTGCGAATGGGGTAGGAGACATCAAACTCAGGCAGATGGGATGAAACAATGGCACGATGCGGCGCGTCTGTGACAGGCTGCACCAGCTGATCAAGGCTACTGCAATTTACCAGTGATGAGAGGAGATCTCACAACCACCAAATGCTACCAAATAGCAGAGCTTTGCTTTTAAAACGACTATAATTTGTCTCCTGACATGATCTATATGAGCAGTTTCTTTGTCCTATTATCTCCTTTATGGAAGCAGCAACAGTCGCTGTCTTTTATTTTGCCAAGTATTGTTCTTTATTAAGAGGAACACGGAGCATTGCTCAGTGTCTTGTCAGCTCCTGCAATTTACTGTGTAGGATATGTTGTCTACATCTACTTAGCTAATTAAGACAGTCACAGCAGTGTAGATTTCAGGGCAGATCAAACACTACGGTGTTGATATGGGAAACAGGGAAGACTAGTCTCCACCAACTCTGTTATATCATAATCCCTGTTCCTTCAGCCTGATTAAAACATTTCAACAAGAGCCTGGGCTGCCTACCGTGGTAGTGCTGCAGAGAGGCTTGGTGGAGAAATATCACAGCTTCCTCATTAGCGAGAGGGGATTTCATTTGGAATATCTCACCGAGCACTTTGAGAGATGCGGCTGTATTTACATTTAAAAGATCCAAAGTGGCCATCTGAAGCTAGCTACCTCTTTCCTTAATTGCTGGCTTCAGTTGTCCATGAATACATCCACTTTATCACTGGCTCTCATTACTGGACGGCGCAGAGGAAAGCCTCTTTCTCCTCTCTCTGCATTTTCTCCGTCTTCTTCTCTAGCAGGGCAAGACCACATCAGAGTTCTCCCAGTGGCCAAAAGACACAAACAATCAAGAGGGATTAGACTCTAATCCTGTTTTTACTTTCATCTGCCACATATTCAAAGGGAGAAGCTCTGTGAAGCGTGGAATTCTTGAAGGATCTGCTCCCTGGAAAAATAAGTGGGAGCAGAGTAAACAATGCGATGGGATGGGGATTACAAGTTTTAAATGACAAGAAGACAATGGGCTTGACATCAGATTTATATTTAGTCTTCGCTGGCTAAATCTTTGCTCGGCTGTGGACTAAGACAATTAAAGATACTGTGAATAATGTAAGGTCACTTCAGTGTTCATTGGTAGCATTCTTTTCCAAAACGAATTCAATACAAAACATTTGAATTTTCAATCACGACTGAGGAAAATCGTTTTTTTGTCCCCTGAATTACATTATTGTGTGATTGTAATGACCTATCACCACCAGCCATTGGCGCAATTCTGTTTCTGTTCTGGTTTAAAGAGCCAGTCGTTTAGACTGGATGCACCTTGTCACCGTGGTAACCCTCATGGATGTGAAAATGTAGAAAAGTCACTGAATTTGAAGCTTTTGTTCATTTGTTTGTTTAAAGAAATAATCCTTGAAGAATCCTGGTGTAAAGACATGTAACTTCACCATAAAGTGAAGTATTTGTCATAGTCCGCCCCCCCGTTCACGTGTCCAAATTCATGGGCTGCATCCTTCTGAGGACCCGGCCTTCACGGTCTACGTGGGCCGGGTCCTCAGAAGGTCGGGTAGGCAGGAAGTAAACGGTTGTGAAATGGGACGGTCTCGCCTTCTGATTAGCGTCACCGCTGTCTCAGTGGAGTTTAATAAACTCGGCCGTCTGCTCTTTGCTATCTAAAATATAACAGGACACTGGCGTAAATTCTCGACCATCTCATACTTCTGTTTAATCAGTTTTCTGTTTGACGTTTAGTCATCTGTGTAAAAACCAAGGAGGAACCCACCCGGGGGATTAATAAAGTTTTATTTTATCTAATCTAATAACTTTAATCTCAGCCAAACCGATTTACTCACGAACAAACAAAACACTGAAAAAAGTCCAACAATAACATTTTTAGGTTGTCTAAGTGACTTATATATTACGTTTAACCCGAGCAGCGAAAGTCCGCGGTGATCTGAACATGATGTGTCGGGAGTTGTGTCGTTCTCGGCGGCTTCAGTGACCCTCGAGCTCCCGGCGAGCTATCGAGCTGGTGGGTAGCAGACGTCTCCGAAAACGTCGAAGCACTTTTGCAAATATGCGATATCTTGATAAACCGAGCAGATATTTGATGTTTACACAGCTACTTTCTCGCCTGAAAATATGTTAAAAGTTTATTTTGTGACCCAGAAAGATTAGTAAGAGTAATTTTAAAACTTAGTAGCGGCCGCCATTGTTGGAAACTGGAGTTTGGCTGGGCCGTGCTATGAATTCTGGGATATGGTAGGCCACGAAGGACACACCTGACCGATCCTTCAAATTCGGGGAAAAGGAGGACGCATTTGTCGGCTGCATTCGGAGGAGTCTATGAATTTGGACAGCCTTCGGCGCGTCGCTTTAGCTCTTCACCTCCTTTGACCTTTATTCTCTACATGTTTCTGGTCCTGTTTGTATTCTGTTGTATCCATTTGAAAATTCAGACCTCACCTGGAAACTTTTAATAATAGCGAGCCATTCTGCTCGCCTGCACTCACACTTGTTATGAAGTTGTTGTTTTTGGTGAAGAATTTAGATGTTGTGGTAAAAAAAATAGTTTAAAAAAATTGTAAGGATGTGAAGGGAAGCAGCAACTTAGTTTGGCCTCGTTATGATCGGCAGACACAAGAGCATGTCCCTGCTGCTGTCTATGAACTTGGGTTTGCTGAGCATAAGGTAGCTGTTAGCTGATGCTGACAGTAATAAACGTTAGCTAGCTAACTACCTCGCTTTTAGACTGAAGTTAGTCAGATAACATTTATAACTTCTTACAGGAATAATGAATGTTAAAGGTTTCTTCTTATCATTATTATCATCATTTTATCAATAGTAATATCTGTAAGAGGATCTTGTCTATGATCAATAAAGTTTTTAGAATTTAGTAGGAAGAAGAATTTATTCTTCTTCCTGCTCCTTTTCATGAATGGAAACAGTGTTACTTTAATTGAAAGGAAGGTTGTGTATGGGAATGAATTACTGCTGTACCATGTGGGAAAAAAAAAAATAAAATAAAAAAAAAAGATAAAATAGAAATTGGTGGCTTTGGTTACGTTCTGGCACGTACAGGGAATTTTCGCTTTGCTTATCAACACTCAAACCGGATTCTTGAAACTGGGAATATAACAAAGTCAAAGTGTAACATATGAAGGTCAAAGCAAATTCAAGAAATGTTGAACTATTGTGGAAACTTTTTAAACTTTTTTTGTCAGACTCGAAAACAAGGAATATAAAACTCAGAAACAGTGTTATTGCTGGACTCATAAAAAAAATACAAAACAACATAACACAAGTCAGGAGCCAATAATCCAACAAAACAAAATCTGAAAGGAGGAAGATGAAAAGGGTCACACAGCTTCAGGAAGAAAGCAACGAAGAACAGAAGCAAACCGAGGGTTTAATTACGAAAAAGGAGACGAGAATAGATGGAGACACCTGGGAAACACAGCTTAACACAATCGAACTCATTTGACAGACGAGAGAACATGAAGAATAAAACAGTAACATTTAGACCAGGACTCAGACTTGACACAAAAACAGAACCACTGAGACAGGACTGGAAGGACGGAGTACAAAAGCAGATTAATCAACTAAGGAAATAGGGATCTAACAACAGAGAAACAAAATACAAATAACCCCATGAACATAAATATAACCATATAAACAGAAGACTAAATAATAAAGAATATATAGTAGAAATATAGAAATACTAGAAAACCCCTGTACTCAGTCCTAAAAATCTCAAACATGGTGTCTAACTAGATGTTTGCTTTAGTTGGCGTTGGAGTTATTTTTGACCAGCATATGTCAATGTGGATATTAAACATATATTAAACTTCTTCCATTTGAACACTATCTCTGAAATTAGACACACCCTGTCTCAGAGTGATGCTGAAAAACTAGTTCATGCATTCATTACTTCTGGGCTGAACTATCGTGATACATTATTATCAAGTGTTCCTGCTGCAGGAGGCTGCTGGGGGCTCTGAGCATTTCTTCTTTACTCATCTTTGTGTGTTTATACATCATTATTGTATTTAGTAATTAGCAATTATTAAACTCTGAGTCTCTCCCCAATGATTAGCTTTTTGTCCGGTCTCTCTTGCTTTCTTCTCTTTCCCTGGTTGTAACTGGTTGTGGCAGATGACTGGTTCCACTGGGGACTTTTTCCTATTAAGGAGTTTTTCCTTCCCGCTGTCAACAAGTATTTGCATAAAGGGTGTTGTGTGACTGTTATGGCCTCTTTCTCATATTTCAGGGTATTTACCTTACAATATAAAGTGCCTTGAGGTAAACTGCATTCAACTGAATAATTCATATACTGAAATACAACGTAACCAATTTTAAACACAGGAACTCATTCATAGCTGATCTATCTAACACAAGGGCGCGCCCCCTTAATTATGGGGCCACGTGATAAAATGGCACTGTTATGGAGGACTGCACCAATAAGCTGAGCTCAGTTCATCCCATTTTTGTCTTCATATAAAGATGTATCACTGTTTGGTTTGTTATGTATTGACTTCATCTTGAGTTCTTCAGTTCTTTTCTCTTGTTCAGTGATAGAAATGTGATGTCACCAGTAACGCGTTACTGTAATCTGATTACTTTTTTAAAGTAACGAGTAAAGTAAGGGATTACTATTGCAAAAACGGTAATTAGATTACCGTTACTTTCCCGTAGGAACGCTGCGTTACTAAAACCGTGATTTTTTTGCGAGAATGTCTCATGACAGTGACGTAAGCGAGTGCGACGTTCGTGTCAACAGCTGTGTGCAGATCAACAATGGATCATATATCGAGGAGAGAGTATGAGCGTGCAGCGTTTAAAACGTGGAAGTACTGACCTTACTTTGAGTTTGATTCCATAAAAAGTGACAAAAACATTAGTGTCCGTTGTGCGTGGGAAGAAAACTTCTTTTTACAGCGAAAAAAAACCCTAAACTTCCAAACAAGCACCGAGTAGCTACGACGTAATGGGAAACTCACAGAGAAACTCGCGGATTCTTCCACTGACCGCTGCACACCTGCACCAGGGTAACCCTCCGCCTACCCCACTCCTGCTTTACAGGTGAAAATAGAGCAACAGGACCGCTAGTCTTTGACTTTATTTATTTTCTGCTGTGTTTTACTTGCATCTATTTGAAAGACTGAGTGTAAACACACGAAATATTTTATTTTATGTGCTGGAATGTGCAGAAAATAGGTTTAAATGTTAAACTAATTTCTTCCAGTCAGAGAATGTTGCATATAATTAAATTTTTGCTTGATGCATAAAGTTAAAAGATTAAAACTAATAAAACAAGTTTTAAAAAGAGACTTTTCCATTTGATTACATTTTGTATGATGATTATGTAGAAAAAGTAGAATTGGGCTGAAAGATCTACACAGCAAATCCAGCATGTCCAAATTAACACTGTCAGATTTGATTTCAACACTATTAAAGTGTCTATATGGGTCCACACCAGAGGGTGTTAATTTAACTCTTTTTGGAGAGTTGGTACGTTAACTCTGATTTAGTGTTAAACACCAAATCTGTCTGGAGTTAATAATTTAACACTTACTAATGCTAACTAGGTGTTAAGAGTTTATATATTAACTCTCAAAGAGTATTTTAGTTTAACTACGTAAGAGTTATCTTCTAATTAATTCTAAAAAGCGGGAATTTTACTGTTCTGCACTTTTAGAAATTTCTTTTGGAAATAAACATTTACTAAAAAGACGCAATGGTTTTTGAAAAACATTTATTGTGAACTGTGCACCACAATTTCAAAAACATTTTCTGAAAGATATAACAGTGTACATGTTCTCACTTTCATTAGAATTTTGTTTATCAAAAGGTCTGACATAGGTGAGCTGGTAAATGCAAATGACAGCATTCTCATCACTTATTTCTTCAATACAATATGCATGTCCTTCATTCATCACTTTGTGGAACTTCAACGCACTTCTGCTCTCCCCCATATTCCATCTTCACAAGCATATCCTATGTGGAGATTGAATAAAAATTAGTTGACACTAATTAATGGCACAAATAATCCTGTAATCAATTGCAGCACAGTAAAAAAAAAAGGAATCCTTTTTGAGCCATTACTTGTGTAAAGTATTTTCCCAAAAGACAAGGACACAGGCAACAGGTAATACTGAACTAAATGTAAAACCTCAACCTTTTTAATTTTTACCTAAACCGTGTGCACAAAACTCTGGAGGGATCTAAATGCTAACATAGAACCCAGTCAGGACATCTGCTACTGCTGTCTGCTCGTTTTTATTTTTATGGGAGATCGTTTTCAGGCTTCAAGTAGCACCATTATACCAACATTTCATATTCTAGACATTGTTTTAAGTGTATTTGACCAAATATTTGACTGAAAATTCACATGCAAGCTTTTTTTCAAGGCTGTGGTATTTGCCGGCAAACAATACCTTTCAGCTAGCTAAAACAGAATATTATGCTATCAGCGAGCAACATGGCTAATGCCTTTCACACAGCTTTGTCTCAACTCCAAAGAGCCATAGAAGTAAAAGCTAATAATAATAATTGAAACAATCTTTGAAAACATGACTTACCAAGCATGGCAAACAACTCAAATATGTAGAGCAAAATGTTCTGAAACGGCTTTACTTCAGCTTCAATTGGAGCCGTGCTGGGGGCGGAGTCTGTGAATTTACTCTATTAGTGTCATAGCCCCTGTAGGAGTTCAGAGTTAAGAGGTCAAGAGTTAATGTTTCCATTGTAACACCTCCAGATTTGACATAGAAACACTCATTTTTAACACTCGATTTTAACTACTATCATTTTACACCTCAGAGTTACATTAAAAGAATGTGACTCTTCTTAGAGTAAAATTAACTCTACTTTTGCAAGAAGACTACTAACACCAAAACATTTAACACTTTTGAATTTGCTGTGTATCACTTTATCACCTATTCAGGTTGTAAATCGTGTTTTTAAAAAGTAACTAAGTAACTAAGTAATTAATTACTTTTGAAAATAAGTAATCAGTAAAGTAACAGGATTACTTTTTTGGGGAAGTAATCAGTAATTAGTTACTGATTACTTTTTTCAAGTAACTTGACCAACACTGGATGTCACTAATGACGGTTCAATGAGATGAAAATATTGAGGACAGTGATCATGACTGATAGGGCATCTGTATCTGGATTTGTTGAAATGCATCATTAAGAATGTTTGTTCACATGTAAAGACAATCAACATCCTCTGAGGTCGCCTTCCTTTGTGTGGAAAGTTTTCCTCTTTGCTCCGTTAGTCACTCAAAATTGCAACAGACTGATTGAATGCTTTTGCCTGGTAGAGTTCAACTATTCAAATATCAGACATTTCCCCTGTGAGAAGTGGACAATTGTAACATTTGCCAGTTATAGCATTTCAGCCCATACCTTTGCAAGCATGCAGTTACTTCTGTGAACAGCTCAGCAGTCCAAAAAACACTGTTTCTGAGCGGCCGAGGTCTTTTAACATCTGTCGGGCAATGCTCAGGATTTTCTATGACTCTGTTGTGGCCAGTGCCATCCTCTATGCTGTTGCGTGCTGGGGCAGCAGGTTGAGAGTTGCAGATACCAACAGACTTGATAAACTGATCCACATGTTGTGGGGATGGAGCTGGACTCCGTTAGGGTGGTGTCTGAGAGGCGGATGTTGTCCAAGATAAGGACAATGTTGGATAACACCTCCCACCCACTCCATGACTTGCTGGCCAGTCACAGGAGCTCATTCAGTGAGAGACTGAGATTACCCATAATGCACCACTGAATGTCAAAGGAAATCATTCCTGCCCGTGGCCATCTCCCTGTACAACGCCTCCATCTAATGCATATTTACAACTTTTTGCACACCCTCTACAGGGCAAATAACTAAGTTTTACAGTTTAGAGTCAAATGTCAATCATATAAATGTCTCTGTAATATTCTGGATTTTTATTATTGAGCTATTTGTATATATTAGAGCTATTTCTTATATTCGGTAAACTTTGAGATATATTGTACAATTAATTTAATTCAGTCTCTTACTGTTCTTGGATCAGCTGTAACCACACAGTTTCCTCTGGGATTAATAAAGTATTCTCATTCTGATTCTTCATTAAACTGCATCTGGGAAACGCCTACAAATTATTTTATTTTTTGTTGTTTTAATCTGCACTTTTTTGAGTTGTTTTGTTTGTTTTTCTTAACTTTTTATTCTGTATGTATACATACATACTAGCAAACACATCTGTCATACGTCTGTTCTGACACATTTATGTTGAAGCTGTACATACAAAAAAGCAACAGTCACAGAGTAAAAAAGTTGTATTGTAATTTTGAAATCACTGATGAAGAGTTTATCGGTCAGTAAATAATCTAATGTTGTGTTTAGATTAGGGATGGGTACCGGCCATGATGGCACCGGTTCTGACATAAACGGTAGTAACCAGACCGAAAAGCAGCGCACATTTCGGTGCTTTTTTTTTCCTGAGCTGTGATACACTTTAGATTCTAGCCAATCATTTTACGTTTCCGAGGATAGTAGGTGGGTCCAGGTACATACGTTCTTTTAGAGCAGAGCTACAGATTAAAAATGCCCAAGGCGAAGCGGTCAAAGTCTGGCTGTACTTCACAGCAAAAGATGCAAACTCAGCAGCTGCAACAAGTGCTTTAAGCTGATACTGTGATACTGTCAAAGGAGGTAACACCTCAAATCTGATGAAACACCTGGCGACGCATAGCGTTTGTTTTTAAAAGCCGAGAAATGCGCCGTATTTGATAGCTTGCTGCGAGACCTCACACCGAGCACATCTACTGCGGGTGTGGTGCCTGTTATCGACCCGGAGTTAGCAACATCCCCCAAGAACCCGAAGAGGAGAGTCCTGGCCCCTAGCCCTGCCAGTGTAGCAGAAATGATGATGATGATGATGCAGCAGCAGCCGTTCTTCTCTGCGTGAGTAGCTTAATGTTGTTCGTGTGTAATTGACGTTGAGTAGGCTAACCACGTTATTACATTAATGCATGTAAGGTGAACTAGCAAACACCATCATAGCTACATGCAGCTGTCTTCTTGTTTGATGGCAGATACTCCCTTCACCCTGGACAAAAAGGCTAAAATGACCAAAGAAAAAGTGGAAAACAGTTAAACATGAGAGGTTTTTGGACAAAGTTTGTGTTCTCTATTCTTTAAGCACCGGTTCGAGCACCGTTTAAGCACCGGCACCGTTTCAAAAGTACCGGTTTGGCACCGGTATCAGATAAAACCTAAACGATACCCATCCCTAGATGCACATTTAGTACATATATATATATATATATATAATCCCTATCGCTATATTAGGGCCAAAGTGTGGTGGCTAGACGTCACACCACATCTTTTGTGGGGTGTTTCACTATCCAGTAGTGAGTATCGATCAAAAATGGTCCCTGGAAGGAATAATGGTGAACGAGTGACAGACTAAGTCTCATTGATGCATGGGGGGAGGAAAGGTTCACCCGTGTGGTCTGTCCCAACAGACAAGCTACTTCAGCTCCATAATGAATGTTCTGATAGAAAGGTGTCAGAATACACAGCGCAGTTTGTCCATTTAACATTCATGTGGGTGGGCGGGCACTTATGTGTCTTACCTGGGGAACACCTGGCACGAAGGATCATTTGGGAAGAAGGGAAGCCTGAAGGGGCTCGAGGCTCCTCTGAGTAATGTTCTGCCATTCGTGTAGCTGCTATTCTTTAAACACCCTACAAGCGCCTGTAAAATGGACACATACCACCTACCTGAGCATTGTTGCAGACCATGCACACCCTTTCGTGGAAGCAGTATTTGCTGATAGCTGTGGCTTCTCTCAGCAAGATAATGCACTCTGCCACAAAGCAAAAATGATAAAGGGATGGTTTGAAGAGCACAACGGTGGGATGCGTCAGCCTCACCTCACAACCTATAGTTCTTAAAGGATCCGTTTCCAACACCAGAGACCACAACACAGCTTCAGGAGTCTAGCAGAGGCCATGCAGGTCAGAGGCACATCATCTCACATCTCCAGCTAGTTATTTACTGGGTAACACTGTATGCTTGCAACACTGGATTGAATATCAGATAGTAGACGTGCAACTGTCAGGAATGGAGATATACCATGCAAAGCTTTTATTGTGACACAACACTGGTGAAACACAGTCTTACTGGAACAATGATACTTCTTGTCTTTGCTTTATTCCAGTGCATAGAAAATAATCTAAAATCACGATAAACATTTGGTTTTAGCTTGTTTTGAAGCAAACACACTAGCTACAAATGGTGGAGAACAGTTGGTGTGATTCCTGTGGGCCTCTCACAGTTCAGTGCTGAGTAATCCAAACTGATGCATATCACTGCTCTATTCCCAGAGGGGAGATTTGGACTGCCATATCAATTCAGGAATGACCTTGTTTCCTTCACCCACCCTCATCCCCTGCATCACACAAACATATTGCAGCCGGGACTCACACCTGACCTGTGTCACTCAACACGAGCAGCACATGCATACGCGGTGGCCTGAACCAATACTTTTGTGGCGTTCACAGAGGTACTTGCAATGTCAAATCCTTAATGTTGAGGACGTTCTGGAGTGAACTTAAATTTGTTTTACATTTAAATTTCTCCAGTTATCTCACAAAGTGAACAGAACAGACCAAAAATCTGCCACCAACTGTTGGCCAGTCTGAGAGACAAAACGTTCGTTATTCGACACCAAAAACACAGAAATGGAGGAAACGTCTGAAATATTGGAGAGTGCCTCTGAGATCAAAACTCCTGAATTTATGCAGCTATTACATCTCTATCATTTATCACATTATTTATAATGTGATGCAAGCTCTGTTGTCTAGCTGTCAACACTTTGCTTCCCAAAGCCCTGAGATTACACAGAAGCCGACTGCTGTTTCTCAGAGTTACTGGACACCTGAATACAGGTTGGGTGAGAATTTCACATATAATAACATATATTATATTTCAGATGTAAACCTTAGAGGTTAGTTAAGCAAAGTAGGTTTTTGTGTATTTCCAAATAGACAGAAGCTATTTAACTGGTTAGTTGTCTGATTGCATTATTGTAGGATCTTTATGTTACAAAATGAAGTGAAACTGAATTTATTTATCTAAATGTGACAGTGCTTATTACATCAGTGTAAATATGCCACAGTTCATCAAAAAGATACTTTTCATCTATAGTGCCTGCAGACAAAAGCAATAAATAATAATACAAAATCTAGACCAGACAAGAAAAGGATGAAATCATGAAATTTCATAATAAAATGAGAACACGAACATCTGATTTCTCGTTAACCGTCGATCACCTTTAGATGTGTTGAGGAGGGTGGGGGGCAGGTCCGTGTAGGATCTTGTAACAGAACAAGCAAACTTTAATATTGTAAAATTTTAAAACCTTAAGATGTTATGTTTCTGAAAACAAAACAAGTTTTAAAGCCTTTTTAAATAAAGATTTGATTGATTTTAAGTATTTGTCGATCACCAATTAATGAAATATTCTATAATAAAAATGATAAAATTGTGAAACACCCTAGCCTAATTATTTGATTTATCTAAATATGTGTAGGTTCAAATGATTTTAGATTTAAGGTGGAATCTATAGTAACGCCAAGATGTTAACATTCATGTCGAGTCTGAAGTTTTTCTCATGATTTTATGCAAAAAGGGTTTTTTTAAATTAATGAATAGTCAGGACTGAGTAAGACAATCATAAATACAGTTCAATGTTGTTGTCAGCTTTCCCAAAACGTCCATTTCAGACTTTACCTGTGCAAAAATAACAGCACTGTCTTCATAAAGCTGAGTACTGACAAGTCATTCATATATAAAGAAAATAAATGAAAAAGTCCAACTTTACAGTGGACGTAAGGAGACACTGAGAGACGCATAATGAATCACATTTTCCAAATATGAATTCATCCAAATGATGACTTGTTCAGAGAAGTTGAATTTTGTTAATAGACATTAAAGTTTGATGATCCACACTAAACATTTGATACTGATCACGACGATCTATACAACGTCCAATCATGCGTCCACAATTTGGACGTCCAACCATGACCCAAGTTGGACGTTAATGTGACGTTCAATTTGGACTTTGGCCTGTGGAACTTTTTTGGAGGTCACGTCTGTGGTCTGTGGCAGGTGCGCTGGAGAAATTTAAATGTAAACGATTTATCATTTTTTTGTTTATTTGTTTTGTTTTTAAGCTATTTCACACGTGTGTTATGCACAGACCTTATAACAAAATTACATTGGATTAATGGGCATTGCTGAGCTGTAGTCATACTGTTTAAACCTTCTATATACACATTATGATGGACTTCATTATCTACGATCTCTTTACCACAATAAATCAGGTCTATCTAGACTGGTTTCTCTTCACTGCCTCCTTTCTAAATGTCCTTATCTCTGTGTAATCCTCTTTTCCTTTTCTTTCTTCTAGATTTATTTCCTTCTTTCAGTTAACTTTTCCTTTCCACCTGGGATCCATCTTGGATATCAGTTATATCCCCTTTGAAAAGCAGAAATGGAAGAGAGGTTTTAAAACTTTATGGTGAGAGGCTTGGTACCACATGCCACTTCAGTAGCAGCTCTGCTAGCAGGTCTGCCGATTTATAGCTCATGACACACATATATTTAATTTGTAACCGAACACTTCCTCTTCGCCTCAGTTTCCTTAGAACTCTGGGACATGTCTTGTTTTCTTAGGTCAGGGGTTAAACAAAGGAAACACAGTGCTGGCTAGCTGAAGAGCCCGAGCCAGGGGGTGTGAGGGGCGCTTCCACCTCTGAGGCCAGGCCAGAGCAGACTGTGGAACACGTCAAGGTTAAAGGTTCCCCTGTGATATCCGGAGGGGGAGGGGGGACCTAAAGAGAGAGGAGAGAGCTCGAATCAGAATATTTGAATTTTACATGACGAGAGCCGAACGTAAAATCCTGGATCCTCTTACTCCTCTGTCACGACAAGACGGCTGGCTGTTTGTTGGAAGTGACATGTTTACTGCCCCATTGACCATAAATATCCCGAGGGGCATCTAAAACATAGTTACACGCCCAACTAGCTTTTCAATTCTGTGCGGTGATAAGCATATAAGTTTATTTAGTGTGAATGTCCTGTGGTGCTCACTGCGCGTCCCCAGGCACAGAGGTGGTGCTGGGGCAAGGTTCTTGGTTTGAGTCTCACTTCTCTGTGAAGTTTGCATGATCTCCTGGTGCCTGAGTGAGTCCTGTCCAGATACTTCAGCCTCCTCTTAGCTTACTGTTGATTCTAAATCGTCCATTCATCACTCATATACTGCTTAAACAGCACTCGAGGCCCTTTATACGGTAAGATAGACACCCTACAATAATACAGAGAAAACCTGAACAATCAAAAGAGAAGTACTGCATGGATAAATGTAGCATACACTCTAATATTGTTGAGTAGTTAGAAAGACTTGCTATGTAAAGCCAGTTCATACATAAAGCCCACATCATAATTTCACAGCTAGAATGCTGTAAAAATACGTTATGGGTGAGTTTTATGCAGAGTAACTGTAACTCTGAGTTATTGTACTTACCTAAAATCTGTTTGTGTGCACACAGTACAAAGACTCTTTATCACTGCAGGCATCTGTACCTGCCTACCTTTGAAATAAGACCACATGTGTTAACCATAAATTATTCCCACACACTTAACTCTTTCCAAGTTTAGAATAGATTCCATAAGTCTGGGAAAGTTTTTGTTTCTCTCGGATTGAAGCTTTTAATTTGAAACTTTCTGTGCTGTTATAACTTTGGTTTGTGAGAAAACTCTCAGGGCTTTGCAACAAGTCCTAATAGAAAGATTCTGAAACATTATCAGTGGATTTCTGGATAAAAGCTTAGTAAATGTTGTTCTGCCAGTTAAAGGGTTGTTTTAATTGTTTACCACTTGGAGGTACTGTCTTCAGTCTTTTAAAAAAATACAATGAAATTATGCTTTTGCTCAAGTGTCAGTACTCTCTAGTATGAGGAGACACAATATTAATGTAGGGATCTCAGAGTGAATGAATGGCAGTGAAACACTGTTCTCTAACAGCACATGTATGTGTGTAATGACTGAGGCTACGTTCACTCTGCAGGTCTTGATGCTCCGATTTTTTGATCAAATCCGATTTTTTTTGTCTGCTCGTTCACACTACAAATAAAATATGACAACAAACGCGCTCTAGTGTGAACGCTCAAACCGGCCGCATGCGCAAAAGAAGACGTCACACACAACGCGCTCTGTTTAGACCCAGAGCAACAGTATTGTTTGACTGATTGCCCTTAATATAAAGACTTCGGACTTTACGTTTCCCAATTTTTGCTTATTGCTGTTTTAGAGGAGCGCTGCTTCAAAGGATAGTTGCCGATTTCTGTCAGAATCTGCAGATTATACAGTACAAATAAAATGTTCACGTTTCTCCAACGTTGTCTTCCCAACAGTTTCACCGGATGGCCAGAAAGTGTTCACTATGGCTGTGTCCCAATTCAGCGTCTGCAGCCTTAAAGGCCGCATTTTAAGGCCGATTACGTCACAGCGACGCGACGAAGGCTGTCCCAATTCGAAGGCTGCTCGAAATGCGGCCCTCAAATGCGTCCTTCATTTCCCTGAATTTTAAGGATGTGGCGGTGTAGACTTCGTGGCCCAACATATCCCAGAATGCATAGCGCGGCGGTGGGTGTGGATAATTTTGCCGAAAAAAAACAGCGGATGAGGGGCGGCCGAAGAGTAAACTTCGTTTAGTAAGTAAGTAAGTACTGAATATTATGTCACTTATTTATGTGCAAATGTTTAATAATGAAGAACATTAAAACATTACTGTTGGCCACATGTCGGCAAAGTCATGTGACATTAGTGACGTTTGTACTAACTTGGTTTTAAAGCCTTTACTTTAAAATATACGCCGTTCAATAGCTGAGCTTAATCAGAGAATGATCAAAGCTCATGTAGAAACAAACAAATGAACAAAAGATTTTCTCCTTCAGTTCTGTCAAACAAAGCTGTGTGAAACGTTTCCCGCTGTTAGTATCATGGTTGCTAGGCAACCTGGGCAGCGCAACGGAGGCTAGACCGTCCCATTTCACAAGCCTCGCACTTCCGGCCTTAGCGGTCTTTAAGTACAGGGATACAGCCGATGTCTTCTCCGGCGCTGATAATCGGCGTCTGTCTCGTGTCAGTGACGTAAAAGACGGATTTAATGCGACGTGACCATCAAACAGCAGCTTTCTAAAACATCGGATATGTATCGGATTCAGGACCACATACGAAAGTGACCCAGATCGGATTTGAAAATATCGGATTTGTGCCGTTCACACTGTCACACCATGATCGGATAGATGGTCACAGAGGGTCAAAAAAATCGGATTTGATGCGCTTTCGCTGCAGTGTGAACGCAGCCTTTATGCTTGTATGTGTGTTTGCACTTGAAGTTGGGATACCCTTTTTAAATTCAGGCACTATTTTTAATGTGTGAACAGTAGTTTTTGTTTAATTCCCAGTTCACTCAGGTTTAGGCAACAATGTTGTAGCAGTGGTTTAGTAAAGCATTGCAGGTGCAGTCAGGTGGTGAAAAATGTTTAATGAAATAGGGAGGAGTTCCCGTAACTAAAAGGTTGTTTCAAATGTTTTATAATCCGCAGTAATGAGTACCCTGTATCTGTAAAACCAGCGTCTGTTGATGATTTTCTACCTTTTAGAGTAAACGCAGACATGTGACACACAGATATCTGAAATCGAGCATTTGGATGGTTTAACACAAACAGAGGAACCGAGATGATTACGATTTTCAGTGATTCAACACATTCTTCTACACATCAACTTTGACTGGATCGGTGAAACGATTAAAGTCGTTTCTTAAACACTGACTCATTTTGTCTAGACACAAAGACGGGGAAACAGCTATGAGAGAAAGCATATCTTTTTATGATATGAGGAACTGCAGCCAGAATCCCTCTCCACTCCATCTGCTCGACTCAGAGAGCTGCCAACGACAGTTCTGCAACAACACACACACACAGACACACACTAACTCCCTCATTGCATTTCAATCTATAGCACAGCATAACATACAGCATTTCAGCAGCATATATTATTATGAATGCATCCTTATTACACTGTTTCGTTAGAGCAGCATTTAAGTATTTAAGACATGATCATCTGACAGAGATGAAATAAAAGGATCTCACAGTCCAAGTACTGTGGAGTCCAAACACTCAAGTCAGCAGGCTCTGTGCTATAAACGGAGCCGAGTCTGGCCTGCCTTTATCACTCCTGCCTCCTTTAGATGCATCTTTATGGGCTATTGTTCATTGTTCATGAGGGACATTAAAGCCAGGGACAGCAGGTAAATCACACGGCTGAGCCCAGCGCACACACTGACCAGCAGAATGGAGGAGGATGTGGCCACCAGCTTGTGTGTCTGTGCGTTTATGTGTTTTTGTGTGTGTGAGAGAGGACGCAAGAGAGCTAGAGTCGCTAGGTCACTACGCTGCTGCTTTATATGTTCTGTGTGTGCTGTATATATAGATATATAGTTATTTTTTTAAATTAATTAATACCTTTTTTTATTTGTGCCAATGGACATGAAGGTGAGGGGAATACAGGTGATGAGGAGGTGTTGGGTAGGGATGGTGTTTAGGAGAAATATGCAAAAGGGAACATGGTCGTTGGTTTTGCTTAATCAATGGGAAAAACACAAACTTTGTCCAAAAACCTCTCATGTTTAACTGTTTTCCACTTTTTCTTTGGTCATTTTAGCCTTTTTGGCCAGGGTGAAGGGAGTATCTGCCATCAAACAAGAAGACAGCTGCATGTAGCTATGATGATGTTTGCTAGTTCACCTTACATGCATTAATGTAATAACGTGGTTAGCCTACTCAACGTAAATTACACACGAACAACATTAAGCCACTCACGCAGAGAAGAACGGCTGCTGCTGCATCATCATCCTCATCATTTCTGCTACACTGGCAGGGCTAGGGGCCAGGACTCTCCTCTTCGGGTTTTTGGGGGATGTTGCTAACTCCGGGTCGATAACAGGCACCACACCCGCAGTAGATGTGCTCTGTGTGAGGTCTCGCAGCAAGCTATCAAATACGGCGCATTTCTCGGCTTTTAAAAAAACGCTATGCGTCGCCAGGTGTTTCATCAGATTTGAGGTGTTACCTCCTTTGACAGTATCACAGTATCAGCTTAAAGCACTTGTTGCAGCTGCTGAGTTTGCATCTTTTGCTGTGAAGTACAGCCAGACTTTGACCGCTTCGCCTTGGGCATTTTTAATCTGTAGCTCTGCTCTAAAAGAACGTACGTACCTGGACCCACCTACTATCCTCGGAAACGTAAAATGATTGGCTAGAATCTAAAGTGTATCACAGCTCAGAAAAAAAGCACCGAAATGTGCGCTGCTTTTCGGTCTGGTTACTACCGTTTATGTCAGAACCGGTGCCATCATGGCACTGGTACCCATCCCTAGTTGGGAAAAGCTGAATTGGTGAGGGAAACTGCCAAGAAGGTGTTAGTTGTATGCTTTGGAAAGGAAAGAGTATAAGGACACTTGGTGGTGGAGCGAGCAAGTACAGAAATGTGTGGGAAGATAACAACAGTAGACAGGGGAGTCTAGGCATTCAGCAAGGAGAGAGGTGACAAAAACAAAAGGAAAGACTTGTAGTGAATTGTATGTGAGGCTGGACACTAAGAAGGAGTAAAGCACTTGTGTTGAAAGCTCAGGTGAGCGCTTTAGTTGGAAAGGATGTGCAGCAGGTAAGGGTAATCAAGGATAGAGAGGTTAGAAATGTACTAATATGTGAAGAGTATGTTGAAAAGATGGGAGAATTATTTTTGAAGAGCTCATGAGTGAAGATAGAGAGATAGAGATGGGGTAAGTTAGGGAAGTGCAGAGGTGCCGGAGGAAGAAAGGATGTATGGAAAGTAATGATCAGTGAGCAGCAATGTGGTTTCATGGCGAGGAAGAGCACTACAGATGTTTGCTGTGAGTGTTGGTGGAGTTTTGGGTAGGAACCATATAGATTTGATGGACTTCCAATGAGTGTTTCGACTATCGCCATCCTGCTTTCAGAATAATGGATGTAATAAGGAAAGGCAGAAATCCCATGCTCATTGGTTAATAGCATATGAACCAATGAGCGTGCAATTTCATGCTCATTGGTTAATATTAGGCGTTAAACTGCACGCTAACTGTTTTGAAACATGGCCAAAGTTTATAAAACTGACTTTATTCTTTTATTCAGTTTGATTTAAAACTGACTCAATGGGAAAAATCTTACAGAGGTCACAAATCAATTTTCCCATCAACTTGTTTAGTACTAGAAGTGTTTTAGCAACCACAGCTATCGCCATCTGGTGTCCGTCACACAGAATGCAGGTTTTTAGACACTTTTACATTTTTCAGCATGTTTTATCCTGGCCATGTTAAACTTTAACATAAAGCTAGATAGATCTTCAAACCGGGGTATATATGTAAATAAGAATATAGTTAGATTACATTGATCTGACTGATTTCTTTGTTAGCATCTCCCAGTTATCCACATTTATTCAAGAAAGACTGATTTGGACATTTTTTGTGTGTTTTTTTGACATATTTGTTCTTCTATTTAACAGTTTTCAGCTGTTGGTCTGTTGCTGTGAATGGCTGACCTTAAAAGTAACACAAACACACAGCTTTTTTAGTCTCAGGTCATGTTTTGAAAAAATGAAGCTGTTGTACACAACTCCTCTCCATACTCCCCCCTCCCTTCTTCCCTCTCGCCTTTCTCCTCCCCACCTCCCAGTTGCCAGGCTGCTCACCAGCAGGGGGGCCTGTAATCCCAGCAGCACCATTGTGCAGACCGGCAGGTATTTCCCCTGTCACCCCTGAGCAGCAGACTCAGCTGACTGGCAGCGCTGCGGGAGCAGGAGGAGTCTTACTTTCTGTCTATCAGCCTGGCTCCTTTGGAAACACAGAATAATAAAGACAAAGCTTCTTTTTTTTAAACTCTGAACTGCTACCAGGCTTTTTCCAAGATTCATGACTCAAAGTCAAAATGTGTAAGAAGTGTGCATCATGTGTGTGAGATGTTTCATTCCTAACCTTCCATCAACCTTAGAGACAACCACTTAGTCTCCAGCAGCTTTTCATTCACAGCAGTGGAGGGGTACATTTATTTAATCTTGAGTGCTCTGGCCTAACCAGTGAGTGGTTAATGTCCTGTATTTGTGTGTGTTTGCTGGGGTCCTCTTCTGATCCCTACAGCTGCACCCTTTAGAGAAGAGGTTTCCAAAGTGGGGTTGGGGGGCTCCAGGGGGCCCTTAAAAGGGTTCCAAAGGTCCTGTGTAGTATTTTCACTTTTTCAATTTAAGCGACAAAAGCATTTATCAGCAGTGGCCAGTTGTTCAAGAGCTTGTGCTAATCTTTTTTCACCTGGAAAGTCTTGCTTGACCAGGTGCATTTTACAGATTAACCCTTTAAAGCCGGTCAGAGCAGCACGCTCTGTTTTGCGTAACTATTTTTAAATCCCGGTAGCTCTGCAACCACGTGAGCTAGCGCAATAATTTTTTTTGCATATGAAACCGGAGGAGTTGTACTTACATCTTATGCCATCAGCTTGTCCTCGGTCACAGTTTCCTTCCACATATAGCTTTGCAAAAACTGCATAAAAAGCACTTGCAGCAACAAAAACATAATATTCCAGAAACACGCTTTGCCGATCCGATCAGCTGTTCGTAACACTTCCTACATTGGAATAGACGTCAGCGCGAACTTTTGCATGTCCGCCATGACCTGCCCGAACCGGAAGTGACGTCATTTTCGCGGAAATGTCGTTTTTTTTACCATCAGGCCCTCATGAGCCTATACTGGTGTTTTTAAAAGTTATCTTTGACTTTCTGACTTTCTGTGTGGTTTCTGGGATGCTTAGGACTCATATTGCACTGCTGGAAATAGTTTATTTTGATGCATATGCTGCTTTTTTGCAAATTTGCATTATAATATTTATTTTCGTTTTTCCTGCAGTGTATAAAAATTGGTGTATTTCAAAAATAAAACTATGAAGACACTCAAAATAAATTTCCTGTGGTGGGAAACTATTTTGTGCAACTTTTTTGTATTTACAGTTTTGAGGGATAAGCCTCTTAAATTTCTCTAACTAGAAATATATGTTTAAAAAACAAAAACGATTTTCAATTTTTTTGTAGTTTATTGCACTTTTTTGCAATTTATGTAATTACTATGCACTTAATGCAGACATATTATTAAAATCTGGGCTATAATGGTTGTATTGATGTATAGCAACTTGAAATGCTCCCAAAAATGGCTCCACAGCATGTAAAAATATAATATAAGCTCTGGTGGACTTGGTTCTATGGTACGTCTTAAAGGGTTAATGAAGTCGCAGTTTGCAAAAACTGCTGTCAGTCCATGCATTTTCTTAACCACTTGGGTTGCAGAGGGCCTGGTGACTACTCTAGCTGCCATCGGGTGAAAGGTGGGCACCCCTGAACATGTTGCCCATTCATACCTATGGGCAATTTAGCGTCACCAATCAGCATGCAACATGCAATTTGATTAAATTAGATTTTATTGTGTAGCTGTAGCTCAGCAGGTAGAGCTGGCCACTAATCACAAGGTCTGATCCCTGCCCCAGTGCGCATGCCAGATATCCTAATGCATAAACTAACCACAAGTTTCTCTCTGATATTCAATTCAATTCAATTCAATTTTATTTATATAGCGCCAAATCACAACAAAAGTCACCTCAAGGCACTTCATAGATACAGAGAAAAACCCAACAATCATATGACCCCCTATGAGCAGCACTTTGGCGACAGTGGGAAGGAAAAACTCCCTTTTAACAGGAAGAAACCTCCAGCAGAACCAGGCTCAGGGAGGGGCGGGGCCATCTGCTGTGATTGGTTGGGGTGAGAGAAGGAAGACAGGATAAAGACATGCTGTGGAAGAGAGACAGAGATTAATAACAGATATGATTCAATGCAGAGAGGTCTGTTAACACATAGTGAGCGAGAAAGGTGACTGGAAAGGAAAAACTCAATGCATCATGGGAATCCCCCGGCAGCCTACGTCTATTGCAGCATAACTAAGGGAGGATTCAGGGTCACCTGGTCCAGCCCTAACTATATGCTTTAGCAAAAAGGAAAGTTTGAAGCCTAATCTTGAAAGTAGAGATAGTGTCTGTCTCCTGAATCCAAACTGGAAGCTGGTTCCACAGAAGAGGGGCCTGAAAACTGAAGGCTCTGCCTCCCATTCTACTTTTAAATACTCTAGGAACAACAAGTGTGATATGTCCATCAGAGTATGGATGTGTGTTAGATAGAAAACACTTCGGTAGGAAAAAGTGCAAATGGGTATGACTGAGTGAATGAGGCACTTTGAGTGTTCAGGTAGAGTAGAAAAGTGCTATATAAAACTCCATTCACCATTCAGTGCCTTTAACAATATCGAGCTGCTATGCATGTGTGTGAAAAACGGCTTGGACCCAGTCACAGAGGCCTAAAGATCAGTTGGCAACCACCTGGACAATACTGGTCACTAGGGACCAGTGGGTGACTGGCACTTGTTAGATTACCTTAGTTTCAAATGTGTATAAATGTGTTGTATTGCAGTTGCTTTGGTTCGTAGCAGATTGCTGTGGTCACCGTAGTTTGCATGGATGTGCAAAGACTCCACAACTACTTGCTAAAAGGTAGTGAAGCTGTAAAGAGTGCAGCACACATCAGAGATATATACAGTTCACCTTGAGATGATAAGATGCACAACAAAAGTGTTGGTGTCAGCATTACGACGCAACTTTTGCTTTGAAGGTTCCTGTTTGTGTTGCACTCACTGGTTAGTAAGCAAATGTTTGCAGACCAGTCGGTGTCTTCCGTGCAGACTACAGGTGACTGTGGCGATCTGCGAGCAAAGCAAACAAATACATTACTATAACAGTTTTCCTTCTAATTTAGAATTGCAGCTGCTAATCATCTCACATAAATAAATTCCTATTAAGGTTTCTTGGAGTGCCATGTGCTTATGTAAAGCAGTGAATGCACACCAACAGAATTTAGTAGCAGAGATTGGCTAATTCAGATAGCAAATACATATAGTTACACTGGAATATACATGTCTGGTGAATGTTAAGTTAATCGTAGTTACTTAAATCGAACTAAATCTCATCAATAGAAGGAGCGAGTTAGGAAAAATGTATCCTTGGCTCTTTTACGAGACATTAAAGGCATCTTTGTTTGTTTATTAGAAAGGATGCTCGTATCAGAATGAACTGCAAAGTGTATTCAGTCATACTTTTGGAGACAAGTAACTCTTGTTATTTTTGCATATCCCAAACTATTCAGACGGGTTCTCAGCATAGCTACAGTAAATGTGGTGAGTATGACTGGGACTCTTTAATCGGTGGCACACTACTGTAGCGGCCCGTTAGAAGTTCTGTCCTACTGCCTGTGGCCTTTGCAGCCCTGGTGGGGTGCATTTGTCCCCCCTGCACCACTACCCAGCCAGTTGGCAAGCCTAAGCCAGGAAACTGTCAGTGTCGATTGAGCTGAGTCGAGGAGGTCCTGCTAAAGGAGCCTTGGTAGTTCCAGGGCCCACCTCTGTTTCCAAAGCATGGGAATAAAGAACTCTGCATTCCACAGGACTGAGCTGCCAGCTTCCCCCCCACCCACAGTTCACATGGAGCCCTGAATGAGATTAACAAAAGCATTCTGTCGGACCCCTCTTGGCCGGCTTCCACGTCAACAGCTCGCAGGGTCAGGGGTCACACTAACTACATTCATTCCCAGCAGACCCCTTGCTCCAAACACAGGCCGCCAGTTGCACAAACTCCCAGCTTTCCCTCTAATCCTCCGAGATATGTCTGATCTCTCCACATGTTTCTGCTCAATTAAAGCAATATCACACCTTGCAAATGGAACAGAGAGAAAGAGGCAAGCAGGAGAGAGGAGAGTGTGGCTGCAAAGATGAACAGAGAGGAGAAAGTGAGAAAAGCAAATGAGTGGAACATGGAGACTGAAAGAGAGAGAGGACAATGGAATTATTAATCTGCTCGTGTAAGGTGCTAGCACACGAGTGATGAAACACCGCAGGCAAAAGCTCAATAGTTGATGGTGGACACATGACTGACATGGTAGCAAAGCCAGCACACACCTGCACCGTTCTTTGGCTGAACTGTTTAAAATCCAGCTCGTGTTTTTATCTCTTCAGCAAAAATATCAATTATTGAGTCGTTCGAATATTAAAAACTGTGATTCAATTTACAGATTTACATTAAATTAATATATTTATCTTGTTTTTACCAGCTGACAGGTGTTTCTTTTGGCCTGCATGTATCTTCCCTAAACTCTACACCTGTGAGATAAATTATAGGGGTTAAAATGTTTCAGACTAAGATTAAGTTCCAATTTAACAACTTTTCATTATAACATAATCTTGTCTTTGCAATGCAGTGGTCTATATAATGTGTTATAACACAATCTGGTAGGGATGCAACGATACCAATTTTTTCAAACCGATACGATACCGATACTTGGATCTGAGTACTTGCCGATACCGAGTACAAAAACCGATACTTCTACCACACACACACACACACACACACACACACACACACACACACATACAATTAATTGGAAGACAGGTTTTATTATATTCCCTGTCTATAAAAAATAAAATCTTAATAAAAATGACCACAAAAAAATTTCAAGTGAAAAATAAGCACTTCTGTTAAATTATTGCTTTTTATTATTGTTATTTATTTTATTATTTTATTATTATTGCTTTTCAAATTATTGTGAAATTGTTTCCACATTGTAATTTTACAAAATATCACTGAACTATTGGCACTGTCTCGAGCTTTCAGAATAATAAATAAACACTTCTGTTTGGAATAAAATAAATACAAATTAGGTTTGAGAATAAAATAAACTTTTAAATTATTGCAGAATGTCCATATTGTAAACAAACAAACAAAATAATTATTATTAAATAAATAATAAATAAAATAATAATTGGCCCCCTAGTGGCCAATCTACAAAACTACAACAGAAATGACCAGCCACCCTCTGATTAATGAAATAAGTTGGTATCGGTTCATGGTATCGGTTAACTTTTACGAGTATGAGTACACACACATTTTACAGTATCGGCCCCGATACCCGATACCAGTATCGGTATCGGTGCATCCCTACAATCTGGAGTTATGAATTATCTGTCTGAAAGCAACTTCCTGTATAAATCTTTTCCAAAACGTGCATACAAATAAAAACAGAATTCAATGGTTTAAAAATCATTCGATGTCAATATTTCACAATACGAAGCACAGCATAACAAAAAAGTAGACAAACAATTTAAATTTGATTCAGGCAAAACAATTTCAAATAAACATGAACATCCATCAAAAGAGTCAAAAGGTTGCTTGAAAAGCACCTGGTGAAACAGCTCACAGCTAATTAGGCTAATTGGTAACAGGTCAGTAACAAAAAGAGCATCCCAGAGAAGCTGGGCCTTTCAGATGTAAAGGTGGGGAGGGGTTCGCCACACTGAAGACTGCATAAGCAGATAGTTCGGTAAGAACACGATTTACTCACAGTGCTCGAGAATACTTCTGAAAGCTGTACACAGGTCAGTGTTGCATACTTGAAGGCAAATTCATGAACTTTTTTACTCTTGTATTTAGAAGAATAAGTTTAACCAAACTTCCTGTTGACTGACTGAGCTTTTAGACCTTTGACCTTTCAGTAGATTCTGTATGAAAATATTAGTGACAGTGGACCTAAAGGAAGCGCTTACTTTCTCATTTCCAGCTGTATTATGTACTATAATTATAATTCCATCAGTAGTTTTACTCCTGATAAAAGAGATAAAACAGGAGAAAAGATCAAACAGACACAACATGTGCAGAGGAGTCAGGTGTCCACCATCCTCTGTCTGCTTCAGTCTGCATGTTTGGGCAAAACACTGAACCCTAAGCTCTAAGACATTTTTAACATAGCTTCTCCAAACATAATCGTTTTATTTTTGATGCTTGCGTTATTTTGCTTTGCACAGAGAAATAAAATAGCTTTACAAAACCAAAACTTACCAGGGTCAAAAGTATTAGATTAGATCCTAGTAACCAATAGTGTATCCTTCTTATTTAACAGCCTGGAGTTGTTTCTCCTGAACAACCCCAGCTCAGCCTTCTTTGGCAAATACATCAAGCTCCTCCAGATTCGATGGACCTTTGTCTTCGGTTCACCCCGCCGATTTTCAGGTCAGAGCTTTGAGCAGGGCAGTCAGTTACATTCACTTCACCGGGAACAACGACCCAGACACAGATTTGTTGGTGACTGCTTGAGGTTTTCTTTCAAAATATTCTCATTTTTCATGATTCCTTCTACTTTGACAAGAGTCCAAGGTACAGATACACCAAAGCATCTCCACAGCATAATCCTCCCACCATGTATTTCACTTCATGCTACATGCCTCTGCCTTCTTTTTCCAAACATCTCCAAGGACAAACAGCTTTAGTTTTGTCTTATGTGATCAAGTGACGCGCTTCAAGTATGTGTAATCTTTCTCCAGGTTGTCCTTCATACTTCAGTCTGGCATGAATGTGTCTCTTCTTCAGAGATGGGCACGCGTTACTGTAATCTGATTACTTTTTTCAAGTAACGAGTAAAGTAAGGGATTACTATTGCAAAATTGGTAATTAGATTACCGTTACTTTCCCGTAGGAACGCTGCGTTACTGCGTTACTAAAACTAAACTGATTTTTTGCGAGAATGTCTCATGACAGTGACGTAAGCGAGTGCGACGTTCGTGACAACAGCTGTGTGCAGATCAACAATGGATCATATATCGAGTGCAGAGAGAGTATGAGCGTGCAGCGTTTAAAGCGTGGAAGTACTGACCTTACTTTGAGTTTGATTCCATAAAAAGTGACAAAAACATTAGTGTCCGTTGTGCGTGGGAAGAAAACTTCTTTTTACAGCGAAAAAAACCCCTAAACTTCCAAACAAGCACCGAGTAGCTACGACGTAATGGGAAACTCACAGAGAAACTCGCGGATTCTTCCACTGACCGCTGCACACCTGCACCAGGGTAACCCTCCGCCTACCCCACTCCTGCTTTACAGGTGAAAATAGAGCAACAGGACCGCTAGTCTTTGACTTTATTTATTTTCTGCTGTGTTTTACTTGCATCTATTTGAAAGACTGAGTGTAAACACACAAAAAATATTTTATTTTATGTGCTGGAATGTGCAGAAAATAGGTTTAAATGTTAAACTAATTTCTTCCAGTCAGTGAATGGTGCAGATAATTAAATATTTACTTGATGCATAAAGTTAAAAGATTAAAACTAATAAAACAAGTTTTAAAAAGAGACTTTTCCATTTGATTACATTTTGTATGATGATTATGCAGAAAAAGTAGAATTGGGCTGAAAGATCTATCACTTTATCACCTATTCAGGTTGTAAATCGTGTTTTTAAAAAGTAACTAAGTAATTAATTACTTTTGAAAATAAGTAATCATTAAAGTAACGGGATTACTTTTTTGGGGAAGTAATCAGTAATTAGTTACTGATTACTTTTTTCAAGTAACTTGACCAACACTGCTCTTCTTCCGAAGTTGAGTTGTTCTTGTTCTGGAACCTTGCGGTCCATTCCTGTCTATTTTAAGAAGTCGTTCGTCTTGCAGTTGTTCTACGGTCTTTAGACACATCTCTTACTAGTTTTCTTTTCACAGTCTTTGAAATCTTTCACTTCCCGCCTCTACCGGGCTCGTTCTTTGTGGTTCTCGGAATTTCTATTATTTCTCACGGCAGTTTCTGACACTTAGAAACACTGTGATAACTTTGCATCCATCTCCTGCTTTGTGAGCATCAACACATATTTTTTTTCTCAAGTCTAAATTGATTTCTTTTTGGGGGACAATGCTTTCTCAAGTGGCAGCTCAAACCCTGAGGTTGCTGAGGTTTTTTATATTGTGTGTAAACTGGAAGATAACCCTCATTTTATCATCTTTGAGCATTACAGAGTTAAAGCGCACCAATTCATAGCAGTGGTTTGTGCCGTGGCTCAGAGAGCGAATAATATTGACCCTGGTAATTTGATTTTTTTGTCATATCAGTTTTAATAATTATTATTTTATTGTAAACAAATATAATTGAGTTGTTTTCTACTAAGAACATTATTATGGTTAGAAATGCTGTATTGAAAATTCTGCTCTGTTACAATTTTGGCAAAAGCATCTCATTTTTCACCTCTGTAATATTCTTGATATTTATTATAGAGCCATTTGTATTAGTGCTATGTATTAAATTTGTAGCTTTGTACCATATAGTATTATTTAACTAGTTTAGTCTGTTACTGTTATTGTCTTGGAGCAGCTGTAACCGATATACTTTCTTTAGGGATTATTAAAGTATTCTGATTTATAATAGGCTAATAATGGTGTCAACATCTGTTGAAAAAAGTGCATTAATGTGTATTATTGTGTAAATTAGGTTAAATGAGGTAGAAAAGTATTATATTTATAAGTACTAGTCCATTAACCATTTAAAATTTGTGGCCACGGACTTAACCTCGGTGAACATGAACTCTCTGCCAGCAACATGAAGAAGTCTGTATATTTCTGCTCACACCTCAAAGGGAGAGATTTCCGCTTTGTCCTGCATCTGAAACCTGTTAGCCCCAAACAGCAGCAGTAAAACAAACTAGATTTTTTTGGGAGGGGGAGCCTTTGAATGAGTGAAGATATATAGAGATGAGGTTGGTGGGGAGGATGGTTGATGGGGGTTGTTCACAGAGGATCATACATTACTTTTTTTTTCCTCCCCCAGTATTTCTTGTCCTTGATCTGCCTGCTTTTCTTTAAGCTGGATCCAGAGCCCCGCCCCCTGCCGAGCCTAGAGCTCAGAGGAGGGGAGGCCTCATCCAGCTGCAGGCTTCGCTGGAGCCCAGCATATAGGTGGAGGGGGTGGGAGTTTGGAGGGGCGAGGGAGCTTCGCCGGGGTTGTGGTGGATGGAAGTGAGAGAAAGAAGCCAAGAGAATGGTGGCCTGATGACAGCATGAGAGCAGCAGAGGATATTGCACTCAAAGACACAACATGGGCACCCTGAGAGATTGAGTTTCAAAGCGGGAAAAAGAGCAGAGGATTTCAGGCCAATCTGCTTCCCCAGCTAAGATTGTCCTCACAAGGTCAACACTACCAGATTTACACAATCCCACTCCCAGGATACCAAGTTCCACTAACACTGGACTTTATAAAGTCTCTACAAGTTGTAACATAATACAATTTAAATACATTCTTTAATAACACTTTATATAATAGTTATCAACCATTATGTAATTCAACGTTTTATTTTCAAAATACAGGGTGGGCCATTTATATGGATACACCGTAATAACATGGGAATGGTTGGTGATATTAAAGTCCTGTTTGTGGCACATTAGTATATGTGAGGGGGCAAACTCCTCAAGATGGGTGGTGACCATGGTGGCCATTTAGAAGTCGGCCATCTTGGATACAACTTTTGTTTTTCCAATAGGAAGAGGGCCATGTGACACATCAAACTTATTGGTAATGTCACAAGAAAAACAATGGTGTGCTTGGTTTCAATGTAACTTTATTCTTTCATGAGTTATTCACAAGTTTCTGACCACTTATAAAATGTGTTCAATGTGCTGCCCATTGTGTTGGATTGTCAATGCAACCCTCTTCTCCCACTCTTCACACACTGATAGCAACACCGCAGGAGAAATGCCAGCACAGGCATCCAGTATCCGTAGTTTCAGGTGCTGCACATCTCGTATCTTCACACCATAGACAATTGCCTTCAGATGACCCCAAAGATAAAAGTCCAAGGGGGTCAGATCGGGAGACCTTGGGGGCCTTTCAACTGGCCCACGACGACCATTCCACTTTCCAGGAAACTGTTCATCTAGGAATGCTCGGACCTGGCACCCATAATGTGGTGGTGCACCATCTTGCTGGAAAAACTCAGGGAACGTGCCAGCTTCAGTGCACAAAGAGGGAAACACATCATCATGTAACAATTTCAAATATCCAGTGGCCTTGAGGTTTCTATTGATGAAGAATGGAGCCACTATCGTTGTTCCCCATATACCACACCAAACCATCACTTTTGTTGTTCCAACAGTCTTGGAGGGATCCATCCAATGTGGGTTAGTGTCAGACCAATAGTGGTGGTTTTGTTTGTTAACTTCACCATTCACATAAAGGTTTGCCTCATCACTGAACAAAATCTTCTGCGTGAACTGAGGGTCCTGTTCCAATTTTTGTTTTCGTTGAGATGCTGCAGTAGCTGGAGTTTGTAAGGGTGCCACTCTCCAGTGACATGCGGCGAGCGCTACGCTGTGGGCTCTTGCTGAATGAAGCTGGGACAGCCACTGATGTTTCTTCATTAGTGACAGTTTTCTTGCATCCACATTTTGGCAAATCCAACACTGAACCAGTTTCACGAAACTTAGCGAGCAGTTTGCTAACTGTAGCATGGGAGATGGGTGGTCTCGTAGGGTGTCTTGCATTGAAATCTGCTGCAATGACCCGGTTACTGCATTCACCAGATATCAACACAGTTTCGATCCGCTCCTCACGTGTTAACCTCTTCGACATGTCAATGGCTGTGAACAAAGAGAAACTTGTAAATAACTCATGAAAGAATAAAGTTACGTTGAAACCAAGCACACCATTGTTTTTCTTGTGACATTACCAATAAGTTTGATGTGTCACATGACCCTCTTCCTATTGAAAAAACAGAAGTTGTATCCAAGATGGCCGACTTCTAAATGGCCACCATGGTCACCACCCATCTTGAGGCGTTTGCCCCCTCACATATACTAATGTGCCACAAACAGGACTTTAATATCACCAACCATTCCCATGTTATTACGGTGTATCCATATAAATGGCCCACCCTGTAGATCCAATCAATATAAGCTAATAACACCCTTGACGAGCAAATAAGATGATGTGTGCTGACGCAGGTGTGCTATGTTTATCTGCTGTCTACAGTTGATAAGTTTCCCATTAGAGAATGGCTTACTGTTTTCTTGCAATCCAAATTCAACTTGCTTTTATTTTGAAAGCGACTGCTAGTTTTTAAAATGTACAAATGAAAGTGTTGGCAAGTTAATGCAGCCTTACTGTAGATGCACCTTTGAGAGAGTTTTTAAGAAGCCATCGACTTCTAAGTGATGTTCCTGCAGGACAAGCATCAAATCTAAAAATAGACATAAATTAAAACATACCAAAATGTGATCTCTGTGTGATCACTTTGATCTCAGACTAAAGCTCCGTGACATTTCCACCAGTCAGTTTTACATTACTGTCATCTGTGGCTGCAGTCGCCCATTGTTGCAGAAATCTCTGCTTGTTTCATGCTTATGGGAAACTGTAAGAGTCTCAATGTTACTGCTGTAATTTTACCACAGAACAAGCATCTCTGTTCTGCTGGTTCGTGCTTGCACATTGTGCATAACCTGCTGCTCTTTGATGGGAGACCTGCTGCTTTCACTGTTCACTCTGTGGAAACACAGCTAGCATTAGCAAGTAGTATTCAGTAATGTATCATCATAACAGATGAGTTTCCACTCGCTAACCACGCTGAAGATGATGAAGAAAGATGGAATGGGAAAAGTTGTTAGTCATTAGTACATTAACAAGTAAAGCTCTGACTGTCATGGTCCTCCAGTCCTCCTCTGCATCTCCACCATCTCTCTCTCTCTGTTGTGTGCTTGCTGCTCTGTGTGTGGGTGTGTTTACCTGCCTTGCAGGGGTGGGATCCTCCTGGGATCCCCGCCCTCTCCTGGATGCACCCAAATCAATTGCGCACCTGTGGATCATCTGGCAATCACCTGTTTGTTATTTAAGCTGGGACCTGACCTTTATCCTTTGACTGAGTGTTGTCTAACTGTGGTAGTTGGCATGTCACCTCTCTGTAGGTGTGTCTCTGTGAACTTGCGTTTGCATGTGTTTCTTTTTTTGCCCAGCAGAGTTCAGAGAGGTGTTTGTTACTTAGTGGAGATTCTGTTCCACAGACTCAGAGCATCATGGACATGGATGGATTCACAGAACCTTCCTTCCATTGGGTTTTGTATACACATCTACACCAGCACTGTAAATAAACTCACTGAATTTTCACTCCTGAGACGACACAGCTGTAGCTTTTTTGCCAACACTCTACCTTTGAGTCTTTTTATTAGGCTGATTTTTGTTATTAATACATTTTAATGTAGGCCCAGGTTCATAAACAACTCTTACCCACAGTTCAGCCACTCCATCCATCCATCCATCCCTCACAGGGTCATGGTGGTGCTGGAGCATACCCCAGCTGTCATAGGGCAAGAGGAATGGTACGAACTGGTCGCTAACACTCTGAACATGATTTATAAAATTTGATTGTGGACTTAAAAAAATATATAAAGTATTTACAGTTTTACTTTTGATGCACTTTAATTTTTCAATAATAGCGTTTTATGTGTACTGAGGTGTTTTCATTTTATTGTTTCTTTTCCAAAAGAAATGATTTGAAAAATTCCTCGACTGCTTGTGTTTCTCAGCTAACTGAATTTTATTTTTTGGCATAGCTGATGTTCAATGGCAGCACGGTGGAGCTCTTTTTAGAACTTTTGCCTCACAGCAAGACGGTCGTAGGTTTAAATCTGTAGCAAAACTAAAAAAGCTTTTTATCAAGCTGTATAAATGCAGGGATGGGGCGCTCGAGATCAGCATTTTGACTTCCCAGAATATTGAAAAAACAAAGAAAACAGTAAAACATTTTCTTATCAGAAGTTACTTTTGGGTGGACCTTCAGTTTATAAAGCAAAGCAAGCAATTGTGACTTTTACTTATTGGCTCTGAGGGACAGCTGTGATGTAAATAATAAAGGTAACTGCAGGCTTTGATAGGCTTAGACTAAACTGAGACAAACTCTTAGGTGTTACAATGGATGACTATTTAAATCTGACAGGGAAAAATGTCAGACTATTGAGATGATGCGAAATAAAGTGACTGAAATTAACTGAACTGAAATTGATATTTTTAGATTGCTTTATACACCACGTTGAAAACATAGTTAACTTAATCAGGCCAAGAGAATCCAGTCACATTGAAACTGACTTTAATGCACCGTTCAAGCATGTAGAGAGTCACAGTTTTAAAAAAAAGAAGCTTTTTTGCTGAAGTCTTGATTTTTTTATTTTTTTTATTCATCTTTAGTCTGAAAGTTTTACCATGTTTACTGAATTTGCATGAAACTGCAAATTGGGCCTTGTTATTTGATAAAGGGCAATTTACAAGGGTGCAAGAGCATCAGCAGCAATATGGCATTACACTAAAATGTGTGATATATACAAGATAAAATAATATTTTCCACACAAAATATTTAAGTAAGGTCAAGACATTTAAATTCAAATAGCACATTTAAAACAAAGGATCAAAAAGTAATTTGCAGTTAAATGAAATATATTAATACTGGAATTATATATCGCATAAATACAAAAAATAAAAGATCAATAAGAAAACAATGACGGTAGACTTGAACCAGACTTATCTCCGACTAACACTGCTGGATGTTACTTTATGTGGAGCAACAACAGAGAAGTTTGATCTTAGCTCAGAGGTGAAACCCTGGAAGAAAAACATAAAACCTTTATTGGGCAAATATCGCACATTAAGACTGTATGAGGGTTTCCCTGTCAGCCTGAGGAGATGTTCGAGTTCAGTAGAACCACAGATTTTGGGAAGAAGGATATCTGTGCATGCATGCATCGTTTATGCATGTTCACTTGCACGTTTCCTTTGTTTGTTTGTTTTTTGTTTTTTGTTTTTTAAAAATGGAAATGTAGGAGTTGTAGAGTCCAGAGGTGTGATGAGGTTTATGACACTGTGCTGATGCCATCAACAGGGGGCGCTAGGACTCAATTTGTGGCTCCACTCAAACTGAGCCAGAAAAGCCTTTTTTTCTTCTTCTTTTTCTTTTTTTTGTCAGATTAACATTTGATGTGATCAAAAACGCCTGGTGTATGATAAAAATAATGGCAAATCAATACGATAAGACACCATGAGTATGAACTGAAAGACCCGGACAGGAGGAGATCCTCTCATGTGACACGTCGACGGCATCGTCATATCTACCTGGATTCATTTAAGGAAAATTAGCTGTGTGTTGGTGTGAGGAGAGTTACTCAGATCAGATCAGCCAAATTCCACTTTCAAAATGGGAAAAGGAAAAAAACCATCATCACAGAAATCTTGTCTCTGGTGCAAACACTCTGAGAAGCAGCAGCATTACCATAAGTTGCAGCTCCAACGTGGGTAACCAAACAGTCAAATCCCAGAGATGGTGTTTTATGATCTGTTTGATAACTTGTGTGAAACAGCACTCCCTGTTCATTTATAAATCCCTAGTAATCCCCGAGAGGGAGTGACAGCTGATTTAGGGACGCGTGATTTCTAGCAGTAAGGTCTGTATAGAGCCCAGAGACTTTAAATCACTCTTTAAAGAGACAGGGAGCCTCAGCTCTGGGGGCCGCGAGTAGTGCTGGACCGCTGGCTGACCGGTGCTCCATTAGCTTCATGTACGAAGAGTGCCGATGTCGTGGTATTGGTTGCAGCTTCACGGTTTCTCCAAAAACTTTTCTTGCACGGAAGAAAAGGAGGTAATTCATACATGTAATGGGAGGCATAAATCCATGTTTTAACTTCAGTACACTGCAAAGGAGGACACAGCCCGGAGAAATAGGAGACAGATGAGGGCAAAGAATAAAAAAACCATCAATTAAGTGGCAGAGGAAGAAAGAAAAGGGGGGGAGGGGGTGTTGTGTGTGGTTAACAGAAGACAACGAAATGAGGAGGAAAGATCTGGGTTCACATCGAGACATGATCCAGACAATCAAAAGGAGAGGAGGGAGGGGTACCACAAAGGCAGAGAGGGTAGAGGGGACGGAGGGGTGACGGCGGGCTCCGGTGCTGGGGTGAGACAGGAGGCGAGAGGGGCCTGGTGGCAGGGCGCAGGCCTGGGTGGTGCGGCGCTAACAGGCCCCCAGGGACCTGGCGCTGCAGGACCATATGGGGAACAGTGAAAGGGAGAGGAGCAGCGGGAGCCCCGGGCTGACAAGCCACTGCTGCCCCTGCTTCAGCTGTTCCCCTGGAGCCTCGGGGACTTGGGGATTAGAGGCACACAACAAAGACAACAAATACAAGACAACACACACACATCGTGGACGCCAGTGCCCGTCCACTTCCAGCACAACAAAGACAGGTATACACATGCATAGATACATGCACTGTATGAGCTGATACTCACACAACGGACGCATCCCCCAAAAAAGCCCATCAGTAGAAAGTGTTGGAGGAAAAATCAGTCCGTTTACGAGCTAAACTCTTGGAGCCACATAAAGTATAGCTGGTCTCACTGCACACACACATGCAGAGTAATTGCATCCTCAGCTGATAAAGAGAAGGCAGCAGCATTTTAAACCAACATACAACGATGCTCGGAGGGAATCACAAAAAAACACTGTTCAGACTGTTTTTTGTTGTTGTTTATTATGTGGTCTGAAGGAAAAATACCAGAAAGATGCACAAAGATCTCCAGCAGCTGCTACAGCTAACATGTTTTGTCTCTCTTGCACATGAGACATTGAGTCTCAGTGGAAATACCTGCGTAAATAAAGGTTAAATTAAAAACATGTAAAGCTTTGGTAGATTATTTCTTCTCGTTGAGCCAAAGCTGAACCAGTCACTGTTTGTCTGGTCATCGCCTCGATCGCGACCTATGAGGAGGGAATAGGATACATCAACATCTTCACATGACAAGTTCAGAAAGTCCCAAACAGGTTCAGTGTTGTACAGTAAAATATCTATAAATATATTTGTCCTATCGCCACAGTGGCTCCTTGTCGTCATGATGTATCTCATTTAATCAGTGTCATCAAAGTCAGAGTCGAGCGGCCTAATATAAAATATCTTTAACTATAATTTTCGTGACTAAATGAGGTCAAATACTTCTTTTTTCTCTTTTTTATGTAAAGTGTTCATCGGAGATGCCAGTTCATGAGTTTCACACACATATTGGACTCAGTGACATGTCAAATTTATTAGACCATCACAGTTTCTCTAACAGTATTAGTAATTACCAAAATCATTTTTATGTATTTGTAATCATTAATTCATGTGTGTGTGCTCTCTAGTCAACATTTTAATCTTAAATATTTAATCAATGACTTCGCATTCAGTATATAGTGAACACTAAATTATGGTTTTTGTTGTTATCCAAATTTCAAATTCAATTTTCACACAAAAGCAAAAAAAACTTGACTTTGCTAAAGAGAAAAATGTTTTTAATGGTTTTATATATTATGCTTCATTTATTTCTGAGCTCTCAGAGAAATCTCTGCAAATTCATTAACTTTTAAACAGGTTTTTGAAATATTTCTAAAATATTTAGATTTCTTGTTTGTATGGCAGGTGGTCTGTGAAGATGTGTTAATCGCTGTATCTGAAATCTGTGTATTTTACATCCTATAATGTGCAAAACAACCACTGAAAGGAGCCTTTTTAAGCTCTTAACAAGTTTCCATCAAACTTATAACCAAACTTTCAACCTAATCTTGTGGAAAGTCCTGATGCTCTATACTGTGATAGAAGTGATGAAAGTTACCTGCCTCGATCAAATAACAAAGCAGGGAAGCGTGTGTGGTGGGGCTAAATCGGAAGCTTCACACCGCTGCTAAATCTACCCCATGGCAGCAAGTACCTGCTGCCTGCTATCTCCGTCCCTGCTGTAGCCCGAGGCCATGAAAGCAGCCTTGGCTAACATTAGGCTGTATTTCCTAAGGCTCAGTGAAAGAGAATACCACCTGTCCTCCTTTAATAACACAAAAAAGTAGCTCTTCCCTTCTCTCTGTCTTCCATCTTCACAAAGAAGAGCTGGTGCCTCTTTTAAAGCACACATCGAGGTTGGGCTGACGGGCAAACCCCGGTCCAGGCTCAGGAGGAGGGGGAGGAGGAGGAAACGGGGAGAGTCAGCAGCAGCACCTGCAGTGTCATATCCCAGCCTGCCTGTCAAGCATCCAACCAACCAGTCAGCCCCCAGTCCATCCCAGTCAGTGTGCTGCCTCTCTGCCATTGAGTCTCAAGTCCTCTCCCAGTTCCCCCATTTGAGCTTGGGATGACAAACAGCTAATTAATTTCCCTGACGCCAGGAGAAGCAAGACTCAAGCTGGGGAGGAAGACTGCCTTTAGCAAAAAGAAGTGGAAGTGGAGAGATTAATTCATGAAGCTCTTTTTTTCACTCTTTCTCCTGGTAGCTCGGTATTTGCATGAGGAGTTCTGGCTGCAGTTTGTTGTCCTCTCCTTTCTCTCTTTCACACACACACACACACACACACACACACACACACGCACACACACACACACACACACACACACACACACACACACACACACACACACACACACACACACACACCTCCAATCCACATTTAGCCTTTGGCGTTATCCCTCTCCAGTGACCTCACCATCAATATGAACCAAAATGCACACATCACACTCATTAAAATTCATGGTAAATCTACTATATTCCTAAAAATTAAGAAGTGAAATAATCAGAGGACAAAGTGTGAATGTGGCGTCTCGTATTAGTGACAGGGTGAACTCTACTTTACCGGAAATATGTTCTTGCCCTGTAGGAGACATGGAAAGCTGTCTGACCAAAAACAGCTTTTACGTGCATTTTTAAAATCGGACCTGATGGAGATAAACAACTTCAGCGCTTCCTGTTTTTCTTAAAGAAGCATAAGAGACTAACTCAGCGGGGCCATTGATCTTACTATGCCTCTGAATAGTTTTATGATCATTAAATTAGCTGCTTGTTCCCCCGAATTATTGAATTCAGTTCCTCCCTGCTGCAGATACAGATATATGTCTAATCAGTCACACAGTCTCACACTCAAAGTGATGTACACAAAGGTTACTTCAGTGAAACGATTGCACCTTTACTTTTAACGACGCTTTATCATAAAACTATCTGAGGGCAATAATTGTCCATCATTACTGAGATGACGATGCTGCTTTTGGGGCTCGGTAGCAAAATGGAAAACAGATTTCCTTCAGCCGGGGTTGAAGTGTTGGAGGTTGTGTTAACTCTGCTGCGAACCCGAAAAGAAATCAGAGCTTATTCTCATATTCATTTAAAACGAATAACCCACAAAACCATACTGGTGTTACAAACCAGATCTAAGGGTTCACTTCTATTGCACGTGTTACTAACAGGACCACTTCTATTGGGTGCTCATCCTAAAATCCACCCATAAAGCCCGAGGCCATATTTTACAATTCCCACCTAAAAACAAACATTCTGCAGTTTTGTATCCACAATAATTACGCACATATTTTTATTTTTATATATTATATAAATATCCTGAAAAAAAAAGAGCTAATGTAGAAACCTGTAATAGCAAAGGTGTTTTTCCCCCTCCACCAAAAATCTACCTTTTAATGGTTACACTGGAAAAATAAGCCAAATATGATGCACCGAGTCGCGTTCACAGCTGACTTTAAAACCACTTTCAAGCTGAATATAAGCAAGCTTAAAAAAACAGAGATGTGACTATTTAACTCTTTAAAACCAAGCGTATCCTATTTGAGTTTTTCAGACTTCCACATCATCAGCATGACTTTTTCTTACCCTCAAAAAATGATATAAATTGCAAGACAAATTTTTAATGACTAAATTGCAAAAATATGGCTTATGTAGCAAATGTGATACAAATTAAAACTCATGTATGCAGATAGAAATTTAATATATTTTGTCTAAAGGTTCAACAAACACTCAGATTTCTGGCTGTTACTTCATGTTCAGGTTTTTAAGGGTTAAGCACACTGGACTGAACCAAAGATGAGGGTGTAATCTTCTGGTAAAAAGTATCATCTTTAACCTTCGTAACCTTTATTTCTGTGCAAATCCAACAAAGATTTTAAGCATACTGGGCATGCACAAGGTTGGTTATTAACTGGATTAATAATTTCATTCATATTTTACTTTTGCTTTCATTCACTAATCGTGTTAAGGCACTAAAAACTTTAGCAAAAGGCTGTGAAAAAAGAGAAATGACAAGCCCGTCTCACTGGCCTCTTCTCAGTGTGACAGTGATGATGTCACAAACTATAGTTTGAGACATCTAATGTGACCCATGAAGCTTAATTATGTATATTGTCACTGATTTTAGTTTTAAATCACATAGTGGCACAAAACATAAAACATTTGGTTTCTATAGTAACAGTGCCAATTGTTGTAGTTCAGTAATCACAGTGAAAATGTATTATTCTTTCATTCAAAGAATAATACATATGCAGTGATTTAGTTTGAAACGACGGCAGAGAGACGTCTCTGAGGAGTTTGGAGCAGAGCGACGAGACAGTTTTCTCAGCTTGTGTGTTTGTAAGGCTGAGTGTATGTGTCCTGGTCCCTTGAGGTGAGAGGATTGTTGTCCTCGGTGCTTTATTGTGTCAGAACCTGCAACTGAGCCAGACTTTTTATTGTGGTGGCGGCTGTGGGAGGAGCTGCTGGGATGGCTCGTCACCCTGCTGCTGTGAACTGGGAGGCCGGTCAGGTCCTAATCCCCTCCCAGAGGGCCTTGAGGCCCAGAACACTGTCATTGCTTCTTCCTGATGCTGTACACCTGAGGCTTCTCACGCTACAGCTACGCCCCTCGTTCACTCCCCTCTCCACCGACGCTGCCGCCTCCCCTCCAGCCCCGCTGGCCCTCCTGACATTATACAGCTCGCAACGTCTGTCTATGCGCATCCACTGATCAATAGGCTTGACTCGGAGCATATCGACGCTGGCATTGGTCTCATTGATCATATCCAGCTTCCATGGTTGGGTTTTCAAAGATAATTGGGCCCTGGAACCTGCCTTCTTTATGAGTGACAGAGGGCTGAAATGATAATCAACTGGATCCTCTCCAAGTACAGTCCCAGCAGGACTGGCTGGACTCGAGGCAGACAGCAGGGTTTCCTATTTTTAAAAGGATCTTTTAGTTAAGCTGTAGCTTCCAACAGACACTCAGAAATCATAAATACTGAGTCTATAGCTAATGAAAAGCTGCTAATGTGACTAATAACAGTGACAAACTTCAATCAGTCTGAGTCTGTAAACAATAAAAACTCCACATCTTAGAAAAGCAAGACGCTGCAACACTCCTGCAACAGCCTGATACCTCCCTGGATATTTGGCCCCCTCTTAAATTGAGTGTCAGAGAGATGATGTAAGGCTTTAATAAAAGGCTGAGCTGCTGATATTGATATTCATTATTATGTGGCCTGGGCTAACCCCATTATGTTCCCATTAGGGCTAATAACACATACAGCTAGCTCATTTGTTTCATTTAGCCATTCTGCATATACACAATTAAATGACAAAAGGAGACAGAGTGGCTTTGCATGATTTGCGCACATTTTCAGTGCTTGATAACATTGATACCAAAGACTTTAAGAGCAAAAAGAGTCCTCTGAATATCAAAAGTGATCTACGGAGGCTAATGAGCATGCTAAATCAATATTTCATGTGTAGAGTGATATTTATTGTGCATCGTGCATCAACCAGTTCTTTGTGTTTTCATTCTTTCCTGACACAAATGCTGCTTTTCCAGCAGGTAGCCACAACACAAGATCAGCAGCCCCAGAATAGCTTTGCGAGATAGCGATGTAGCTGGTGAATTGGGTGAACGACGGTGAGCCCAGGGCATAGGCCTACATATTCAGAGAGAAGAGGACCAACCTGCTTTTGGAGGATGAAGGCTGCTAAAAATAAGCCAGAGGAGCAGAAATCACAGAGAAAGAGGAAAAGAGAGCAACCGAAAGAAAGAGAGTGAGAGAGAGAGGAGGAACTGCCATCAGCAGGCTGGGCTGGGTTTCACCCCTCGCTGATTTAAGCCAGAAAGCTCTCACAGCTTCACTGCTGCCCCCGCTGCCTCGGCTGCCCCATCTCTGAGCCCAAACCCCCTATGAGACGCTGTGCCCCTGTGCTCTGCCTGTCAGGCCAGCACACCAGCTCGCTACCGAGAGGCATTATGCTAATGGGAGGGCCTCCTTCCCTCTCTCCCTCTCTACACAGCCCTTCACTGCTCAGTGGATCGGCTTGCCTTAGGGCCCTGCTGCTTGTTTTGACAGAGCATCCCCTGATAGTTGGGATTAGTCCAGCTTGTTTGGCTAAACCAGGAGAAGGGGATCTTAGGCTACTTTGAGTTTTTGGAGCTCCGCTGGAGCCAGATGCCTCCTGCTTTTATCCCCACCAGGAGAGGGCCTGCACCCCCCAAGGCCTGCCTACAGCCATGGGCAGCCATAACCATCTAGGCAGTGTCAGGACCCATGCTGCACACACACACGCACACACAGATCCTCATACCATATCCAGAAGACAAAATATTCACTGCACATAAATAGTCATGCAAAACCCTGAGAAGAGAAGGCAGATGCAACCCTCAACCCGCAACCACTGCAAACCTCCTGCGATGTAACCTGAAGATAAAGTAAAAGTTGTTCCATGCTCCGAGTCGGAAACAAAAAATCCAAACAAACATGAAACCATTTGACACGTAGTTAAAGAATAATGGGAATTATTTTCCCTTTTTTGTGTGTTTTAACTGTAATATTCCAGGATAGCCGATAAAACAACAGGCTGCCCGTGCTTCCCAGGGAAACCTTACATGAGGAAGTGCTGTTTTACGGCTACATTCCTGCTCTACATTAATGGAGGCGTCGGGCTGCTATTCCTTTGAGAGAGGCTTGAACCTCTCTATTAAAGTGGCTGACCTGTGGTCGGTGGTTCAAACAGCCGGTATGCACATTAACGTCACATTCCCAGCGTTAGCGTCTGAAGAAAGAGGAAAAGAGAATAAATAAGAGGAGGTGGAGTGATCTCCTTTTCAGCAGCCGTCCCCAACAGGAGGCCCACGCTATATTTTATTCACTAATGTCAGGTGGGTTCAGGAAGACTCAGGGTCATTCTTAGACTGGCTCGCTCCCCTGTTTTCATCAAGGTCAGATGATGAGAAATAGAGCTATCCCCCTGTTAGATCCCCACAAAATACTGCAGCTGAGGCAAAATGCACAGAGAGGAAGATTTAAGACGAAGAAAAGAGAAGAAAGGAAACGTGAGGAACCGAAAAGACAATTATATATAAGAAGAAGGGAACAAATGGACAGCAGAAATGAAAGAGAAACTAATAAAGATAAGGTAGGAACTGGAAGTGCTGTGTTGAAATAAAAAAAACAATGACAAAGGAGTTTAGAAGTGGAAATCAAAGCTGAAAATAAAACAACAAGAGGAAGAAGAGACGATCCATAACCATAACATAACAAGAGCATTGGCAAGAAAAGGCAAGAGAAGAAAGAGGAAGAAGAAACAGAGAAAAAGAAGATAGGGGAGTCTCAGGGGGGGCTGGTCACAGAGGCCCAGGGGTGATGTCAGCCTATTAAACTGATTTCACAGGTTCCCTTAACGAAGCCTCTGGCATGTTAAAGGGCAGGAAGCATCCTATTTCAGCTTTTTCTCCCCCTCCCCTTTAAAGCAGAGCGAGCGCGGGACTTATCGACAGCTCTTGACAAACAGGCGTGAAGGAGGGCAGCTGCTGGGGCGCTCCTCTCAGGACCCAAAACACAAGGTGGTATTCAGCAGCGGACCTGCCGATCTTCAAACCCCAGCCGAGCTCCGTCTTTTCGCTCTGAGTTGACCTGAGAGAAACCCGATCCTGAATGTTGAGTGGCTTGGCTCAGCTGACGGACTCCCATATATCACCGCTAGAGTTAGAAGACTAACGTCCATTTTCTTCAATTTCAGATTTAAATTATGACATATTGCTATTATGTCCTGTACATTATATGTGTGTACAGTTTGCTCATTTTACTTCCAGAGTCAAAAGATTCATGTTCTTTATCGTTCATGTTTTTAATACTTGGGTTATTAAAATAAATGATTATTTATTCCAGAGCTTTATACTCATCATTTTCAAACTATATTACCTGTATTACTATAGATAAAGCTACCCAGCAGTATATATATATATATATATAAAGGCACAGTCAGCATGTAAAGATTATTATCCAATAATGAATATTGAAACTGACCTTTTTAAGTAACAGTAACTATTACTATGTATAACAGTCCCATCAAGATCAGATGATGAGAGCAGTCACAGGGAAAACATGCAGGATGGCAGACTTTATATTGTTACATGTAGCCACTTTTAATGCTTGGAGTTATGTGTTGTTTTTATAGAATCTTCACATGTTTGAAAAGTTTATGCTGAAAACCCCATAAAAGTGTGAAGAACTTGTTCGAACTGTTTTTCCATTTTAAAGAAGAAATATCCACAGGTGACACTGTCACAGTTTATATTTGTGGTTACCAAGTTTTGCTAAATTTTTGAGCCTCTTTTATTTTTGTAAGTGCTCAACATTTAGGTTTCAAATTGCCTGTAAATACTAATATTGAGCATTGCTGTGAAATTTACATTTTTATATAATTATCATATGATTTTGATATAATATAGCTCGTATGACTTTTTCAGTGTGTGTGTGTGTGTGTGTGTACATACACACACATATACACAATGTGCTGAATCGTCCTGTCTGTTATCTGCAGCTGGCACTCTGTTGCCTCGCTATCAGTCCCTGCAGCATATGTTACCAGGTGTTCTCTCCCTCCAAATGCAATCTTTCATCAAGGTAACCCAACTGCAGACAAATTAATTAGGAGAATATCAAGCCATCAGAGCCAGGCACAGAAGTTGAAGGTGTGGCGTATCAAAGAAGAAGCCAGATTTCTTGGCTTCTGTCCCCTACTTTTCTTGTGTCCCAATGAAATCTCTTCTCCTCCCTCCCCGAAAATTCTGGGCAGCAGATTTTTTTGATCTTGAAATGTTGGATTCATTAGAAGCCTGTCAGTTTTCTTCATGTCAAAGTGGAGTCTGTTATTCCAAAAGTCATCTTTTTCTACTTTCAGCTGCTCCCTTTAGGGGTCGCCACAGCAGATCATCTGCCTCGATCTCATCCTATCCCTGCCACCCTCCTCTGTCACAACAACCCTAATTAATCTCCTTTTTGGTCTTTTGCTTCTGCCTAGCAGCTCCATATTCAACATCCTTTATCCAACATATCCACTATCCCTCCTACACATATACAAACCCTCTCTTACCTCTGTAACTTCTAAGCTGACCCTCTGATGTACTCACTTCTAATCTTGTCCGTCCTGGTCATGTCCAGAAAAACATTAGCATCCTTATCTCTGGCAACTCTCGCTCAGGCTTTTGTCTTTGTGCCAGCTCCAAACCACACTGTAGATCACAGCGGGTCTCACTACTGTCTTGTAAACATTCCTTTTCTCTCTTGCTGCGATGCTTCTGTCACAAATGATCTCTGACACTCATATCCATAGTCTGCACCCTAGCTGCATTCCCTTCCTCAGTTTTCTTGTACACCGTCTTTTGCTTGGAAAGGCTGACCCCATGTTTCTAAACTTATCTGCCTTCACTGCCATTGCTAATTGCATTTTCACTAATTCATCTTTCCTTTCCAGGCTATTCTGCTTGCACCCTTCAGCATATTCCATGGAGACTCCTACCTGACCACATCTGTCAGCCTGTTCATCATGACTGCAAATAAGAAGGGGCTGAAGTGTAATACCATGGCCCCCTTGAAACACTCACCCTCACATACTTCACCACTCCTGACCCTTTTGTGCAACATCAGTTTTTCTGTGGCACAGTTTCATGTCCTTCTTCTAGACCAACTTAGACACAGTGTAGCTCCTTTGGACCTCTTTCTATGCTTCTCCATCAACTCTCTCACATCTGCAGTGTTTTTCTCCATACTGCTGCTCACTGATAGTCCCCTCTCTTTTTAACCTAACTTTGTCAAGTCTTTCCAGTATATTCATGGCATGACTCATCAGCTTTTTCCCTCTGTACTCATAGTCTGCACATAAACCTTTGTCTTGAAAATCAGTATCAATACACTTCTCCTCAGTACCTCAGGCATCCTCTCAGAGCATAGCGAATTATATAATCGACTGAGCCTGAGCCCAAACAATGAATCAAAACACTGAACTGAAAGAAACTACAGACTGGAATTCTGTAGTTCTTATACAGGTAGGGCTTTTCTACTAACTGAAGACTTAAATTCCTCAGATAGCAGAAACCTCATTCACCAAAGACGCTTTTTCTATGCTGTTTCTACGTAAGTGCTTTCTGTCATACATTCATGTGCCAATGGATGCACTGGAAGCCAACTTGGGGTCAGTATGTTGCCCACGGAGACTGAAGCAGTTTAGTAGATGTCCAGCTCTACCTCCTGTGACATACAGTCTGTGAATAAGTCCCATTCATATCCAGTCACAGACATAAATTACAGTGACTTCCATTTTTAAGAGCAATATTAGCGTGCATTGGTGCATTGGATTAAAGGCTTGGTCTATTATTCAGTTTGAATCCTCAGTTTTAAGGTTTCCTGGTTAATAAGTTGTCACGAGTCACATATAGACCATATATATGGTCTATATGTGACTATATGTGACTATATGTAACGCATATTTTAAAATTTGATATTGTTTTTCTGTTCTGCCAATCACAAAAGAAAGCTTCGTTTTTGTTGATGTGCAGTAAGGATTTGGCTACGTTTTTGTAGCTGATAATACTCAATCAGGAGTTTTTTGTCGGTTTGTTTTTTTTCCCCTCAGTTGTCACATGGCACTATGGATGGATGGATGAATGGATGGATGGATGGATGGATGGGGGATGGATGGATGGATGGATGGATGGATGGATGGGGAAAGGATGGATGGATGGCTGGATGGATGGATGGGGAAAGGATGGATGGATGGCTGGATGGATGGATGGATGGATGGATGATGGATGGATGGATGGATGGGGGATGGATGGATGGATGGATGGGGGATGGATGGATGGATGGATGGATGGATGATGGATGGATGGATGGATGGATGGATGGATGATGGATGGATGATGATGGATGGATGGATGATGGATGGATGGATGGATGGATGGGGAAAGGATGGATGGATGGCTGGATGGATGGATGGATGGATGGATGGATGGGGATGGATGGATGGATGGGCGATGGATGGATGGATGGATGGATGGATGGGGATGGATGGGGGATGGATGGATGGATGGATGGATGATGGATGGATGGATGGATGGGTGGATGGGGAAAGGATGGATGGATGGCTGGATGGATGGATGGATGGATGGATGGATGGATGGATGGATGGATGATGGATGGATGGGGGGATGGATTGATGGATGGATGGATGGGGGATGGATGGATGGATGGATGGATGATGGACGGATGGATGGATGATGGATGGATGATGGATGGATGGATGGATGATGGATGGATGGATGGATGATGGATGGATGGAATGATGATGGATGGATGGATGGGGGATGGATGGATGGATGGATGGATGATGGACGGATGGATGGATGATGGATGGATGATGGATGGATGGATGGATGATGGATGGATGGATGGATGATGGATGGATGGAATGATGATGGATGGATGGATGGATGGGGAAAGGATGGATGGATGGCTGGATGGATGGATGGATGGATGGATGGATGGATGGATGGATGGATGGATGGGGGATGGATGGATGGATGGATGGGGGGATGGATGGATGGATGGATGGATGGATGGATGGGGGATGGATGGATGGATGGATGGATGGATGGATGTCAGTGCCTACCAATAAATCTGTGTTTAACTCATAATAGCTCTGATGTGTTTCCACGAGACCATATTGCAAACTTCATAGATGTTTAAAACATATCACAACATGACTAAACTGAAGAAAGAGACACGGATCACAGGTTTCTGCCTGAGAGACAAAAAGCAATAACTTTCTCTTCCTGCCTTCTCTGTGGTTGTAAAACTGTCTACATGCAGCCTCAGAGGAGCAGAGAAGATGCTGCGCTTCTGCTAAACATGCACGTAAACAGCACACAGCCTACAGATAAGGAGCACACGCTAATCTTATTTAGAATTATTCTGATTCAATAACATTTGCATGGCGGCAAGAACAAAAATCGGTGGTGCTCACTTGACGAATCTTGAGGGTGTGCTTATTTCTCATAAGCAAATGTATTTTCATATGGAAGTGAGAACTTGCTGGCAATATATTCATCACCATTCACACACACCTCACCAGGCCGACCGGCTCTGCACACTCACTCTTTCAGCTCTTAGGTAAATGGATCTCAGTGCCATCCCTCAGACACCAGTGACCTTCAGTCATTTAGCAGCCAGTATGATAGGAACATGATATCAACACCTGAACAAAGCACAGTGTAAAGCGCCACATCAAGCTGCTGTTTATTCATAGCGCAGTTGGTTGGGTCTGTCATCTAGAGGTCAGTCATTTGAATACTCCCCCATTATGGGCGACTGCCGTCCCTTTGCCTTCCAGTTAAAACAGCCGCACATCAGCCACTTCAAAAGAGCCCGGCTTCAAACACTGCATTTTCAATATGACAAATGTACTTCACAGCAACAGTTCTGACAAAATATGCAGCAGCTGCCTAATGTAAAGGATGAAACATGTAAAAATCAAGACTGTGCTGAGCTGGTGTCAAAGAGGAGACACAGAGAGGCAGGGAACAAGAGAGCGAGAGAAGAAGAAAGCATAAAGACAGGGAGGAGACGGACAGAAAAGACAGGAGACGGAAAAGAAGAGCTCAAATGGGCTTTGTTTTAATTACCATGCAGGGAAGGCGGAGAAAAGCAGACACTTTTGCTCGTTAGACTATCCCTTTGGATCAAACGTTATATTTACATATCAGATTAAACCGCTCCCACAAATGGCGAGATCTGAGCTGTGAAGGCATGGCTGAAGAGAGGAAGACATCTTCCTGCTCACATTTAGCAAAACAGCTCATCTATACTTATTAGAGGAGGAAAAGTACAAAGACCTGATCAAGGCAGAACTCCGAAGCAAAGAGCTAGTTAGTACAAAATATACTGTAGCAAGTAAGCCAACAAACACCAATCATGGGGCAGAGCATTTTAGAAGACTGGAAGACAGGAGTGGACTGAAACCTCAACATTTTCCAACTCCTCGCTGAGCCAATTAGAGGCCCTGGCAGGTCAAAGAGCATTATGGGAGGTGGTAGGAGTTTAGTAACAGCACAAATACACTGTCAGAAATGACTCCCCCCTCCTTTCATCCTGCCTTTCTTCTGCTGCCTTTCTTCTGTAGAGGGAGAAGAGCTAGATTCATGGCTCAAGGGATCCAAACAACTGGCCGTCATTATTCCTTCTCAGATGCCAGTCTCCACTCTGCCCACTGCCCAAAACACCAGCACTACCAGGCCTCCCCCGGCCCCCTCCATCGCCTCCACGGACAGCTACATAAGCTACAAGGGCCAGAGGCTGCAGGAGAGTCTCTTTGCTGTGTGGGATAAAGACTTCAGAGGGTGAAAACTCCATTACCACAGAGCGACCGCTTCTCTCAGCCATCAAATGAGTGAGAAAGAAAGTAAAGGACAAAAACAGCCAGCGACAAACAGCCACGACTGATTACCAGTGTGTGTGTGTGTGTGTGTGTGCCTGTATGAGTCAACCAAGCTACCACTTGCAAGGCCATCTCCAAGTGCACAGCAAAAGCAAATCCAGCCTCCATCGGAATAAGAATAGAAGTGATTGAAGCTAACAATGCGAATCAGTAGGCTCGGGGATTTGAAACATATGTCATGTTTTTGCGCATCACTGATAAAAACTAATAACAATATTCCCTGACTGCACTGTATGAGTGAGAGTCAGACACAAAGCCTGAGCAGAGCGCACCCTCCTCCACATCCTCCAGTGTCAGATATATCAGCAATGCTAATGCACAGGCAGCATTCTGCACTGCTCACCAGTGAACCAGTGAAAAGACAACCATTTAGGTCTTTAAAGACACACATAAACAAGAAAGGAAGGAGCAGATGAAAAGAGAGGGGGGGGAATGAAAGAAAATTTAAGGGGGAGAGGAAAAAAGAATGAAGGCAAGATGGGGGAATGGGTGGGGTGATGGTGTTGGGGCAAAAGAGGAAGTCAATTATGTATTCTGAACCTGGCCGATGTAGTCCTTGGGGAGCTGCCTCCACACCTAAGGATCTGTAAATAATTGACAGATAATATTAATTGGCTTTGGATTAGTGAGCAAGCTTAGTATCACACATTAATATTTGATCAGAGGATGATAGGGACCCTGGCAGGGGATCCGAAGGGGCAGCTGAGGCTGTTTTGTTGATTAGGCCAGTGAAGGGAGGAGACGGAGGCGAGTGAAAGCGGCTGCAGGAGCAGCGGCAACAGTGACTCCAGACACACACGCAAACAGATGGAAACACACAGCCGTGGTTTGATGCCAGCAAATCAGCTCCTCACAAAGGAAAAGAAACAGAGGACTTCCGGAGCAGCGTCTATTCATCTATTTTATTTTTTTATTTCTCAATTTGACTGATTCATTTTTTTTGCACATATGCTAACGTTAGCAGTGCACGTTGTTTCAGATCAGAGGTGTAATGCAAAGTGCTGACTCACTGAATGAGAGTAAACATAAAGGCATTGCTTCTTCACATCTATTAATCATGTAGTGTTGTGTTTCTCATAAATCCAGTCACATCTCTCAGGGGAAAGAGCCTGAATACTTTTTTTGATTTACTTAAATTCCAAAAATTATAACTATTCCAATCCAAGCTATTCAACATCTAGTTAGTGAGCTAACTGGCTAAAAGAATGAACGAGAGAAGGAAAGATCGAGTCAATATTTTTCCACTTTTAAAATGAAAACTAATCTCAAATTTGGAATCGAATTTTGAAATGTGGCCGCAGCTAATACGAGTGGCTTAGTGGTGCCTTAAAGCACCTTAAAGCATCCTGTGTGCAGTCAAAAGCCAAAATGTTGAGTAAACGTGAAGGTGCGCGGGGTATCCTGCAGCAGCGGCCATCCTCCGAACGGCAAAAACAAACAAGACAGATTTACACAGCAAAACAAGCTGGCAGACATACACGCACAATTAAACTCATGGAGGCTAATTAAAGTGTTACTGGAAGCACACAGCTAGAGTGTGACAACATAATGAAAGATTGAAGAGGGGAGGAGAGACACAGACCCCCACCACCACCACTACACCCCTGCTTTCTTTCTCTCTGAAAACAATGCCACCTCTCCCTTTCTCCACTTGCCTCCTCGTCCTCATCTACCATATGCTGCCATTTGTTTAGTCAAATCCCCTTTAAGCAGTGCAGATCTATGGCTCTGAGGCAACGCTGCGCTACAACTCGGATCACTCTCTATAGACACATCGGCAGCTCGTATCCCTCATGGTCTGTGTCACTCGACCAGCTAGAAGAGTCTCTTGGGAGTGCCTTTTTATTGCTTTTCCACATCATTTGTCTGGCGATTACAGCTAGTCTCCCCTGAGCCGAGGGAATAATCACAATATTTCAGTTTAAAGATAGCAGGATGCACAGAGAAGGCTAGTTTGGCTTTCAGATTGTTTCTGCGCCGTGCTGTGAAGAGGGCACGGATAGAACAACTTATAGATCATCCTGTGGCACAAATGCTTAACATTAGCGGGGGACCTCGGTCAAAACTGCAAATTCTCAAAGCGGACTGAATACACCTGACTGGATATGCATGCGAGAATGGTTTGTGACTCTTTATTTTATAAAAGGAATGACTGACACCTTGTATTCAGTCAGTCTGGGCAGAGTTCCTGTCATTTCAATATCTTTGTAATCGCTATGCAAGAAGTGACTTTGTCTATCATGCAGTAAATACACTTCCTTTATTCAAACAGTTTGTTTGTACTTTTTGAGTCAGTGACAAACTTCAATAAGATATATTTTACAAATACAGTCATGATGTACTTGAATGTTATAATAATGAGTTTTAAGCTGATTACCCGTATAAAGAATAGATTTTTAAAATTATATGTTTAAATATGCAAATTTTGTATCTGTGCATATTAGGGATGCAACGATACCAATTTTTTCAAACCGATACGATACCGATACTTGGATCTGAGTACTTGCCGATACAGAGTACAAAAAACGATACTTCTACCACACACACACACACACACACACACAATGAATTGGAAGACAGGTTTTATTTTATTCCCTGCCGATAAAAAATAAAATCTTAATAAAAATGACCACAAAAAAATTTCAAGTGAAAAAGCACTTCTGTTAAATTATTGTGTCCACATTGTAATTTTACAAAATATCACTGAACTATTGGCACTGTCTCGAGCTTTCAGAATAATAAATAAACACTTCTGTTTGGACTAAAATAAATACAAATTAGGTTTGAGAATGAATTAAACTTTTAAATTATTGCAGAGTGTCCATATTGTACACAAACAAACAAAATAATTATTATTAAATAAATAATAAAATATAAAAAATTATAAAATAAATAATAAATAAAATAATAATTGGCCCCCTAGTGGCCAATCTAAAAAACTACAACAGAAATGACAAGCCACCCTCTCATTAATGAAATAAGTTGGTATCGGTTCATGGTATCGGTTAACTTTTACGAGTATGAGTACACACACATTTTACAGTATCGGCCCCGATGCCCGACACCAGTATCGGTATCGGTGCATCCCAAGTGCATATGTAAACTAATCCGAATATGTTTTTAGAAGATGAAGCGCCTTGAGGCGACATTTGTTGTGATTTGGCGCTATATAAATAAAATTGAATTGAATTGAATTGAATTGAAGAGAAATCTGAGCAGACCAATTTAGTTTTCAAATTCTTGGCTGATGTTATTAACATATTTTACAGAGCAGGTTTCGGATTTCATGTTTTGTTACTCCAAAAATAAGAAATTAAGAGAAAATAAAAACATAATAAGTTTGAATTGTAGATTTTCTCTGAGAATTTATTGTTATATTTGCAAGTCAGATGGTATCTCATTAAACACCGACACAGACAAAAGACGTGTGGACTACCTTAAGGGGCATTTTGGATATTTTCTTAGAAATAGAAAATTGTCAAGGACACAAAAAATAATATTCTCTACAAAATAAAAAAACAAAAATTCTATGGTTTCCAACAACAAATTAACCCATTTTATTAACATTTGCTCCCAAACAAGCATCCTCAGAATTTATCAGTATGTGCTCAATAACAGTTCAGACAAACAGAAGGAGAAAACACTTTGATAAGAAACAGCTGAGTTACTGAAACTCCGTCATTGAGCCAATATACTCAGTCACTTCATGGCCCATCACATTTTACAGGTTATTGCAATGTGTGAAATACAGAAAGAATGTTCGAAGTTTTGTTGTCATTAGTTTGCATTACTTTTAATTCTCACTTCACTGAAATCTGACCAAACAGATCATAAATTGACCAATGTGACCTTAACCTTGAACACAAGTCCGGACCCATTGGGTGATCACTGTCTTCAACATTGATTAAATTCTGACCAATAGTTTAGGAGGAGGAGTGATTCTTCTAATTTGTGGCCGGACAGATAGACAGATGGACGGGCGGACAGACAGATGGACGGATGACAGACACCATGGCATAAGCTCATCAGACCTTTCGGCGGGATGAGCTTATGGAATCCAACAATGGTAAATTCATTTCTATCATAGGAATACTAATGATCTCTAATGACTGTAGGAGTGTTTCCAGGATTTTTTCCAGTGGTTGGCATGGGAAGCTCTAAGAACACTGGGCAGGCGCAAAGGAAATTATATCCATCCATCCATCCATCCATCTATCCATCCATCCATCTATCCATCCATCCATCCCTCCATCCATCCATCCATCCATCTATCCATCCATCCACCTTCTGGGGCCAGGTCGCTGGGGGCAGCAGTCTAACCAGAGAAGCCCAGACCTCCCTCTCCCCAGCCACCTCCTTCAGCTGAGAGATATAATCTCTCCAGCGTGTTCTGGGTCTGCCCAGGGGCCTCCTCCCACTGGGACATGCCCAGAACACCTCACCCAGGAGGCATCTTGGCAGATGCCCGAACCACCTTAACTGACTCCTTTCGATGTGGAGGAGCAGCAGTTCTACTTTGAGCTTCTCCCAGATGGCCGGACACCCTGGGAGATCACCCTATCTCTAAAGGAGAGGCCAGCCACCCTTCGTGGGAAGCCCATTTCCGCCGCTTGTATCCACGACCTCGTTCTTTCGGGCACTACCATAGCTGGTGACCATAGGTGATGGTATGTTAATTGACCACCACAAGAGGCACCAACCAGCTTGCGGCCACAGCTTAGTGGAGCAGCTTCAGCAATGGAGGTGCTGAACATGGTCCATTTGGACTCAATGCCCCTAGTCACCACTGGAATGCTGTTGAAGCTCTGCCGGAGGTGTGCATTGAAGATCTCGCGGACCGGGGCCTCTGCCAGGCGTTCCCAGCGCACCCTCACATTTAGGTGTGATCCAAGTCACCACCAGGTGGTGATCAGCCGACAGCTCAGCCCCTCTCCTTACCCCAGTGTCCAGAACAGCTGCAGGTCTGGTGATTCAACTACAAAATCGATCATGTGGAGGCGCCGTAGGGGTCGGGTGCAATGTGTGTTGGGAGGCAGCCAGCAGCGGAGGACCGATCCCCGGCTACCAAGACTAGCAACTGGGAAATTAAAACATTTGATCTAAAATATGTGAATAAAATGTTCAGTTTAATGCTAATGAGGTATAATTGTTGTATGTAAATTACTTTTTGCCATTTATGTACTTTAGTGTGGGATACGATAAAAATGCAGAAGCCTGTGAACAAGTAACTGTATAAAGTTTTTTCTGGTTTTTGTTTTTGTTTGGCTGAACACCTCATCCCTAATGAAAAGAAGAAATACTAAACCATAAGGTCCAAAAAATGACCTAAAGGGACATTTAACCAGTATTTGAGCCAGTGTGTATACTGGTGACCCAGTGTGTTTAGAAAAAAATTAAGCCAATTATTGTTACTTAAAGTCGATAGATGGATAGATAGATAGATAGATAGATAGATAGAAGATGTAAAGCAGATGTGAGTAAGGGCAATCCATTTCAGAGAGGTTTGCCTGAGACTTGTGCATGGACACCATAATCCTATTGCTCCATTTCATGGAGTTTTACCCAGACAAGCTTATCTCCAGCATCTAACCCTGCACATACTTCACTTGATAAGATGGGAACCAGACAGAGAAAAGGCAAAAGAGAGATGGGAAAGCTTCCAAGGAGGGTTGCTAAGTCCCATGAAATGGTATTATTTCCTGTGGAAATAATACAAAGGACATGCTTCACAAGGTGGTTTTTGGCTCGCAAACCTTGCTTGAACATGCTAGATTTTGAAATAATGTTTAATATATAGATTTCTTTTTCAGACTTTGGTAATTAGTTTTCGTGGAGAATGTATATCTGGAAACCAATTACCAAGTGAAACCAAATCCTCTGGAAATTTCTGCAGTCAAAACAATTATAACAGCCAAAATGATAAGCACAGCATGATAGCATTGTTATACTCTCACTTTATAAATCTAACTTTAAACCTAAACAGTTTTAATATCCATCCAATCACCTGTTTAAGGTTTACGTTTCAGCTGACATGGATGCACGGGCTTCACCTCACACACACCCAAAACTATATCTGAGTGCTTCACCAGTGATTTGGATGTTTTTGGGTGTTTGAGATTAACCTTTATCTTTCTTGTACATTAAATACCAATCGATGAACAAAACTGTATTTTAATACAAAAGTTAATGCCGTGCTTTGTGTTTCCACCCAAGCAAAATTGAGTCCAGGTAATGAACGGCCTCTGAGGACAATTTGATGTAAAACCATCACCGTAACATGGTCAACAAATAAGAATCAAAATGACAGAGATATATCTTGCCTCAGGCGAGGAGTACAGGAGGGCATCCTCCATCAGAGAAAGGTAAGTGAAAAAGCTGCCAGACAGAAGACGACGACGTTCTGTCTTCATCCAGAGACAAGAAGGGGTGTAAGACCCAGGACCAAAGGGAGGGATGTTGCCATGATCCAGTCGTATCCTTTGATCCCTGGGATGACCTAAGCCATCGGCAGGACTCTGAAAATGAACACACCAGAGACCTGCGGGACCCAATCCATCATTGTTTAGCCCTGCACCTAGCACTTCTGTAAGTGTGTGTACATGTGTGAAAACAAGAACACACACACAAACTAAACAAATTGACTAAGCAGTATACAGGTCTATCAGCTTGTTAAAGTGTTGCTAAGAAATACAGTTTATTAGTATTTCATACAGTTAAACACAACTAATAATCATTAAATCACAAAACTACATTTTTACTTTGCAAAGCTTAACTAGAGACAAAAAAGTATATGTGTGAATATACATAAGAAAATCAAATCTGATGCAGCAATATGGAAATAAAATTGTGTGACAAAATTAAAAGACATGTTGTGTACTTAATGAGCACGAAGATATTACGTCTCTCTTTTCAAAAGATGAGTGTTTGAGTAGTGCTGTTGGGAGCGCATGCTAAATCTCATTAGACAGAGCAATACCCTGAGCAAATTAAACCATTAGCCTCCGACATGTTTAAAGGAACACTTTAAGATCACTTCCTATTAAGGCTTGCCAGTAAACAGGCCTTTGAAATGGAGCCCTCAACTCAGAGCAGAGCAGTGTTGCAGACATCTGCCATGCCCAGCCAAGCCTACAGTAAACTGCAGGGGAATGCTTTCTGTGCTACTCATCACTCTACATAACAGTCCACATGCTGGAATGAAGGGGTAACACACCAATATACCAATATATATATATTTATCATTGCATATTCTCTAAGTGCTACCATTCACTCATCTGTTACTAAGTGATACTAAGTGACCCACTGTTGGGCCCAGCTTATTTGTGCATTCAGCTCTTCTCTAAATACAAGAAAGCCAGTACAGTGTGTTGACTCTGCCTTTAACACAAAGGGTAGCCCTCTGTAAATTACTACCATCTGCTGAAGTTAGCCTAATTCACAGCGGAAATACAGACACACCCCCTGAAGTTTACTGAGAAGAACCCATGGGGAGTAAAAGCCTTAGCCACTGTGTAAAAACGCCACAATGTACATGTAGGGCCGTTTTAAAATGGGTAACATTTCTTCAGAGTATTTTTAAAACGTTGCACTCTTTTTAGCTCCTTTGATTTACAAAGATTCCTCTTAGGAGCTAAAATGTAACCATTTTAACATGAGGTTTGAAACAACCTCTGTTTTTCATTGTTTTTCAGTGATGGATAGTGAGGGCTTTATTCAATAAAAAGAAAACAAATCATTCAAATGGTGCTTATGTTTACATGCAATCAAAGCAGTCTCTAACCATTGTTTGTGCCTCTTGTTGAATGGGGATTAGCAATTGATTTCACAGCAACCTAAACCAACTAATCACTACTGATTGGGGAATACTTATTATTCCCTCACTCTTGGTCACAATCCAGTGGTCATGAACTGGTCTCAAGACCTGTATGTGTCTGAAGCCTTAGTTGGTAGAAACAACCAAAGACAACAACTTATCAGTGTGTAGGGCATTGCAAGCATCTCGGTAAACTTTGGATGCACACGTCTTGTTTAACTTTCCTATTTTGATTTCTGACTCATTTTTCCTCTCGGAGACTTTCCAACATCTGTAGATGGCAGATTTAATTCTTCAGTATAACACTTGTGTAGTCTGAGGTCTTGTGTGGTTTGGATTCAAGCGTCAGCGGTTAGGCTCAGGGGAGTAGCTTGTCTACCCCAGTCGAAGCCAGTTCCATGTGTTGAGAGCAGTTTTAATAGGGTGCTGGGGAGAAATAACACTGCTGAGAGAAGCCACCGTAGGCTCTCGGCAGGAGGAGTGAGAGACAGTTATGCCAGTCCCTGGTCAGAATCACACACATTCGCATTCCAGTCTAACTGGATATTGCCCCAAAGTCCCCCTGAGGAGATTAACCACAGCTGAGTGTTAACTCCTTCGACTCTGTTCGGCTACCTGCCTTTTTCAAGCAGATCCTGTTCCAACACCTCTACCGAGGCACCCCCTGCCTCCATCGCTTTATTTTTGGTCAAATTGAAAACGTATCTGCCACTGTGAGTTCACAATCACACAGGAAGTGGATAAAAAAAAGATCAGCATAGCGTTTCATGGTAGATACTTTTCTACTTAAAAAGTAGAGTTGTGATACAAAAGAACAGCATACACGGCAGAAAAGCCTCCATGTCAGCGATGCTGACTGAGATAAAGTCAAACTATAAAATTGTGTCATTTGAATATCTGGAAGCAGAGCTCAGCTTCAATGAGCTGTGTTTAAGATTACTTACATGCGTAATCCAGTTTAATTTCAAACCCCAAATTTGCTGACTTGACTAAACCTCTTTTATACATCATTAGTCCCGTTTGTTTCTCTTCTCTCACTCTGTAAAAAAACCCTCTGTTGTCATCATCTGCTGCTGGATTTGGATTTTAAAAGCTGAGCCCGAGCTTTTGCATTCTGGCCACAGTCACACTGTGTTTTGTACCCAGAGGAGAATATACTGGGACAATTTGGAGCATTCGAAGTGCTCAGTTACGAGCTAATGTTAGCAGACCTGGTTAGCACCCTGTATTCATAAACAGAGATACACATACCTGCTAATTAGGACCAATAACAGATTTTTAAAACACTAGAGTTTCACTCATGCACTGTAGCAAACACCAGCACATACAGTGTTTCTGCACTGTTCTTGTCTTGGAGCTTTTTTTAACTAATAGCCGTTAATCTGGAAAATATTCAAAGACCTTCACTCATTCCATATTTTGTCAGGCTGCAGCCTTATTCCAACAAAAAAAAGTTTGGTTGAAATCATGAAAAATCTCAACTATGATGTACATAAGCATTCGAAACCTTTGTCATGACACTTGTAACTGGTGCATCCAGTTTCCACTGATCTACTGATCATCTGTCAGATAACTTGACTGGAATCCACCAGTTTAAATTCAATTGACTGGACTTTGGAAAGGCACACACCTGTCTGTATAAGGTGTTAACAGAGTGGACACAAAGGAGTGGCTTCAGGACGACTCTGTGAATGTCCTTGAGTGCCCAGCCAGAGCCTTATCTGAGTAAACATCTCTGATCTGAAAATGGCTGTGCACATGGATGTACACCTCCTATTCCAACCTGGTTGATGTTGAGAGTTTCTGCAAAGAAGAAACTGTCCAAAAACAGTCGTGCCAACCTTTTAGCATCAATTCAAATCAATTCAATTCAATTTTATTTATATAGCACCAAATCACAACAAAAGTCGCCTCAAGGCGCTTCATGCTCAAAAAGACTTGAGGTTGTAATTGCTGCCAAAGTTGCAAAGACTGTGAATACTTAAATACGTCCATTTTTGACCGAGGCTGCAAAATGATCAGATGTGGAACAAGTGAAATGCTGTGAATACTTTCCAGTTCGACTCTATTATTTGTTCCAAAAAAAGCAGAAACACAGTAAAAATGTCAAGCTTGGTGACTCGAATTAGGCCTAGCAGACAGCCCACAGCTCCCTGTGTCGGCACACCTGTCAGTCAAAACACTGATGCCCCGAGCTTTAAATCTTACCAGTATTACAGTTTTATAAAATAAAATTATTGCCATAGAGTAGCTACAAAGAGGGAAACTAATATATAGGCCAAACTTGACTGTAGGCTGTAAATGTTATTTCAATGCTACTGACTTGGGTACCTAACATAGAGGTCTGTGCAGTAACTGATTTTTTAAAGTACGTTCACTGGCTTCATGTTTCATCTTCAGAAGTTGATGCTGCTCTTGATCTAGCAGGATGAATGGGTTTTATTACAGGGCGTCTTATGCAGTATTGATGATGTTTCAACACTGGAATTGCACAACGCATGTACAATAAGTACATCAGTCATATATTTGTTAGCAGGAAGTCAGTGACATTTCAATTTCAACACTTAATATTTATTTGAAAACAATTAAAAGTTTTCAGTGGTCAATATTTCAAATGAACACATTTTCCACAGGATCACACCTCAGACTGAAACGTACAAAAAGGTTTGTTGGAACAAAAAATGCTTTGTGGATTATCATCATCCGCAACCGGTCGCAGCCAGTGTTGGTCAGTAACTAATTACCGATTACTTCCCCCCAAAAAGTAATCCCGTTACTTTACTTATTTTCAAAAGTAATTAATTACTTAGTTACTTAGTTACTTTTTAAAAACACGATTTACAACCTGAATAGGTGATAAAGTGATAGATCTTTCAGCCCAATTCTAATTTTTCTGCATAATCATCATACAAAATGTAATCAAATGGAAAAGTCTCTTTTTAAAACTTGTTTTATTAGTTTTAATCTTTTAACTTTATGCATCAAGCAAAAATTTAATTATGTGCAACATTCTCTGACTGGAAGAAATTTGTTTAACATTTAAACCTATTTTCTGCACATTCCAGCACATAAAATAAAATATTTTTTGTGTTTACACTCAGTCTTTCAAATAGATGCAAGTAAAACACAGCAGAAAATAAATAAAGTCAAAGACTAGCGGTCCTGTTGCTCTATTTTCACCTGTAAAGCAGGAGTGGGGTAGGCGGAGGGTTACCCTGGTGCAGGTGTGCAGCGGTCAGTGGAAGAATCCGCGAGTTTCTCTGTGAGTTTCCCATTACGTCGTAGCTACTCGGTGCTTGTTTGGAAGTTTAGGGGTTTTTTCGCTGTAAAAAGAAGTTTTCTTCCCACGCACAACGGACACTAATGTTTTTGTCACTTTTTATGGAATCAAACTCAAAGTAAGGTCAGTACTTCCACGCTTTAAACGCTGCACGCTCATACTCTCTCTGCACTCGATATATGATCCATTGTTGATCTGCACACAGCTGTTGTCACGAACGTCGCACTCGCTTACGTCACTGTCATGAGACATTCTCGCAAAAAAATCACGGTTTTAGTAACGCAGCGTTCCTACGGGAAAGTAACGGTAATCTAATTACCGTTTTTGCAATAGTAATCCCTTACTTTACTCATTACCTGAAAAAAGTAATCAGATTGCAGTAATGCAGATGGCCCCGCCCCTCCCTGAGCCTGGTTCTGCCGGAGGGTTCTTCCTGTTAAAAGGGAGTTTTTTATTCCCACTGTTGCCAAAGTGCTTGCTAAAAAGGGATCATTTGATTGTTGGGTTTTCTCTGTATTATTACAATATAAAGCACCTTGAGGCGACTGCTGTTGTGATTTAGCGTTTTACAAACAGATTTGTCAAATTCAGGTAAACACTTTTTTACAATAGCATCTCTCACTTTTTGCAGTTAGATTGAACAACTTTTTTTAAAACAAATTTGCACCGTTGGTGCTTCAGAATATGATTGAACAAATTTGATATATTCTTTTAAAAAATCCACAGAATAATGTTTAAGAATTTTATTGGCCTTATGTTTTACAGCAATTCTTCTGTCGGCTTCACTCGTCCTCTGTCCTCTATCAAATGAGTTTTGCTCAGCTGTGCTGAAGCAGGCAGTGATGGATAGATGGGTGTCATCCTGTTCTGACCTGCTGTGTCACCACTGCTGTGGTCGCCTGACATCTTATCATTCTGCTGTCAATCTGTCTGTTTATTTCTACTTTATTCTGCTGGATAAAACCAGATTAACACACAATTAAACAAACAAAAGAAATTATATATTATATATATTTTGTAGCTTGGAACTTGCTTACCCTCTTACATTAATATCCAACAGCCAACCCAACTAGGCTTTTGGGTTCTGTTGGTTTTACCTGCTAAATAGGCACATTTTTACTTGTTGTTTTCTAGTAAAAGCGTTTCCCTGCTAGTTTTCCTGTGTGATGGCAATAAAAAAAAACATACAGACACACCTGCGAGTGCATCAGGTGTGTCTGTATGTTTCCGTTCCGTTCTTCCCATTGCTGAAAGTTACGCGTCCTTGAGATCCAACTTTCAGGCATCAAACGCATTTAAAAGTCATACTAATTGATGGTGCATCTGATTAAAATGAGTGGCTAATGAGAATCGGGCGAGGAAGAATGCGAGAGAATCAGTGTTCAAGCTCAACTTTTAACCTTTCTGTCGGAGGGCGAACCACTTTGATGTTCCTTGGTCTTTTCATCAGGCTCGTTTTGGTTATGAAAAAGGCATTTTTAAAGTACAAAGGCAAAGCTCACATTTGTAATTTGTCTCCTCTTCAGGAACAAATGGTCATCAGAAACCCAGTTTTTCCCCCTATGAACTATGCAGAGGGGAACTATAAATAAAGCTGCAAAATGAGGGGTGAGGGGGTCGAGGGCTATGCTGTCAATCCACCAAGTAGATTGGAAGGTTCAGATCTGCAGCCGTTCTGCCTGGAGTCTTACACCCAGAGCAACTACACTGTGATCACACCCTCTACAGACTTAGAGGCTCTCGCCTAGTTAGAGGAAGAGCGAGCGGGAATTGGTGAGGGTTGGTAGAGGCTGTGCATGCGTGTGTGTGTGTGTCACAGGGGGTGTGAAGGGGAGAGCAGGCGGTACTTGGATGGAAATAAAGGTCGAAATCCTTGACTGCGAAAACTGTCATAGCGGGGGACATGTGCAGAGCCTGTTTGCCTAATAACCTGGGTCTTGTAAAAATATGAATGTGGAGTCCTCTGGAGCATATAATTTAACACCCCTATGCCAGGGGAGATGAGTGAGAATTGAAGCGAGTACACCTTGACAAAGGCTATTCTCTTGGTTTCACACCAGCAGAGCTGTACCATGCAGGGTGCTGCTGCAGAGGCTAAGGGTGGCGCAGCAACCACACCATATGAATCAAGTCTGCACAGCGAAGTCACGTTCATTCAATTTAAACAACTTTTACGCTCATTTCTAACATTGCAACATATGCTATAGCATAAATCGCACATCGCCTGGATTAACATTTGCAACAAGCCGTTACAAGATTTTATAAAATGATCGCAGAACACACAATACCAAGAACTGGTAATGTGTCCTTCAGCACAGACCCAGATTCTTGCACCAATATATAGATGTGTTTACTGACTCACTTGATCCTGACATAGTACCACACAAGTACATTATAGTACAGAATTATGCCATAAGCATTGTTCTTATGTACAAAGTGAGCAGGATAGGGTCACTTTTTCTGACATGGCACTTTTGGACAAAGCCAGTGAATTTAAAAAAAGACTAATTTGGCTTACTAACCACTTCAGATTCATTAGAATAGAATTAGAATAGAATTCAACTTTATTGTCATTGCACATGCACAGGTACAGGGCAACGAAATGCAGTTTGCATCCATCCAGAAGTGCTTTAGCCGTGATATAGATATATTACAATATATATTAGCAATAATATAGATATGTAAGTATATTACAGAAATGGGTCTATTATGGTATGTTATAATGTACACGGTATGAAGTATGTTATGAATATTCTATAACTGTATGTACAGGCTATGTACAGGATATAAATATGAAATAAAAAACTTTACAGAAATATGAGATATACAGTTATACAGAAATGTGAAATATGCAAGTTATAAACAGTTGTACTGTTTATAACCATACTAGGTCAGCTCCGGGTCATGCTTCTCAGCCAGATAAAGGTGGAGTACCCACTCTGGGTTGGGAATGATTTAGTGCCTTATGAATTGGGAACCTTTACCAGCTGTTACAGAACATGGAACATGGGCTACACCCTGGACAGAAAGCCAGTTTATCACAGTGCCACCACAGAGAGACTGGTAACCAATGTGCATGCTACTGGACAAAGGACGTACACTGGGAGAACATGCAAACTCCAGAAAGGCACCAGCTGCCTAGGATGTTCAACCAGCAACTGTTTTGCCATGAAGCAAGAGTACTGAGCGCTGTAACACCGTGCCAGCTGTGCTTTAACCCTTTAAGACCTACCATAGAACCAAGTCCGCCAGAGCTTATGGTAAATGGTAAATGGCCTGTATTTGTATAGCGCTTTTACTAGTCCCGCCTAGGGACCCCAAAGCGCTTTTACACGTCCAGTCATCCACCCATTCACTCTCACATTCACACACTGGTGGAGGCAGCTACAGTTGTAGCCACAGCTGCCCTGGGGCAGACTGACAGAAGCGAGGCTGCCATATCGCGCCATCGGCCCTTCTGGCCAACACCAGTAGGCGGTAGGTGAAGTGTCTTGCCCAAGGACACAACGACCGAGACTGTCCGAGCCGGGGCTCGAACCGGCAACCTTCCGATTACAAGGCAAACTCCCAACTCTTGAGCCACGATCGCCAGAGCTTATATTATATTTTTACATGCTGTGGAGCCATTTTTGGGAGCATTTCAAGTTGATATACATCAATACAACCATTATAACCCAGATTTTAATAATATGTCTGCATTAAGTGCATAGTGATTACATAAATTGTTTTTGTTTTTTTAACATATATTTCTAGTTAGAGAAATTTAAGAGGCTTATCCCTCAAAACTGTAAATACAAAAAAGTTGCACAAAATAGTTTCCCACCACAGGAAATTTATTTTGAGTGTCTTCATAGTTTTATTTTTGAAATACACCAATTTTTATACACTGCAGGAAAAACGAAAATAAATATTATAATGCAAATTTGCAAAAAAGCAGCATATGCATCAAAATAAACTATTTCCAGCAGTGCAATATGAGTCCTAAGCATCCCAGAAACCACACAGAAAGTCATAAAGTCAAAGATAACTTTTAAAAACACCAGTATAGGCTCATGAGGCCTTGATGGTAAAAAACTACATTTCCGCAAAATGACATCACTTCCGGTTTTGGGCAGGTCATGGCAGATATGCGATAGTTTGCGCTGATGGACATAGCAAGTGTTACAAACAGCTGATCGGATCAGCAAAGCCTGTTTCTGAAATATTTTTTATTGTTGCTGCAAGTGCTTTTTATGCAGTTTTTGCAAAGTTATATGTGGAAGGAAACTGTGACCGAGGACAAGCTGATGGCATAAGATGTAAGTACAACTCCTCCGGTTTCATATGCAAAAAAAATTATTGCGCTAGCTTAGGTGGTTGCAGAGCTACCGGGATTTAAAAATAGTTATGCAAAACGGAGCGTGCTGCTCTGACCGGCTTTAAAGGGTTAAAGATGTTTCAGTGCTAGACAGTAGTACTATTAATGGAGTTGCACTAACAAAACCCCTGACTGGAGACTTGTAAGCAATATGCCAATAGGTTTAATGTTAGTGATGTTTATACGTTCTTCGATGTAAGAATGCTCTTCAATGCAAACCAGTCGTGTCTTTGTATACCGTCATTTCAATGGCAGGCACACGGTGAGTTTAAACAAAACCCTTCGGCCAAAACAGAAAATCTAAAGTTTTCTGCTTAAATTAAAAAGTTTGCTGTTTTAAATGAAATTACATTTAAATAAAAAAACAACAAGATTCATCGTTGCATGTCTCAAACACTAATTCTGATCTAAAGCAATGTATCGTTCCAGCAGCTTTTTTGTCAACAGTGAGGTTGCAGATGGACGTTGCTGAAAGCAAACAGCAGCACCAGGCACACAGCTCTTGATTGGCTCCGTCTCAAGTCATTCAGTCAGTTCGGTGATGGGCTTTTGGAGAACTTTTGGTGCTGCGATGGAATGAAAAACAAAAGCACCGCTCTTTTATGTCTCCTTTTTTCAGTCCTTGTACCACTGCCGGCTCTGTGGGGCGGATTAGGCCATGAAGATGGAGGCTGCATTATGTCCTGAGGGGCTTTACAGTAAGGTTTGCTAGCAGTTCTCTCTCTCTCCCCACTTAATGTACTGCTTCACTCAAAAGCATCTAAATCTTTGTTAACAGGGAAACTATGAACTCACAGGGAGTTAATCAGAGTCAGTGCAAGGCTGGCTATTTGCATGTGAATCAGCTGTGGCTGTATACCAGGCCTCTTTATGTCATTCACAGTGCCTCGGGCTTCTGTCCTTTAAGACATCCCGCAGCCGTAGGTGTACGTTGAAGCAAAATATCCGTATGTGCACGAAACCTTTCTTTAATGCATCCAGAATAACTCGGCTGTTTTAGTTTATATGAACCAAGAATGTTGTGGACATTTCAAAGCTCCCAGGTGTCCATGGTGAGAGGGCTCGTTTGATGTGAAACATCAGTACTTTCAAATTATCAGGTCGATTTTCAAGATCGGATTTTTCACCTGAATTTCTTAATCAGGCACGATTTTTTTAATCACGTTGAACTGGAACTGGGAAAGCCAGACCTCCCTCTCGTCTTTCGATATGGTTTGATTAGGAAAGGTTATTGAGAGGGGGAGGATGCAGGATGTTAAAGGAGAGAGCAAATCTGATGTGGAAATGTAGACTTAGTGGGATTTATCCATTTGAGAAAAAGCCTTTTCACTTGTTTTGTTGGTTTATCCCCTAAACCCCATCTCACCCCCCCACCCCCCTGCCTAAAAGCTTTTGACATCTTCATCTTGTTCACAGTGGGCAGGCTTTGTTTGCTCTGCTTGAAAAAGCGGATGGGGCTTGGCCCTCCCCTCTCCGTGGCACAAGTGTAGGACTTTGCCATGGCAAAAGGGGGGGATTTCGCTTTCCTCCTGCCCCCTCCTTTTCCACATAACTACAATATGGTCATTGTCCGCCAGTGAATAATGTGGCCACTCGGGCAGCATGGACTGCTCCTTGGGCTTTGACTGTGAACCAGCTCTTTTCTTCAGCGTGAAAGGACTCTAATCCATGTAAATATAAGACTTGGAGTACAGCTTGGCCACGGCGGGGAGAGCGAGATGGAGGAATGGAGGGGAGGGTCAGCAATTTAACCTTTGACCCAACAAATAAGAGGCATGTAAGTTTTAGAATTGCTCTCCAAAGAGGGGCTCCTGTGGCAGAATGAGCTTCTTTTGTAATCCTGGCAGTCTGGGGCTGATTGACAGGGGCCCGGGTGGGAGCACAGCGCTGCACACAGAACCAGGAGCAAAACAGTACGCCGCCACTGAGTGATGAGAAAGACGACACAATGCTAATTATTGATTAACTCCATCCAGGCAACTGTTGTCGGGAGGAAACCTTGTATTCTCTCTTCTTTTATTTTATCAGAAGTGGACGATCAAGTGATTCTTCTGAGTTCCTCTGTGACGAATTTTGCCTGCTTCCCTCAAATACTATAAAATATCAGTTTATGTGAAGTGGATCAGTGGATCGATGCTCGAAGGATAACTTCAGTCTGTTCAAAGCTGCTATAGCTTTGAAAGATCCTTTACAAGCACTGTGTTCAATATCCTGATGTAGACTCTGCCCTTTACTCTCCTCTCTGAAGATATTTACCTGATTTATTAAGTGCATTTTATATTCATGACTAAAAGCTGCATTTCAGCCCACTGACAAAACTGCAGCTTTTAAAGTTAGTGGTGACGTCACGTCAGCAGCATGCATCGAACAAGTTGGACCTGGAAGGTTATTAAGACTGTCTGTTAATGCAACATCCTCTGTGTGGTTCAGTCACAGAAGAAAACATTCAGGTTTTCTTTTATTCACTTTGTAAAGTGATCATTTTCTTGGTATGACTCGCTCCGTATATCCGGATGATTCAAGTTGAAATTACATTCTCATAAAGAGCATTGCAGGGGGGATGAAAGTCTTCACAGATTCTTCACAATCTCAGGACTCAGATAGCCTCTGGTCCATATTAACACAACGCAAAAACAGCTTCTGCACCCTTTTGTAACACACTGGAGTCACAGGGGTCACACTGAGGAACAGTTGTTGCTGGGCTCAGTGTGACTGCTCACAGTACAGCAAAAGCTGTCGTGAGCTATCATGAAGCTTGAAATCATAAAAGGTAAAATATATACATATTAAAAATAATATAAATTATATAAATTAATATAAGACTTTGTCTTCAAGTAAGTCTGAAGAAGCTAAAAAAGGAAAAAAAGGACAACCAATAGAAATACATCAGACGTCACAGTTTGCAGGTCGTGGTGGTGGTGGGGGGGGGGTAGATCAATCTAACTAGAAAATAATTTTTCATCAGATTACTTATTTGATCAAATAAAACTCAATATGTTGCGATTTAAATTTTTTTTTTTCTTTGCAATTTTTGAATGTGTCTAATTATCTTAACAGTTCAACACTGAAACCTTACAAATCCAAGATTTGCAGTAACATATTAGTGTAAATCAAGGAATTTTATAATGAACTGCAGTAGTAATTAATATAAGTAACTAAGAGTATACACATTAAATAAAATCATTTTTCATTTGTGAAATTTAGGCGCTCATTACTTTTTACAGCCAACTGCGCTCATGCTGTCACAGCTTGCTAGTCTAACATTAAGGTAATTAAAAAACATGAAGAACAAAATTATAAACAAGAAAACTGTGTAATGTTTTCACTGCTGATTTATCCCTGAGTCTCGTTTTAAGCCCCACATACTGAGACAGTGTGCAACTATTTAACTGGCTATACTTTATAAAAGTCAACAAAAGAAAAGTGCCATAAAAAACTTACAGTGCATTTGTGCTGAAACCCAAACATGGTTATCAAACAGAAAAACAACTCTATTCTGATGATTCTGTCTTCAGTAACATTGTAGTTATCAATAAAAGTAACGTTCCATGTCAAATCTCAGGAAAAATGCTTTGGAATCTCTGACTTTGCAGCTTTATTTTAAGAGTCCGTTTGACATGATCGCTGTTTGTCCAGTGGGTGGGTGTACCCAAAAACATTAACTGGGATTATATGAACATTTATTGCTCAGGAAAAAGTGTTTTGTGTTTTAAACAAACCTAGATTTACTCAAAACTACATATTTTCATGTAAAGATTATTTTCATTTCATTTTGTTCATACTTCCTTTACGACTACTATTACCTATTAAATCACCAAATTACTAACAAATTTCAAAAAGCTTTTCTGTTGATCACATTTGAGATCAGAGGCTTTAGTTCAGAAATCAACTAAAAACTGAAAAACAGAAAGAGACGAAATACTAGAAACTGTCAATGTGCCGTAATATGCAGCTCCAGTCTGGTCATACTGTACTTTTATTTCACAGGTTATGGTTTGCAGTTAATCAATAATATGTTACTTTTGGTGGGGAAAAGAAAACGTTTAGTCTTGTCCACTAGTACCTTTTGCACCGATATAATATAGAATCATAGACTTCTTTGGCAAATATTCAATTCAATTCAATTCAATTTTATTTATATAGCGCCAAATCACAACAAATGTCGCCTCAAGGCGCTTCATAGATACAGAGAAAAACCCAACAATCATATGACCCCCTATGAGCAGCACTTTGGCGACAGTGGGAAGGAAAAACTCCCTTTTAACAGGAAGAAACCTCCAGCAGAACCAGGCTCAGGGAGGGGCGGGGCCATCTGCTGCGACCGGTTGGGGTGAGAGAAGGAAGACAGGATAAAAGACATGCTGTGGAAGAGAGACAGAGGTTAATAACAGATATGATTCAATACAGAGAGGTCTATTAACACATAGTGAGTGAGAAAGGTGACTGGAAAGGAAAAACTCAATGCATCATGGGAATCCCCCGGCAGCCTACGTCTATTGCAGCATAACTAAGGGAGGATTCAGGGTCACCTGGTCCAGCCCTAACTATATGCTTTAGCAAAAAGGAAAGTTTTAAGCCTAATCTTAAAAGTAGAGATAGTGTAATACAGATTACATGTGTCTGTATAACCATTTGCTGCCTCAGTGTAAGCATGGACTCTGCTGTGCTGAAAGGTGGAGGATAAAGCAGCATCAGGGCGCTGCTGCCCTCCTCCTACATTTACTCCTCTTTCCTTCTGCCATTACTGGAACCTGTCATTATTGGAGGAGTTATTCCTGTTGGGTTGTCCTCTGCATTAACTTCTGCCTTTGTTTTTTTGGACCTTTTTCTTTTAAATGATATAAAATGTGACATATTTCCCTTTCATTTAGCACAGTTCACAAAACACCGTTCCATTACACTTCCAGTTTCCTAAACTTATTGTGTAAATTTCTCATTTGAGTTGAAAATCACTGATTTCAGGTGGTTTTCAGTGTCTCCAGTATGAATAAAGCAGGTCACAGGTCTTCTTTTGGGCAGCCTTGACCAAAACCCAAATCTCATTATTCAGAATGAGGAATTATAAACTTAGAACACATAGAAATAAATCTTTGAATCTATACTTTTCATATCTATATAATTAAAATGATCTGAGAACCTTTAGGATCAACTCACTGATGAGTGGATGATTTCATGTTCAAGTGTCGCCATCAGTTCCTTTCCCCTCTCGTGTGCTCTCACCCTCTGCTATGAGAAGAATATATTCCAGCTTCTTGTCGTTGTTTTTGTGGTAACTTATAAATGTATCATATTTTAAATGAAAAATAATTGTTCTAAAACAAAGCTTCATTTACATTATTTTTTTCATATAAACTCAAGGATTTAAGCTTTCCTTGATTAAAGTAACAAAGATTGCTACACAATCGAGTGGCTGCATCTTAACTCCTAAACCCTCGTATAGTATTCAGGTCAAACTGACCCATTTCAAATTTTTAAAAGACAAAAAAATTAGTACGAGTTTAATTTTTTTTTCTACTTGAAACCCAGTGGCCTTCGCTTATTATCTGTGATAAACATTTACAAACCTGAAATCATAACTGAGCACACATGCTACTGTACCCAACACATTTACATCCTTTATATGGTTTTCAGTCAGTTTAACCTGCACACACAGATAGACACACACACACACACACACACACACACAGAGACAAGCATGCACACACATAAATCATAAATCATGCTACATTTTTATAATCAAGCACAGAGAAGCTTGTTGCTCTCACTTTCCCAGATCCTGTACCCTCCTGCACATCGAGGGGCAGGACAACAGAGATAAATACTTCTACATCACAGTCTTTCACCCTCAATACGACCTAAAGATTTATGTGATTTAGAGATTTAGATGTGGAAGTGGAAGTCTCACAATATGAGGATAATTTAGAAATCAGCCAATCAATCAAGAAATCGATGCACAGAATCACTGATTCTGAATGTGAATCTGAAGATGGCCTTCGCTTTGGATTTTCCAGTGACAGACTTGCTAACTGCTAACAGAACCAGGACCACACAGTTCCCATGGCATGTTCAAGACATCATGTGTTCCTTTTTGCTGCTGATTCTTGACTCAAATCAGAAAATTATTCTTGGTATAACCAATGCTGAGGGGAGATGATTTTTTTAGTGAGCAGTAGGACGATGTGGACATCATGCATCTGCTTGCCTACTTTGGGAGCCTCGTCCTTGCTGGTGTGTACAGGTCAACAGGGGAGTTGACTGAAGGTCTGTGGGAGTCTGAGACAGGGATGGGAAATGTTTAGAGCTTCAATGTCTCTGAAGAACTCTCATGTGTTCTCAAAGATCATCATATTTGATGATCAGAACTCAAGAGCTGTTAAAAGGCGGGGGCAATCGGCACTATGTGGGACCAGTGGGTGGACCAGTTTCCCCGTCTTTATGAAACTGGGCCCAGTGTAACCAAGGGCGGGAGGCTTGTGCGGTTTAGAGACGGCTGCCTACACAAAATCTGTGTTGTGTGCGATCGTGGTTTATTTTATGTATGTATGATAAATTTATATATGCAAGATAAGCTTCACTATACTGTTTTTAACATCAGTTATAACCTGATGTGTTCTGGTAGAGACAGATTACATTCATTAAAGATCTATGTTTTCTCTACTGTTTGAAACTGAGATAAAGAGAATATATGTTCATGGTTTATTAAGTAAAATTTGATTTCAGAAATGTTTTTAATATGAAATGTGTCCTGTTTGACCTGAGGAATACCTGAGGGTCCGAAAAGTGAACACCATACAAGGCTTAAAGCGGGAATTCAATTCAATTTATTTATACAGCGCCAAATCACAACAACAGTGGCCTCAAGGTGCTTTATATTGGAAGGTAGACCCTACAATAATACAATAATACTACAATAATACTACAATAATACAAGACCCTACAATAGAACTGATAAGATACACATATGCTGCACTACTGTGACCGTGAATTAAAAGCATGGAAGAAAATGGCTGGGACGCTAAATCATTGAAATAATAATTTGCTCTGTTTTCTCCACTGTAAAATCTAATATTGTGCTTAATTAAAAATATTAAGTAGGCTGAACTTAATTTTATCAATTTGTTATTAGAAATCGATTTAAACAAGTTACCAGTACTTTTTATGCAAAAATGCTGATAAACTCAATTTATTTGAGTTGTCTTAACTTAGAAAAACTAAGTAAGCTGGAAGTTTTGCTTCTCAGGGCGGAAGGATGAAAGATGTGTTTTGAAAATGCCACGTCACTACCGTCCTCCTCCCTCGGATCAGTCCGCATGTTCATGGTGCACTTGTTATGGAATATGTTGAGCAAACCTGGAAAAGCTTCAGCTCAAGATATTATTGTCATTGCTGTGAATCTTTACCTGATACACTGACCTGGTGAGTAAATGTTTACTCTTATTCAAACTGATTTTGTGGCTTCTCTTAGTTTAGCACCAGGTTTATAATCTTGCTAGCTAGTTAGTGTTAGCCTAGCGTTGCTGCTGCCGCTGGGCTCATGTTAGTTAAAAATTAACACCACAGCCTTAAAAACCTTATAAAAATATGTCTGTGAAATTTTCTGTTGATTGTTTGAAATAAAAAAGTGAGATAAGAGCCCAGACAAAATTCTTCGGGAGGTGCAGCCGTTTGGGGTGTGGGGTGTATTTTCAATCCATGGCCATAACTAACTAACTAACTAACTAATTATATATTTCATGTTTAACCTGAGTAGCAAAAGACTGCAGGAACAATAAAACAATAGCCAGGAGTTAGCTGTGCTCGTGGACTCTATCAAGCCTTGACCTCCCGGTCAGCTTTCCCGCAGGTGGATAACGGAGCTCTCCGAAAACGTGGAAGCACTTTTGCAAATATGTGATATTTTTATAAATTAAGTAGATATTTGAACATTACGCAGCTACATTCTCGCCTGAAAATATCTTAAAGGGTTATTTTGTGACCCAGAAAGGGTAATCTGGGGAAAAGGAGGATCACATTTGTGGGCCGGTTGTCGGAGCCTGTGCTACTTTAAGCGCAGCAATGGCGGAGGAGCGCGGCTAAAAAACTTATTACTTTTTCTGGGTCACAAAATAAACTTTTAAGATATTTTCAGGCGAGAATGTAGCTGTGTAATGTTCAAATATCTACTTATCAAAATATCACATATTTGCAAAAATGCTCTGACGTTTTCTGAGACATCCATTTTTTTCATGCTCTGTGGCAGCTTTTGAACATCTGTGACATCTATTAATGTCAAATCTAGACTTTATTTAACAACATAAGCAAACTGCTTTTATATTTAACCACTTTTCTGTTTTATTACATTTTAAATAATAATAATAACAATAGTATTTATTTTGTTAAAAAATGTGTTAAAAAACACGTTTTGTGGTGAAAGCTATAATCCAGATTAGTGGCCTGTTAAATGGTTGAAGTCTAGGTTGGCTTTATACTTGAGAATAAAGTATTGTAGGTTGTCCTTCTAAAGAATTAAGTTAAATTCCACAGTTGAATCATAAGAAACATTGTGTTACATATAAACCCTGCCATATGTTAGATCTGGTCATTTTGCTTATCAGAAACTTTATATATTGGAAGTTAACTTTCAACAAGCATGTAATGATGATATTTAAATTAGATGGTCTTTTTTGAAACACATGTCTCTTTAGGCCTAAACTGACAGTGCCAATACCACACATTCAGACACAGTAGATGGTGGTTTTAATACTATATGTGTTAGTCTAATTTGGTTGTATGGGGTCTACATGGACCCTCTGTGTTGTAAGTTATTATGATTGCAGAGCCATTAAGGATCAATTCAGCTTCTAAAAAAATCTGTTTTTTCTCCCTCTGCTTGCTTCTTCCTGTCTTTGAGGCTCGGGACCAGCACTCCTGCTGTTGGACAGAAAGACATCAGTAAGTATTTTGGTTTTCCAATATATTAGCAACTGTCAGTGACATTTATATTAATCAGGCTGAACTTTAATCATACTTTAGAACAGCCTGTTTTACTTATTGTTTGATTCGTGCTTTGGTTTGAGGAAGTTGTTTCTGTACTGATCTTTTCCTGTCTTCTGTTATTAGACTTGAGATATGACTGCACGATGCTGTTGCTGTGACTCCAGTTAATTCTACAAGACATGCTGTGTAAGTAAACAAACAACAACAGTTTGTCTGCATTTCTTGAAAGATCACATTACAAACTTAGTTTAGAGGCTCTACACTGTAAACAGTGAAGTCTGCAAGTTTTCTAACAGCAAGATTTGTTGAAAGTTATTGGCCGTGTTTGCATAGCGCTTTTTAAAATGATGCTTTCATGACATTATTGTGTGTTGGGTGGTGGTCACGGCTATCCAGACTGACAGTGGGACGTTGAATGTCACCTCTCTGGTGGGGAGGGAGCCTGAGATTGTCCAAATTTGAGTTTGTTTTATACCAAATGCAGAAAAAATATGTTTTAAGAAAGCAATTAAGTTCATGTTCCAAAAAATATGATTGTTTGCTTGCAGGACAGCAGGAGAGATGAGTCCTCCATCACAGATGGTGTGGTCAGTGAAGATGGTCGCCTGCAGGTTCAAGCTCATTGCATCTCCAACCCACATCCACTGCCACTGTACTGAAGGGAAGTTAAAGACTTTGTCTGCACCTACATTTGGATCACCTCGATCCTCGACAGTCATTCAGCAGTAATGCCTGGACTGAAAACAAGCCATCCTTAAAACATTACAACATTCCAGCTCCTGTGTTGGAATGAAAAACAAATGTGTTTAAATCAGAGACTGCACTTGTGACAGAACAATAAATATTTTATTTTGATCATATAAGTAATGTAAGTACAAAACAAACTTATGTTCAGAATAATTACATCTGAGACTTTGTTTCATTGTAAGATTATAACAGTGATGGAAATATAATTGTTGTTCAGCAGAACAGTGTCCAGTATGTTGGCTGTTATACTTTGTTGTGTTTGAAAATAAAAGTCGGGCTGATTTTAACATCATTACAAAAAGTGTTGTTAATTATTTTTAATCATATTCAGGTTTCCACAAATAGTTTTTTCATTTGGTTGAACTTAAAATGTTTGTCAGTAAGTAAACAATTCGTATTGTACAGTCAGAAATATCAAGTTATTCTTAATATTGCAGACTTGAAATGAGTAAGTTGTCCTAACAGTCGTCTTAAGTTAGCTTTACTTAGTTATATATTATTGCTAATATATATTGTAATATATCTATATCACTAAAGCACTTCTGGATGGATGCAAACTGCAAACATACATTTCGTTGCCCTGTACCTGTGCATGTGCAATGACAATAAAGTTGAATTCTATTCTATCTATTCTATTCTATTTTTTTGAGGCAACGAGTTTACATAGTTTTTTTTAGTTCTGTGAATTAATTCGATTTTACAGTGTAGAGAAAACCTGAACTTTGAGTTTTAACTGAAAAGAATAAAACTATGGTTTGTAAGGTTTTGTCATTTTTCTTTCTATGCTGCTGGTGTGTTGATAGTGAAAAAACCCAAAAAGAGAAATAAGAAGAATTCAGAAACCACAACATGTTCCTACATGTGCTGGTGCAGGTGAGACTCCCATCAGCTGGCTGCTGTTAGACATGTGGCTTATTTGGTGCATGAATCAAACTGCCAGTGTCATTAAACAGAAGCCGACCAACTGCTAAAAAATACATTTTATTGTCCCGATCAAAAACATCATGGAAGCTGTCTGTTTTGTTGAATCTACTGAATTATCTATGAGATTTTACTAGTTCAGTATTTCTACTGAACTTTGGGGCTTCAGGTCTTTAAGTCCTATTTCATAACAGGAGAGAGGAGGTTACAGGGCCCACTATAGCCACACAGCACTTACACAGTGCTCTGTCCTGTTGATACCAGCTACTCGCTGCAGTATTCTCCTGAATGATAGGTGTCACCGCTCAGATAAACCTTCCTCATCAGTGCTGGTAAACAAGGAGAAGTCAAATTTGGAAGCAAAGAAATTGCATAGTTGGGTTTGTTTGTTTTTTCAGAATTTTTCATTCTTGTCACACTGTTGCAACGTCTCCCTCTAAGCTTATCAGTACGCTTCTTTACTCATATATCATCAAAAGGAACTCCGTTGTAGACTTGTGTCGTCAACCAAACGGTGAAAAACACCCACACAAGGTTGCAAATATTAAGAGGAGCAAAACCACACAAATGTGTGTCTTGTGTCTGTGGATGTGAGGTTTCTTTGGGTGTGCAGCACCGTTCACAACAGCAGAACTGGTGAGTAGTGGGCCCAGCAGTTCACCCAACTTAGAAATGATTTGACTACGTTGAAGTTTAGAGCCTCCACTTCCATCTGCATCAGGGTCGTCTTTGAGTGTGTGCAACTAACATTTACTCCCATCTTATTCCTAAATACCTTAATACATGGAGCTTGGTATTTTTACAGGACTATAAATAAATGAAATTTGAATGTAAGAATACATCAAAAGAAACTTTGTATTTATTAACTCATTTCTTTTTTTGTTTTTGTTTAGTGGCCCCTGCGGTTTAGCGACCCTCAGCTGACTGAGGGTATGAGATGACTTTTATTTTGATGGGAGTCAATCTGATCCAATCTGAAGCACAGAGCTCCCAGAAAGAACAGCACAACCTCACAGACTGTGTGTAGATGAGGGTAATATGTGAGAGGCTCAGGTGTGCTCGTTTGCGCTCATGTGCGATTCTTCCTGTGCGTGTGCGCGGCGGCGTCAGCGCAAACGACGCACGCACAGTGATTAGGTTTTCCGCTTCCTCTCTTTCATGTGTTTTTAGTCTCCTATGCTTTGTTCCCTTTCTTAATTACAGCCGCGCTCTCGGAGAGAGTGTAACCCACTCCCTACCTCCACAGCAGCATCCCATTAAAGCCACGCACCCCGACGCCTCCCCACTACCTTTATGCTGAATACAATTAAAAAACGGGGAGAGATCAAAAAGATGCCAGCAGCCCGACGAGGGTGATGTTTTTCTGAGAAATGCAGATTTGTGTTATTGATGGCCGCCTCGTTTGGAAATCATTACGGGACAAGGAGTAATCAGTGGAGCTGCATCAGCATTTTAGTTGTCGACAAGCAGCAACACCACCCCCCAACTCACACACACACACCGTGGCTGTGGACTCACATCTTCTGTACTGGCAGATAAAAAGATGCTAGAAAGAGAATCAAACAGCAAGCCATCAGCAGCACCAGTCCCACCAGTCTATCGTCAGCGAGGCGTTATTTATGCTGTATACATGAAACTGCCTCCGTCTGTAACAGCTCACAATGGCTATACATTAAGAAAGGAAGGTGAGTAACCGACTGAAAATGTCCCTAATTTGTCCCAAACGGATTTCTATTTGAATAAATAAATAAATAACACGTGGTATAATTAGGAGGATCCTGCATCCTGAGTATAAATATAAGATTTTATTTTGTGATGACTGCTGCAGATTTATTTTTAGATATATCGGCACCAGGTTTTTTATTTATTTTGGAGAACGAGATCAGGTTTGTTTATTTGAGTTAATTTCGTGATTAGGACCGTAACCGTGAAGTGTCAGGACCCTCTGACATCCCTAAAGAGTTTAATAACTTGTATATATAAGTTAAATGTTGTGTGTGTGTGTGTGTGTGTGTGTGTGTGTGTGTGTGTGTGTGTGTGTGTGTGTGTGTGTGTGTGACATCCTTAAGAATAAAATAAAATTAATAATAATAAAATAAACGTGGAACCATCTTCATATAAAAGTGTTTGTCAACGACTCTCAGAGTTTCCTCCAAAACTTTTCCCTGTCAGGGTGAAAAACACTGAACCTGACGCGACGTTTGATGCGCTGCACAAAGCAAAACTGTACTTTTGAACCAACATTCAAACCTGACCTGATCTCAGACTCGTCATATGTAAAGCCATTGTTTAACTGCACGGGCCAATACAACAAGTTCAGAGAGCACTGAGCCCAATAACCACTGTGCAACTAATAAAACGCGAGTGTGAGAGGCTCACTTAAACGCTTTGTTCAAAGCATATGTGTGTGTGTCAGAGAGAGAGGGAGAGAGGGAGGGGGGGGGGGGGGGGCGAGGCTATAGTAATTAATTCAGTTTTACCTTTTTAAATAAACGTGCCGTCGATGAATTAAATATTGGATTATTTTAAGCAGCCCGGCCTTAACACATCTGAACTGTTTTTAATTTTCATATTGTGACTTTTCTTCCTCTTCGCTGTGTGAATATTGTGAGCACATTTTCTAGGAATATGCTGCTGTAGTCCGGACCCCGGCCTACATTTGCATAAATCATCTCTAAAATTCTTCCTCGCTCCAATCAAACCCAAGGAACAAACCAGCCCGGCCCCTTCAGATACAAATACAAACTAATATTTTTCCCTTAATCTTACACCACCAGCTAATATCATATTTCATACACGCCCGCAGACATGCCCGCTGCAGCTATGTTTAATGTATAAAGCCAGCATTATAGCAGATAGAAAACACAGATGATAAATATGCATGTATTCAATTAGGGGTATTACAGAGGGGGTCATTTGCATAAGGATTTAGGAGCTTAACATCATATTTGTGCTATAAAACTTCACAATAGCCTAAACGCCGGCTGTTACGCGCGGGAGGGGAGAGGACAGGTATGTCTGAAAGAAGAAATTAGGAATATGAAGCAAACTACAGTAACTCTCAAATTGTTTCAAACACATCCTGTGATGACGAAGGCCACTCCTCGCTACCCCCACCCCCTCAAACGTTCTTCCTCCCTCCCTCCCCGCTTCATTAAGAGCAGCGCGCTAATTAGAGACCGAGCGGATCCTGGATCAGTTGCGGTCTCACTCGTGCAGCTATAGCAGCCACCACTGCTCGCCATGTCCAAGAGGTGGAAATGCTTGAAGGGTGAAGCCGCCGGCCTACAATTATATCAAGTCACGTCACAAACAGAATTTTAGGAAATGCAGCGTTCAAGTTGATTTTTTAATAGCGCCAAATCACAACAGCAGTTGCCTCATGACGCTTTGTACTGTGTGCCAGAGAGCCTACAGTAATGCAGTGCATCAAAAAGTTTAGGTATAAATCTCTTAGTTCATCGCATATTTTTCTTCTTATTATTATTATTGTAAATATATTCTGGATTTAATCCCCGCGTTTTACCCATCACAAAACAAAGAGATGACCCCAGATTTGTCAAAATTATTTTACGCATCAGCACTTTGAAACTAAGATGTAGAAATAAAGCCCCAGTAAATAATAAATAATAAATAAAATAAAATAAAATAAAATAAACAGTTCCTCACATCACATAAAGTTCTTTGCCCCACAAGTTAAATTAGTTGCTTCACGTTGTTATTGATTGGTTTTAGTTTCTCTGGAGAAAGGTGACATTTTCCCAGGGGAATATATATATATATATATATATATATATATATATATATATATATATATATATATTAACAGTTACTAGAAGGAGTGTTTACCCTGGGTTTTTTTTTTATTTGGGTATATATATATTTTTCTATATATATATATACTTTCTGTTATAATAATTGTGACCAAAATATTCAAATATAAGATCTATGCTCCTCTTTATGGGTTGTTTCACGCACTTCACGCGCTCCTACCCACCCCTGCAGATTAAGCAGAGCGCTTTGGTGTCATGAGGAGGCTGTTAGCTGGAGCAGCAGCACTGTGGGGCTGTGCGGAACCCTCTCTGTGCGTCAGACGAGCAAAGGTCCAAGCAGACCTCCAGAAACAGACAGCTCAAACATCTCAGCTCAAACTCTCTCCTGCTCTCTTTCCTTTAAAACTGACCTTTCAAGCAGCAGCTCCGGACAGACAGAAGGAGGAGGAGTGTGTGTGTGTGTGTGTGTGTGTGTGTGTGTGTGTGTGTGTGTGTGTGAGAGGTTGGCCGGTGTTCCGTGTGTAACGAAGGGAGAACTGCTGCGTTTTTAGACCGGTCGGTAAAAGTGGCCAAACAGTTCGGTGACGGCGGAACAGCCAATGAACATAAATGGTGTGTCGTGACGCAACAGGGTCCCGTTGATAAGGAGCGGAGAGTCCAACCGGACCTGAGAAGGAGGAACGGCGGTTTTGGGGGCCAGCTAACACTCGCCTATCATCAGTCAACGTAAAGCCAACTCCTCCTCTTCTGCTGTTACGCACATCTATGCAGCCTCCTTGGCAAAAGACAAAACATTATCTAAACAAACTACTGTAAAGGAAAACTGCTTCTTCTCCCAGATTGCCGGCAGGATTTTATTTTCCTTTTTTTGAGCTTGTTTTTGTTTTTATGATTTTTTTTCTTTCTGCAAAGCAAAAGTAGTTTTGCCGTAAGTCTCAACTTGGACTGTTAAGAAGGAGGAAAAAGCCTTTCTCAAATACCCAGGTCCAGTTTTTTTCTGTTTGAAATATTCTTTTTCGGGCTGGGCGATGCAGTAGAAAGCTGCTGCTCATCTTTTGGCACTGCCATTTGTACTGAGTTACGAACTGTTCTGCAGAAGAAAAGAGGAAATATTTTGCAGACTGTCGAAACCCTGAAATATTACTCCCGGCGAGGAGCAGAGCTGCGATCCATGCAACGGGAGCTTCTATAGTTGGTATGTTTAGTCACCGTAAATGGAAAAGAAAATCTAGAAAGAGCAATTGGCAGTGAAACATATTATCATGCCTGAGATAAAATAGATGCCACTAAGAGAAGGCAAATTTGTGCGCTTTTTAATGAATTAATCATAGCTTATTAATAACGAGAGCTGGAGACATTCGGATGACGGTTTCCATTGGCAGATGAGACGTAGTGTGGAGAACACGTGTCCAGTTTTTCCCTCATATTTTTTCCTCCCTGATCTGGATTTCTCGCTTGTCACGGCAAGAAAGGAAACGTTAAAAGATCGAAAATTTTGAGTGGCATAATTGCAGAAGGTTTCCTCTCTCATGGACATCTTGGCTTGCAGATCTGAAGAGAACAGTTATAACATCCTCCCATCGGCGGCTACGATGCTTTTCCATGGCCTCCCCGGAGGCGACGTTCGCGGTGTGGTGGAAGAAATGGACCGGAGAGGAAAGAGCGAGTCAGCGGCCATCAGCTCAGCCATCGATATGGGAGAGTCAGAGACGGTAGGCGAGATTCATGTTTTGGCCCTCTTTGGCTATTTAGCGCAAGCAGCATGGCAGCCTGGAAACATGTGTCCACGGCTGCACTCTTCCAGCTCCGAGCGATTTGATTTTACTTTAAATTCAAACCGGAGGGAAAGTATCCACAAAATGTTTCTCCCCCCGCTTCTAATTATCTTTCATTTATTTGTTTCACTGAAGTTGCTCTCAAAGTTGCTGTTACAGGCCTAAACCTTCTCATTTCTGCTGCCATACTTTCACCTAAAACTTAATCTCAGCAAAGCTGCAGACAGAACAAAACCTGAGACGAGTGAAATAATTCAAAAAGACGACATTCGTCTGCAAAATTCATGAATTTGTTTTTATAAATTGTTTTTTTTTTTAATATAAATAGTTATTGCTTTGTAAGCAAACGTTAAACATTCATATATCTATTAATCTGTCCAAAAAACACCCCAACTTTGTCATGTTACATTACAGCAAACAAGCTAGTAAGTTTTTAAATTCATATTTCCAACCTTTCTTTTTATTTTCTATATTTCCATAAAAAAAATATCCCAAATTGTTAGACTATTTTGTAATAATAAATTATATTTGTAATAAAATCAAACACGTTTTTAAAATGTATTTATTATTATTATTATTATTATTATTATTATTATTATTATTCAGAGTTTGCAAATTAGAGGCGCGTGCATATGTGTCCGTGTTCAGAGGCCTTTGGAAAAATAATGCTCGTCTCACAAGGCTTTGTTTCATATTAAAAGCTTTTACGAGCATGGCTGGGTTTCTATTTTTGATAGAAACTGACAGCACAGACACAGCTTCCCATGACCACAAATGTTCCTCAGTATTCTCCAAACCCACACACAGCATGTCAACGAACTTCGATGAGCTTTTTAAGTGCAATTACACGACTGTGTGTTTAGCTCTTCGTTTTATTTGCCACATTGCTTTTTGAGTATTCGGGATTATTAGAATAATGACGCGCTGACCTCCCCTGTTAGCCGTGTAATTTATGCTCTCTTTGTAAAGACTCTTCAGACTAATTGTCGCTCATTATTTCCTTTACTGAAACAAAAATACTCGTTTTAACAAATCTCATTTGTGTCTTTTGATGAAAAGAAGAGCAGCTACTTTAATTTCACTTTAATTTCAATATGTTGTATTATTGAAGCTTTTGAAATACTTTATTATTTTATTAATATATCTATATCTATATATCTATTCTACAGATATCTATATATATCTATATCTATATATATAGATATATATAGATATAGATAAATATAGATATATAGATATAGATATTTTAATCTTTAGACTATTGTTCTTGCCACACGGGAGTGGTGGCCCTCAGCAGTGAGCTGATATTCGAGGAGAATATCGTAGAGATGCGGTTCTGTAGCTTTCAAGGATTTTACGGGATTTTATTTTGAGTCTCTCTCTTTGTCTTTTTTCGTTCGTTTGTTTTTGTCCTCCCAACGTCCTGACGGCCTCGACCTGCAGTCCATGCCATGCATGACCAACGAGCGCGTGGCTCTGTGCGCGGGCTGCGGCAGGAAAATCGCGGACCGATATTACCTGTTGGCCGTGGACAAGCAGTGGCACATGCGCTGCCTCAAGTGCTGCGAGTGCAAACTCAACCTGGAGTCCGAGCTCACCTGCTTCAGCAAAGACGGCAGCATCTACTGCAAAGAGGACTACTACAGGTAGGAGAGCGCGCAGGGGCTCTGACCCCGGTCATGTGATTGGTGAATATTTGTATTATCTTCATCTAAAGCAGCACCGGGTTTGAGCGGGGGAGGGGGGGGGGATTTAAAAACATTAATAATTCTAAAATGTGTCAATGAAATAATTATTTTTTTTTAGTTTCACATAAATATAACTCATGCTGGCGTTGCAGCGGATTTTCTGCAGTGAATACAAGCTGTTTGCAACTCTTTAGAAAATGTGATGTTCGGAGTTTTCCTGTCAAAGCTCTTTGAGCGTTTAAGACCCAAAGAAAAGCTGTGATTCATGCTGACAGTTGTGCTAAACCCCTCCCCTGAAAATCAGATAAAGAAAGCGTTAGTTTTAAGGTTAGCATCTCTCTAGGGGAGAGTGACCCCCGCCACCCCCACCTTGCAATAAAAGAGAGCCTGAGGAATACTTTGGGCCCAAGGAAATTAAATAAAAAAATAGAATCCTATTTTGATTCTATTTTAAATACAAAAGGTATTTTTTTTTAAATATATTTAGCAAACTCCCTTATCTGCTGTCGAGGTTTTAGCACACTCGTCCACAGGGAAACTTTTTGCACCTTCTTTAAGTGCGTCAAAGTTGGTGTGTTTGCATAAAAACACGTGCCACTGCATAGTTTACCAGCAGCTTTCGCATCCAGCCGCTCATGAGGTTTCTGTGTTGTCCGCAGAAGATTTTCGGTGCAGAGATGCGCTCGGTGCCACCTGGGAATCTCGGCCTCGGAGATGGTGATGCGAGCTCGGGACCTGGTCTACCACCTCAACTGCTTCACCTGCACTACCTGCAGCAAGATGCTCACCACCGGGGACCACTTTGGCATGAAAGACAGTCTGGTGTACTGTCGGCTGCACTTTGAGACTCTCATCCAGGGAGAATATGAGACACATTTTAACCACGCGGACGTGGTGCCGCACAAAGGCCTGGGCCCGGCCAACACGCTCGGACTATCCTACTTCAGCAGCGTGGGGACGGTGCAGAAAGGAAGGCCGAGGAAGAGGAAAAGTCCTGGGCCAGGGGCCGAGCTGGCTGCTTATAATGCAGGTAAAATAAATGCAAGCGAAAGAAAAAAAAGATCGAAATTATATTGAAAACGTGATATAGTTATAATTTGCGTTTGTTCCTTTTTATTTATTTAACGCCAAGTTTTGCCTGAATCGTTTTAGACCTTTAAAGAAATTTAAGAAACAGTTCTTTGAGCTTTTGTCCAAAGTGGAGATCAAGAGCCACGAAGCGTGGAGGGAGCTGACTGAAGCTGACAGACTTCATTAATGAAAAATGTTTTTGTAACATTCCTTTAGAGATTTTTCCTGCGCTGTGGCGTCCTCAGTGACGCATAAAACTTATTCGATATTTAAAACAACATCTTTGTTGCTTTAATATCTCCATTTACAGTTCACTGTAACTTCAAACTGAGATATCAGAAGATTTAAACCCGTCCTGGTGTCTTTGTAATATTTTAACACCGAATTGTGCGTAATAGTGTGCGTAATAGTGTGCGTAATAGTGAGCCTTTCCATTTGTTGTGCTTTTTTACATTTTTTGCGCACTTTCCTGTAACCTCTTCTGGATCATACACACTTTGTGAGTCTGCACATTTTCGGCTCAGTTTTGAAGGAGCAGCAGCGCGTTGGTGTAGACGCTAAACAGCCTGCACGAATAAGCCTGAACTAATAAACAAAGAAAAAGCTCGCGGGCCACGTGTGGGGCCACGAGACAAAAACAGCCACAGGTTACAAAGAAGAAAAGTGCAGAAACAAGTTAGACTTTATTTATAGCAAACAGCCTCAATATGCGGACTGAAATATGCGGACTGGACTTTTCATACAACTCGACACAACTAAATGTTCAGTGCGCAGATGCTAAACTTTTTTTCCTCCCGTGTCCACTTTGTGGAGTGAAAAGAAAAGTTTTTTGATGTGCCGGCTTTTGCTTTCGCCCTTTTCCACTTGTCAGGCTCCATAGACATCTACAGACCCCCCCCCCCCCCACCACCACCACCACCAGAACTCCTCACCCACGCACACACCACCTCACCCTACCCCCCAAACCACCTCTCTGTACCCCTCTCGCTCGCGCACACAGGCATACGCACACTGAGTGAGCGTTTTTGTTTTGTTGTATTGGGACCAGGCCAAACTGGGTGTATTTCAGCCAGATCAATGTGATTTGATGAGTTATTCACTTGAAGAGGGAGCAGGGAGCGCAATAAGTTGCTAACGGCAGCAATATGTGGTTGGACTCTCATCCTTTTCCCATATTCACGTAAAAAACAAGCCGATTGCAGCTAACATGGTGTTAAAGCCTCGGAGTGATCACACAAGAAGCCTTTTTGTTCGGATTTCTTTCCTTAAAACGTAGACGATGAAAAAAGAGTGATCACAGAGTGATTGACGTTTAAATGTAAAAAAATGTCAAAATAAAACGCACACACACACACACACACACACACACACACACACACACACACACACACACACACACACAGGGAGTCATGATGACGATAAAGGAAGGAAAAGTGATTTCGGTATAAAAACGCTGTGAATTATTTGATCTTTTTCAATGTGGGCATTTAAGAAAAAACGAAGAAAAAGCTCGTGAGTGATGAGTGAAGAAGCGATGCGCCCTCTTCTGTTTGCAGCCACACACAACACGAAAGCTTCACCTGAACAGACTCATGAGAGCAGCTCTAACCCTAACCTCGCGCCAGCTCCTACAAACGGCCGTAACTGCGCCGGAAGAGCAGGAGAAGGAAACCGTCCACAAGCTGCTTTTCTCCTATTTTTTGTAAAAGAAAAAAAAAACGCTACAGCATATGTTTTGGCCAGAAAGCAGCATTTGTTCTGCCTGGTGTGTATCGGCTAATTAAGTGAAGTGTTATTCCGTTGGTTTTCACTCACTTCATATTCATCGTTTGCAGCGTTCTGATATTGAACGCGAACTGTTATGCATGCAGCAACACTTTGAATATTGCCAAGAATTTTGCAGGCTGGGGACAAATACATGTGTGTTGTTGTTACTGTGTGTGTGTGTGTGTGTGTGTGCGTGTGCGTGTGTGTGTGAGAGAGAGAGATGGCTGTATCCAGGCTCGCACCTCCTCCTAGGACAGAAAGACACAAACAGACAGACTGGTGTGGTGCACGAGGAGGTGATCTGCAGCTGGAAGAAACAGCTGTTTGGTCACTTTGTATTTCTGTGCAGATTTAAACACAGAATGAAGCGTTTTTGTCGTATTTACAAAGAAATCTGTACAATAATCGAGCTTAGAAAACAATTTTCTTCTTTTTTCTATAGACTTCTTGCTGAATTTAATGTAGATGTTTAAATAAAATAATATGTGAAAAAAATTACAAAATACCCCCCCCCCCCCCAAATTTGCCACAACAGTTCTGCCAGAGGTCTGTTTCTGTGAAAAGGATTTTGTTTTTCACCAAGTGCTATATAAATAATATTACATTGAACTGAAAGCGCAGGTTTTAAATGCCCAGGCTATTTGAAATATATGTTCACCTCCTTGCTAACAGTATAATACTCTGGGGACATGAGAATTTCATAAACAGCAGCAGAGGAATGAAATGATGACGTTCCAACTCGTCCTAACCCACTGTCCTCCTTTCCCTGTCGACATGAAGCGCTGAGCTGCAACGAGAACGACGGCGAATCCATGGACAGGGACTCCCAGTACAGCTCCAGTCAGAAGACCAAGCGCATGCGGACGTCCTTCAAGCATCACCAGCTGAGGACCATGAAGTCCTACTTTGCCATCAACCACAACCCAGACGCCAAGGACCTCAAGCAGCTTGCCCAGAAAACTGGCCTCACCAAGCGGGTCTTACAGGTAGCGCCAGCAGCCTCTCACTTCTCGACCACAGTTCACTTTTTTGTTAGTAAAAGTAGCCAACAGGGGGACGTTTCCAGTGATAACCAATGGTGATATAAATGAAGTGGTGTTTTACAGTTAGGAGCCAAAGCAGCTGCTTTATTTGATGATTTTGCTGTTTTTCATCTCAAGTTCTTGGATGACTTTTAGGAAACAAGTAAAACAAAATCAGAATTGGATTCCGTTACTTTGTTTCTGTTTTCTTTTCTCGTTTTCATAACAGCAGAATTTCTAATTGCCTTCAGGAAAAACAGACTCAATATTTCTGTTCATGCTGGAAACCAAAATTACCTGGAAATCAAAGAGAAACGTTAAAAAAAAATGAAACGCAATATAACTCAGTGGATGATGTGATGTTGTGGTGATGAGTGAGGGATGAAAAGCAAGAAGCTCTGTAATACATGCAAAGAAAGCGACGACACAACAGAGCATTTGATTTCCACAAAAGACGACAGCAAATTATCTGGGGTACTGAAAAGAAGAAAAATAAGACAAAAAGGTTTCTAAATCAAAATTTTACTGAGAAGGAAGAAAAAAAACACCCCGCCGCTTTAATTAACGCTCACAGAAAACAAAGCAGTCGTTTTGCTTTGATGCGTTCGAGTTTTCATGTCTGTTACTTCAGCTGAAGCGACTCTCTAGCCGCCGATTCCCATGGCTCCGTCATGATTCCATCACTAACACTTCCCAGCACTCAGCTCGGCTGCTGCCTCGTTCACAAATCACACAACACACTTTATTACTGGAAAAAGAGGAAATCGTATATTCAAAAACACGACAAATAAATGAAAATTCCAGAGCAAAAAAAGAAGGTTGTGATAAAAAAATAAGGATATCGTTAATCTTATTGCAAATGTGCAAAATCATAACTGCATTTCTTTCTGCAAACACTGTAAAAAGGACCCATGTTGCTTTCTCCCAGGGTCAATGAAAGCAGGAGGACGTTGCTCTCGATTTTCATGTGCAAGCATAATAAAAGAAATGTCTTAATTTCTTTTGTGTGAATAGCCATGAAAAGTAAAGGCTTTCATAGCTTTCACACACAGAGGACGAGCGCTCAGGCTTTGTGTTTCCAAGTCTTCTTTTATCTTCGTCTCCAGTCACAACATCTGCAAACAGACTTTAAAGAGACACAAAGAGATGCTCGCGAGATAATGGAGATAATATGGGTGTTCTTGAGATTCAGTGACATCACAAGCCGCGTTATATTCTGATATATTTACATTTTTTATATATGAATTATTCCCCAAGAGATACACGTCTGTGACAGTTTCTACATTTGTCTCAGGTTTAGCTGTGGAGAGGTTTTGGTCTTAGTCGAAGAAAAACTGTGAAATGTGTTCAGTTAAAGCTGAGTTAAAATGTTCATACTTACACACTAATTTGATCGATTCACTTAGTCAATTTGATACGACTAATGCACAGGTAACATTTAAAGTCATTTAAAGTTAGTTTCAGATATTTAAACTGCTTTCAGCTGAAACACGTTTGGTGCTTTAGCTGATAAAGTCAAGCAAACAATTATGTAATGAATTATTATTTGTCTGTGTCCGTCTTGTGATAGACCCTTTTGCCGTTTCTTTGACTCAACCGTGTGTTCTGGAAACACGAGCATGTGTTAGTTACCTCTCAGCTGATACCTCACAACTAGCCAGTTTCCAACACAAGAGGCTGAAACCCCTGAGAGGGGTTTCCCCAGCGTTCAGGCAGCCATAGGTCTCCTTTTATTTTACTAGAGCATCAAAATTAGCTGCGAGACCTGGCTGGGATACAGTAGGTAATCCATCAGCATGAGTATCACGTCCTCTTTTTATTAGTGTCGGTGCTGTGTGGTGAGGCAGCTGAAGAGCCTGAACTGTATTAGCTGCTGTAGGAAGTGACAAGACGGAGAGAAGAAATCATGTTCGGTGTGTTCACAGTGACGCATTACATTTGGTTAGAAATCCAGTTTACATACAGACTGTTAAAGGAGCGGGCTGGCATTTATGTAGCAGTCTGCAGAAAAGTGTGTGACCAACAGCAAACATAATGCATGAATGTAGTGAAAATGTTGGAGACAGGAGTTCCTGGTTAATCGAACAGAGGAACATATTAAAATCTATCTTTAGTGGTGTGCAGACTTTGAGCCCAATATACTGGAAGTGCTGCACTGAAAATTACATTTCAGCACCAAAACAAACATATGTGGAATTATTTTACTGAAGGAAATGTTTCCAAATAAAAAAATGTTGTTTATATTTTAAAACCTGGACCCAAGAAAGCAAAAGCATCAGCACACTCAGGAATGACCAGATAGGTTGAACTGAAAGTCCTGTAATAATGTAATAATAATGTTTTTCTGCATGAATGTTACTTCTTTGTGATATCAAACACGCGTGGGTTTGTTTTGGTATTTAGACGTGTACTAACACATCATCCATCTGCAGGTGTGGTTCCAAAACGCTCGGGCCAAATTCAGGAGGAACCTGCTGCGGCAGGAGAGCACCGGGGTCGACAAAGCGTCCGACGGCTCGACGCTGCAGGGTGGTACGCCATCAGGCCCGGCCTCTGAGATCTCCAACGCCTCCATGAGTCCCTCCAGCACACCCACCACCCTTACGGACTTGACCAACCCCACCATGCCCACTGTCACCTCTGTGCTCACCTCCGTGCCGGGTAGCATGGACGTCCACGAGTGCCGGAGCCCATCACAGACCACGCTGACCAGCCTCTTCTGATAGATGGAGCCCTTCTTCACAGCCCCCTCTCCCCTGCCCTCCCCGGCCCCCTCCCTTAGCTCCCCCCCTGCTCACCTCTGCTCCTTGTGGATCTACAATTAAGCATGGTTCACTCCTTGGAACATTTAACGGATTAGAAAACAAAAGGAAGCAAACTGAAAAGGTTTCCTTTAGAGACTGTTTGATTAGTGAGGTGGCTGAGCCTTACACACCCAACATTTGTTGTTATTTTGATGTTGTCTTGTTGAGAACTGAGGAGACTTGATTTGCATTTTTCAATGTTTACAGAGAGAGACTGAAACTGGTCAAAAAAAATTTGGAATATTGTTTTTTCCAGCACAGTATTTATGTTATATTGTACAAGAGTCACTGTTAGAAGGATTGTAAAAATCGTTTCTTTCTTTCTTTCTTTCGTTCGTTCGTTTCTTTTGTTTTGGAAATCTGAGATTAAACACAGGTTACAATATCCTATGACTGCCACGTGCCTTACGGTCCACTTATCTTAACTGCTGTTTCTAAAAGTCGGTCACACGTGAGTGATTTGCATCAGAACAAAGCAGTATGACTGAATTAACTCGACTCCTTGTGCGCATTTATGTATGTGTGTGACTTCTGGCTCGTTCCTCTTTGTGTTTGTGTGAACGTGCAGTAAAGCCCATTCGGCTGCACTTTAATTTAAAAGAAAAAGGTGAGAGGCAAATAATTCTTGTTTTTGATCTCAACTCTTTTGAATCTTCTTCACTCAAACTCGGCTAAAAAGCTGTTGTTCAAAGTCTCCACTTTTAGTTTAATGCACTGGCGGCCCAATGCAGATCAGTTCATGATAATAAACCTCGCCAAATGATGCGATCGATTGCATTAACATCCACCAGGTTACTGAGACCCGCCCCTTCCTTTTTACTTTTCACTTCTCTGGAACAAACACAAAGCTTTTAATAGGAAAAAGATGGAATGGCAACATTAATGTATGAGAAACAATCTGAGCAGCAACATTGTTACTAGTTACTAGTTTAGTTTCTTAAAATTTGATGATTTAGCAGGTGACTAACCCTGGATAGGTTGCCAGTAACCTGGTGGATGTCAAAGGTTAAGTTCAGATTAAACATGAACTTGTGAACTTAAACGTGGCTTTAAAGACACTGTGTTCTGTTGTTAAGATATTCAGTGACTTTAACAGTCGTATAGACGTGTCAAATTTCAAGTTGAAGTGATGAAACACACAATTAAATATTTTAAAAACGCCTCTTGATCTTCCTTTAAACACAGCGAGGATACAGATTTGAAGAACTGCTTTCAGTCGAATCTTTCATGTTATATATTTGTTGCATGAGACCTGCTGCGTCCAGCTGTGAGGTATCATAACAAACATCAAGTATCCTGCTTCATGTTTGATTTATAGTACTGTGTTAAATCTATACTGTGTCCTATATGCCATGACAGACATTGTACGTTGATGTGCACCTTCCCAAAAATGCTACAGCGATGCACCTCAGCGGCTCTGATATGTGGGGAAGTATTACGCCATGTAAAGAAAAAGGAAAGTGCCTCCGTGAACCAAACACGAGCTGTAGCTGGATCTAGTTGATGCACAGTGATCTGCCAGTCAGGCTGTTTTTCTGTTTTCATAGCTCTGCTTATATGTGTTTGAATCTATCAAAGTAACTCCAGTATTTATTACTTTCAAGCCCAAAATGAGTAACTTAGTGTCACTTATGATGGCAGAGCGCAAACAGCTGTTCACTACGGCGTAGATGTTACGGGGGATTCAACGCAGTACTATAAGTTTTTGATTACGCCAAAGCGGATGTTTAAAATAACTTTTATGGGATCAGATTACGTTGGTCAAAGGAATTCACAAGATCGATTTCACCAGGACGGCATCAGGAGCAACATGAGTCAGGTTCAAAGCCTTTTTAGGAAATTCATTCAAGCACATGTGCTCGTTGTGCGATTATTTAGGATATCCTTATTACACAGTACAGATCCTTCATTTTAAACTATAGTTTTTACCAATAAACAGCTGGCAATAAACAGTGAAAATAATGACATTTTGGGGGTTAAACTGTAAAGGTGTGTGTGTGTGTGTGTGTGTGTGTGTGTGAGATGGAAATATATATGCTGTGAATGGGGGAGAGCTGTCGCTGCTGCGTGTGGACGCGCTGATGTGTCCCAGGCTGCTGTAACAAACCTCACTGAGCTCTTCATGTTGTGCTGCTCCTGCACATTCTTGTACACGTCACTGTTGTCCTCGGTTTTGTGAGAAATATAAACACTATCGATAATAAGACTTGTCTGTTGGAAGAGAGTTTGTGCGAGTGTTCTGCACGTGTACATGTCGTATTCATTCAGAGAGGGCGTGCTGCGAGGGGTCAGAGGCGTTTGTGATGGCAGTTAAATCAAGCCACCGCGAGGTTGGATGGGCATCTGGCATTTTTATTCGGGCTTAATTATTATTTCTTTTTTTTACTTTGAAGATTTCTTTTCATTTTTTGACTTTTACGAGTGAACTGTAAAACAGACAGTCAATAAATATTTATATTTATTTTAAGCTGAAGCATGTCAGATACCCCGACATTTACTTATTTAGCTGTTTGGATCAACATGCCGCAGTCAATATCGCTAACATGCTACACAAGCTAACATGCTACACAAGCTAACATGCTACACAAGCTAACATGCTACACAAGCTAAGGGTAGTTTCAGTTTTCACTGAACGATGCCGCCGTTTTCCTTCTTCCCCTCGCCCCTCCACCCAATCACGCTCAGAGCTGACCCTCACTGATCCTGGATCAGAGGTCTTTTCCTATTAAAGGGAATTCTTCCTTCCCACCGTCACCCATACTTGGTCATAGGGAGTCATCACATCATTGGGTTTCTCTCTTGTCTTTCTTTTACCTTACAATATCAAGCATCTTGATATCATGTTGTGAACTGGCTGCTATATAAATAATAGTGATTTGAATTGAAAAACAAGTATCCATGTTTCATTGATGATCCTGAAAGGCTCAGGGCTCAAGGGCCATAACCACAAATTCAGAACAGGTGTAATTTCTTGTTGTAAAAATATTTGGGGAGTATTTTTGCCTTCATTCACTGATTGCAGCAACAGACAGAGATGTGTGAAAGACTCAAAGCTCCAGTCCTGTGCTGATTCCACTTTGAGTTGTTTATATTTTTCCAAAACTGCTGAATAGTCCAGACTACAAGAACACTAGTAAAGCATGTCTGAAAGCCACGTAGCAGGCGTTAGGAAATAGAACCTGAATATTTGTAAATGTGAAAGCTAAAGCTGAACTATCAGAGACACTGACAGGCAACCACGACAGCTGTCTGCTGTGTGGACTGTTGATTCATTTCAGCAGACCCAAATGCAGGAAATGGGAATTAAGCTCAAAGCGTTAAATGCTGTTAGTGCAGCAATTACATGATGTCTGAAAATCCCAAAACATTTCAGGACCAAAGCTGCCAGGGAATCTGAAGATCAGATGTCAACAGGAATACAAATTCAGGAAGCACAGAGAACGTGGAAGCACAAGGAGACACACGATGGACGACACAACCAGGACAACATAGACGAGAGATAATGAGCAAATAGGAAACAGGTGGGGAACACAGCTGAAGATAATTAAGATAATGACACGAGGGAAGTTAAACTCAACACAGGACACAGGAAAAACGCTACTAAAATAAAACAGGAAGTAAGACGCAACTTAACATGGGAAAGAAATTAACTCAGCACAAGGAGGGCAGAGGCAGGGGAACTCGCAAATCCTCAAAGCTCTGGGTCCAAGGCCCGGGGAATATGACAGCAGGACTGCCAGCAATAACACACAAAGCAAAGCTGCAGCTGTCATCTTTTTCCTTTACAAACACAACACGTGAGTCCGTGCAAGATTTCCACTGCCAGCTTGTAAAGAGTGCTAATAATTTATCAGCTAGCAGCAACATGACTCAGTTGTTAAAACCAGCGCAGAGGTTCTTGCAGTTTCCACATCTGTCCGTCTGTACATGTGTCCAATAACTACAATCAAGATACAATTAAGCTCACAAACACTTAACCACCATTATGGTAAATGAGTAATTCACTCCAAAACGGATGCTAATTGGACAACAGGCTTAAAACATCATTCAGTCACCAGCAAAACTGCTCGAATACGTTTGGAAAGCAGCTAAATGCTGAAAAAAGGCTTTGGCCTCTACCTGTCAGAGGCCAAAGCCTTTTTGAATTATACGTAACTTTATACCAAAATACAATTTAAACAGAAGTTTTGAGGGTTTTTTTATTTTTTATAAATTTTATTTTCAGTCACAGCAGCATGTTAATAACAAAACATTGAACATACAGTAGTTTGCTGTTCAGTATTTACAATACCCCAAAAGATAACAGAAATAGAGAAGGAAAACAAACAAACAAACCAAAGAAACCCCAACAAAACAACAAAAAACAAACAAACAACAACAAACAAATATAAAAATAAAATGTATAAGGGACATTCAGTGTACAGTTAACTATGATAGTGATATAGAGATATGGCATCCGCTCATGATAAGGTGGTCATTTTAAATGTTTCCATGTACATCAGGAATGGCTGCCATGCCTTAAGAAATTTGGTGGTTGAACCTGCCAGTGTATATCTCATCTTTTCTAAATGTAAAAACCTCATGAGCTCTGCAAGCCACTGTTCATGTGTGGGAGGAGCTTCCTGCTTCCATCTTAAAAGTATAAGGCGCCTTGCGATAAGTGAAGCAATTAGTTTTGAGTTTTTAAGGCTCACCCAAAGCATTCATCTGAGGAACTGCAGTCTCTTTGCTTTGCTTAATTTTGAGGTGTTCTCCTGGTCCTGACAGAACGGTTGGATCAGCTGCAGGATTATTCTGTTCTCCTATGATTGGTTGTTTTTCTGTCAGGCTACTGAACTTTTGGTTATTGCAAAAGATTGTGCAGTAGCATGTAGCATGAAACTACTGTCGTACACCCTTAAAGCAAATATAGTTTTAGCATAAAGAGGAAAGCCTATAAAAATCTGGCTTATTGATATTATCATGATTGTCCAACTAACTCCTCAAATTACTGTTATTAAAGGAAATGAGCAACTTCGCCAATAATAAGACTGAATTGAATTTTGCTAGCTAGCTGCTAGCTAGCAGCTAGCAGCTGACCCTACAGCCCCCTGAGCTCAGTGTTGCCAACTCCTCAGTAAGGAAAATCGCTATTGGCTGTTCTAAAAGTCGCTAGAAGTCGCTAAATGACGTCATTGCCTAATTTGCATAATTGGTCATGCTAATATCATTGTAACCTACATTGTTGGAGAGAGAAATAACATCGTAGAAGAGACATAAAGTGAGTAAAAAACGTCCTAAATGCATTTAGAATTTATTTAGAACTACAAATAAAATTTCTTTTAGCAGTTATTGTTTTTTTTAATGTCACAATTCCAACCCTGCTCCTTTATCCGGGCTTGGACCAGCAAAAGTTACCCGAAATAGGCGCTCTGGTGGAGTTACTTTGTGTGTGTGTGTGTGTGTGTGTATTAGTAGTTTTAAACCTTGTGATCCACAAAACAGCATAACAGTAAAAGAACTGACTGCGTTACAGTCAGTGCGGGAGCAGCGGCTTCGCTCGTGCGTGATTCATTTGCAGTTCTGACGCATAGGTGTGAACATCTTCTGCCCTGATAGCATCTGGAGGAGGACTATCCTCCGCCCGTGAGCGCTTTGGCACGGGCGAGGTGCCCACGGCAGCACCCGCTGCTTGTTGAGAGTAAAAGCGATACCTGCTTTCACGTCAAGAAGTCATCATAAATAAGTCTCCAATAACACCAGAAAAAGTCGCCAGATTTGTCGCTAGTCGCTTTTTAGAAAAAAAGTCACTAAGTTGGCAACACTGCCTGAGCTGTCTTTAAAGTCAAACCTTTGAGAGATGCAGTGATCCCAGTTTCTCAGAATAGTGTAGTATCCAATAGAAAAAATACTTCTGAGAATTATAATATGATATATCGTCTAAACATGTACAACAGTGCTACATAGATGTGTGCATATGTATGGTTTCATACAGCAAACTGTGCCTGTGCACGAGGTTGTGTGGGAGCTGCAACATGCAGTCTGAGCCTTTTATATGTGATTATTTCAATAGGACGGTTACATTCAGCCACTTTCTCAGAACTGGAGCACAAAAAAAAGATTTTGAAAAACTTTATTTCCTTTAAATGAGCATCTGTGCCAAAGCTGAGAGTGATAGGAGTTGGCAGCCTTCCTGAAACTATAATCCTAAAAAAGGGGAAAATTGTGTTCATGAGCAGCTTTTCCTTACTCTGCTGGAGCAAATGTGTTCAGTTTTCTCATGGCTGGAGCAGCAGGAACTTGCGCCGATCATAACGGTAGGATGAGTTTCCACTTTAAAAAAATATTAGTTTAAAGTCAGCACCAACACAAAAATTTAACAAGGACTTGGTGGGTGGAGGAGTGAGTGAGAGGTCTGGCGAACAGCAGTCTTTACACTTTGTAAGCAAAACATGAATTATGGAAAACAGACCTTAGCTTCCCTTGCAGTGCATAATTAGAAATGGGTGCACATAAAAAGAGGGAAAAGAGGAGGAGTCCCTCGCAGCGAGCGGACCCGGTAATTATCCTCGCACCGGTGGAGAGTTTGAGGACACAATCAGGGACAGGACGAAACACACCCCGAGCGACTAAATCTCTCGTGTCCAGAACACTGACCACATCCCTACAAGTCTGCCTACGAAGCAAGAATACGACTTGTGTGTGTGCTGAAGCCTTCACTCCAGCAACTCAGGTCAAGCAAACATATGCTTGGCTAAAACTGCATCTCAGTGTGATATACGGACAAAACATAGTTCAGGATATAAATTCTCAGTGTTGGAATAAAACATATTTGGCTGCCTGCTTCATGTTAATGTGTGACGTGAATTTGATCCAGTAATTACAGGCAAAGGAAGACCCTTGGCAAGCATCACAGAGCAACACTACAGGCTCATAACCAAATTTTACTGTGTGTTAATAGATGCTTATGTTTTCATTTTCCCAGAAATTGTTATTCTAAGGATAATAAACTTTGTGCTAAGGATTTTCCAGAAAACCTGTCGAGGATACAAAAGAAAAAAATCTTTTAAAACAGAGTCTGTCTGGTTTCACAGAGATGTCTGTGAACGTAGCACGAGTCAGTGCAACGATCCTGATGACGTTTCACTTTTTATTATTAAAATGAAGATGAAAAAAACAGCACAATAGATAGTAGTGTCTTAGAAATGTTTTATTACATACTGGTCTTAATATTATTTCATTCAGTTTTTTTGTTTTTTTAGATTTTGGGGGTTTTCACTGGTTTCTATTCATATATTTATTCTCCACTAGTTTGGATTTTCTCTAATCCACACATGGTCAAATTTTATATACAAGTTCAAATACATACATACATCCCCACCATAGCTCTTCATCTGACTCTTTCATTTACCGGCACAGACCCCGTTTTCAGGCTTAGGCCACAAATTTTCCATCCACTTATTAAGGCTATGTTCACACTGCAGCGAAAGCGCATTAAATCCGATTTTTCTGACCCTCTGCGACCATCTATCCGATCATGGTGTGACAGTGTGAACGGCACAAATCCGATATTTTCAAATCCAACCTGGGTCACTTTGGTATGTGGTTCTGAATCCGATACATATCTGATGTTTCAGAAAGCAACTGCTGTTTGATGGTCACGTCGCATTAAATCCGTCTTTTACGTCACTGACACGAGACAGACGCCGATTATCAGCACCGGAGAAGACATTGCGAACGCTTCCTGTCCATCCCGTGAAACTGTTGGGAAGACAACGTTGGAGAAACGTGAACATTTTATTTGTACTGTATAATCTGCAGATTCTGACAGAAATCTGCAACTATCCTTTGAAGCAGCGCTCCTCTAAAACTGTCATGGTCCTGGGTCGGTGACCCAGCGCTTTCAGTTGATGATTAGCATTTTCTAGTTTATTTCTGATCTTGTATTGGTTGTTGGTGTTTGGTTGTGTTTATCTTCCCTACCTGCGTCTCCCTCAGTGCTCTGTTCATGTCCTCGTGTTGTTATGTAAAACGGTCTGTGTGTTTCCTGTTTTACTTTGTAGGGTTGTGTCTCGTTATGTCCATTAGTTCCAGCTGTGTCCCCTCCTGTGTGCCATTTCCTGATTACCTGGTGTGTGTATTTATAGTGGGTGTCGGTCTGTGTTCGTTGTCGGCTCGTCTGTGTTTCATGGTGTCTGTTCCTCGTCTGTGTCTCTCTGCCTCCCACCCCATTTGTATGATCCGGTTGTTATTTAGCTCACCCAGTTTAGGTTTATGTTCTGTCCTGCCCTCAGTTCTGTTATTTGTACACTGTAAATTAAACCCTCACTCTTATCATCAAATCGGCTGTCTGCATTTTGGGTCCTCCGTTTCCTCCACACCACACGGCTCACCCCGCCAGCCGTGACAGTAACAGCAATAAGGATCATTATTAGGCCAAATGTAGATAACAAACTTTACAACTTTAAGCAAAATTGGGAAACGTAAAGTCTGAAACAGTCAAACAATACTGTTGCTCTGGGTCTAAACAGAGCGCGTTGTGTGTGACGTCTTCTTTTGCGCATGCGGCCGCTTTGAGCGTTCACACTAGAGCGCGTTTGCTGTCGCATTTTATTTGTAGTGTGAACGAGCAGACAAGAAAATCGGATTTGATCAAAAAATCTGAATTGAGCATCAAGACCTGCAGAGTGAACGTAGCCTCAGTGATGATGTACCAACGCTGCTTCAGAGTCCAAGCTCCTCCTCCGATAGCTAAGGCAGATGATGACATGTTGTAATACTTTCTGATCATCGTATTAGCAATATTGATGTGCGTTGCATGTTTTCAGTTTTGAAAACTTTATGATAAAACTACTGCCCTCTCAGACGCCAAATAGACAATGACGTCTACTTGGAGGCTAACTGAGACATCAGTGTGGAGGATCAGGAATTTTTCAAGCAAGTAATCCAAACTATTTATCACTCAGCTCGTGCTGTGATTGGATCATCAGTGAGGTTCTCTTTGGGGACCCTCACATAAACGTTATCTTCACTCTGAAGCTAGCCACTAGGCATATGCCACCTAGCACAACTTCAGTGACCATCCAAACATCACTGCTGTTTGGTTTTCTGTCTTCATTCATGTCTGAAGTGATTTAGTTTTGTAGAAATCCATCAGTCAGAAAATAGTATCTGCTCAAAGAGGCTCATATGATTGTTGGGATTTTCCCTGTTTTTAGGGTCTTTACCTCACAATATAAAACATCCTAGAGACAATTGTTGTTGTGATTTGGCACTATATAAAAATATAAATAAAACTGAATTGAACTGAATAGATGGAAACTAGCAGGTTAACTTTTTGCTAACTCTGTTAAACTTGGTAAATCCTTTTTTTTATGGATGCCTGGACGTTAATCTTTATTGTAACATGTAGGAGAGCAGCTACACTGATCATTGCATTGTTATTGTGTAGCTAATGGCGTCTAATTAAAGAGGTGGCTTGGGCTGAGGTTGGGGCTTCGGGAAAGCTTAATGTTACCCTGATTTATTCATTTATTCAATGTTACCCTGATTTATTCACCGGTTAAAGGTACCACTGCTTCCAAACAGAGTCTGTGTCATTTTAAAAGAAGTTCAAAACGCAGTGCTACTAAACTCAACATCTCGACATTTGGAGACTTTGCGCTTAGTTTTTTCTACACTTCATCTACTTGAGTACGTGTTTGAACCATGAAAATGTTACTGTGTTTTGTTATGTAACATAAAACTGAGGCTACGTCCACACGTACACGGGTATTTTTGAAAACGGAGATTTTCCGTTTCCGTTTTAAAAAATAATCCCGTCCACATGTAAAGGCAGAAATGAAGGAAAACGCTGCTAGGAACATGCCAAAGCAGCAGGTGGCGCTATATTCCTAACCGTGTAGAAATGTTGGCCAATCAGAAGTCTAGAAGCCTCGGTGGGAAAAAGTAAACAAAGCTGGCGCATAGAAGCAGAACCGAGTCGTATGTGTGGAGGGACAGTAACTGTGTGTGTATATGTAAGCATTTAAACACTGCAGAGACAATTAACAGTAACAGTATTGTAGAAATTCATTTCACCGAAACAATAACGTGGCGCACAGTGTGACGTCAAAAAAGGCGCACACCTTTGACGCTGCGTTTTCTGCGTTTTTCTCATCCACATGTAAATGCTAAAACTGAGTTTTAGAAAATATCCACCCTGGCTGGAGTTTTTAAAAATCTCAGTTTCAGTGACCAAAAACGCCGTTTAAGTGTGGACGGAGCCTGAGAACCAATTTAATGTATATTCTATTTTTATGAGAACATTATTCACGTTTTTTTCTTTATTCTTAAAGATTATTCTTGGGTTTTATACTGATCAGCACCACATAAACCTCTAAAGAACAAACAGTTCAATCTTCAAAAACAAAAAAACCCTAAAATAAACAAATTTAATGCCACATGAATTGTCTTACCCGAATGGGCGGAGTAACACCCCAAAGGTCACGACAACATATCACAGCCTGTTGTGACTATTGCAGAATTGCAGCACATTAACCAAAACACTGTGATATCCTTTTAAAAAGGCTTTGTAGCTATGCAACCATTGGTGTAAACTTCAAGGTGTAATTATTTTTTCAAAATGAGAGAAACAGAAATATCCAAAGGTGTTATGAGCCGTTAGAGCTAACCCAACTATATCTATGTCATTTTAATTGTTACGTCATTACTATGGCTAAAGTAATACAGCTTACAGTCTTCTCTTTGCAATCTGATTTATTCACTATGGACCTGGACCCACATTCGCATTTGCAGTCCAGGCATTTAGTTTGGCACACTTCTGCAGAATGACGCACAACCACTTACAGCCACTTAGAGAACAGCAGAAGAGGCTTAAATTCCTGGATCACCACCATAGCAAGAAAACTAAACGTAAGTAGAGCAAGGTCAATGTCCTCTCTCGCTCTGTTTTACACAGACACACACGCACATGCAGCCAACTCCCAGTTCTTCTAGCTTTCCCAGGGGAGTGGGTGCTGGGCAGTTGTGGTTTGGAGGCCTTTTAGATATCATCTTGGGAGCCTGAGCCAGAATTAACAGAGGATACCAAATATATTGGCCAGATGTACCCACACATTCATATAAAGTGGTGTGATGAAGGCTTTAATAGAGAGAGGCCCGACTTAGCAACCGTGACAAGCAATACAGAAACTCTGGGCCCTGTAAAGTTTAATATGCAGGAACGATGCCAAATACCAGCATAAGAACAGGCCTGTAAATATCTGAATTTTCTTCCTTGTGTTGGATGAATCTACAAACATGGCTGAAACACGGCATTAATCACAACCAGGAATCCAATCAACATGTCATCAGTGTATCTTCACATATAGCTCACGAGTGCTTGACTTATTCACTTAACTTTATTGAACTTTCCATTAAAAATAAAACCATTGCTACACTCTGTTTTCACTTAGGCTTTGGGAGAGGGCAAACATTTGTTGGGTACAATTTTAATTTGGAATTTAGGGTTTAGCATACACAGAGAGTTCCAAGGAAACTCCAAGGAAGGAAATTCCAGGAGAGTCATTCCAGGCAGTTACTCTAGAAGAGCTGGACAGACCCATCAGGGTTCCTTAACCAATTACCAGCACTGGTGTCTGCTCTTTTCTGCAAGGAGGAGGATGAGGAGCACTGCCAGAGCTATAAAGTGACGTCCTGCATGCTACTCATACGAATTCCTCTGACCAAACAATCAGAAACAGACTTCCTGAGGGTGACCTGAGGGCACGACGTTTTCTAGTGGGCTCTGTGTTCACCGCACGGCACCGTAGAGCCCGACTGGCAACCGCCAATGGTGAAGCTGCCATTACCAGAACCAGCAGATCCACCACTGGCACCCCGTGTTTTTCAAAGATGAGAGCCAGTTCACCCTGAGCACATGTGACAGATGTGGCATCCTTCCATTCCTAACACATTACCTAGCCCATATCAGTATAGATATCCAGCTTGGAGATCGGATTTGTTTTCTGAAGCCATTTTCACACCTAAAAATAATTTACTCTGGTCTGAATCAGCTGATGAGTTTCTAAACTTGTAGCTTTGCTTTGTTTCTCTTTAAATTTTGACCATGATTATTCTTCCTGTATTACAATCAATGGAAAGACAAAAACTATCATTGAAAAAAAACCTAAAAACATTTTTAATCAATAAAAACAAATTTGAAACTTCAAACTAACTCAAAACACAAAATAAAAACTTTTCAAATATTTAACCCTTTAAAGCCGGTCAGAGCAGCACGCTCCGTTTTGTGTAACTATTTTTAAATCCCGGTAGCTCTGCAACCACGTGAGCTAGCGCAATAATGTTTTTTGCATATGAAACCGGAGGAGTTGTACTTCCATCTTATGCCATCAGCTTGTCCTCGGTCACAGTTTCCTTCCACATATAGTTTTGCAAAAACTGCATAAAAAGCGCTTGTAGCAACAAAAACATAATATTCCAGAAACACGCTTTGCTGATCCGATCAGCTGTTCACAACACTTCCTACGTCCATCAGCGCGAACTATCGCATGTCCGCCATGACCTGCCCGAAACCGGAAGTGACGTCATTTTGTGGAAATGTCGTTTTTTACCATCAGGGCCTCATGAGCCTATACTGGTGTTTTAAGTTATGTTTGACTTTATGACTTTCTGTGTCGTTTCTGGGATGCTTAGGACTCATATTGCACTGCTGGAAATAGTTTATTTTGATGCATATGCTGCTTATTTGCAAATTTGCATTATAATATTTATTTTCGTTTTTCCTGCAGTATATAAAAATTGGTGTATTTCAAAAATAAAACTATGAAGACACTCAAAATAAATTTCCTGTGGTGGGAAACTATTTTGTGCAACTTTTTTGTATTTACAGTTTTGAGGGATAAGCCTCTTAAATTTCTCTAACTAGAAATATATGTTAAAAAAACAAAAATGATTTTCAATTTTTTTGTAGTTTATTGCACTTTTTTGCAATTTATGTAATTACTATTTACTTAATGCAGACATATTATTAAAATTTAGACTATAATGGTTGTATTGATGTATATCAACTTGAAATACTCCCAAAAATGGCTCCACAGCATGTAAACATATAATATAAGCTCTGGTGGACTTGGTTCTATGGTAGGTCTTAAAGGGTTAAGCTAGTATAAATCTGATCCACTGCAATAAAAATATATACATTATAACTCTGTAGGAGTTTGATATTTAGACCCAGTTTTATTTTGTTTTGGTTACAAAGAGCTCTGGATATTCCAGATTAAAAAAGAAGCATTCAGGTAAACTGGTCAAACAGTTTCTTGGTTTTTCCAGATAAAATCTGTGACAGATTTAAATGTTCATCTTTCTGAAGAAATACTCACCACCCCAGCAGACGCTAGAGTCTCTGATGAACAATGAGCCGCCTTAGCTCTGATTGTTTGGAGAAACCACATCTACTTAGGCGAGAGAGATGCAATTGCTGAGACAGGGGTGGAGAACTTGAATGTAATATATAAAGAAAACGAGCTGGGCTCCAGTTCCTGTTCCCTTGGTCATTATGCAGCCATTTAGGCCGGCTTTAGCCCCTCGCCTCTCACCCTGAGGGCCTCTCCATCTCAGGGCTAGCAGCTAATTAGCATGAGGAGACTCAGCTACCACGTAGACCGCTCTCCCTCTGATCACATTCACTCAATGGCTGAGGATGCATGGAGAGATGAAATTAGAGTGATTAATTAGGCTTTGACACTCCGCCAAAGGTTCTCAATTTAGTGCCGTCACATCAATAAAAAAGGCATTTCCCCAGCTGCACACCAGGGTGACCTAAAGGAAAACGGCATGGGGGTATTACCAACAATTAAGACCAATTAGTGGGAGCAAGCCACCAATGGGAAGACATAGATACACATGACAGCTCACTCACAAAGTTGCATTAAAGTGGCCTACTGAAGAAGTCTGTTTGTGACTGTAGTTAACAGAGTAGGTCCATAAGTTTCCACACACCAGTGGTGTGCCATACTGCAGCGGTCTCCAACCTTTTTTGCGCCACGGACCGGTTTATGCCCGACAATATTTTCATGGACCGGCCCTTTAAGGTGTCGCGGATAAATACAACAAAATAAAACTAGTACCGGTACCGAAAAAAATAAGATTTATTCATAACACACGTGAAGAGACCCAGGAAAACCGAGTAAACGATCAAAACGATAACAAAATAACGCTGAAAACCGATAAAACCCTGAAAACTATACATTTCACACCTGAGCCTCAACTCTCGCGGCCCGGTACCAAACGACTCACGAGGCCCGGGGGTTGGGGACCGCTGCCATAATGCATATTTTGGTATCGAGTCAATACCAAGTAAATAAGGCCAGTTTCACCGATACCGATACTTTTCAATAAATAAGGTGGATCCATCTAGGGCTGCTCGATTATGTCAAAAATGATAATCACGATTATTTTCACTGAGATCTCGATTATTTGATGATATTTATTTAACAATAACAATGTGTTGAATAATGACTTTAAAGATTGTCAAAAATAATATAAAATAGTGCAAATACTGATAACAGTGCAAATGTTTGCAATATAAAAAATAAATGAAAAATGTAAACATCTATGTTTAGTGAACTTTGCAGTGTTGCTCTGTGGTGCAGCTACGACACTGTAGCAAAGTTTACACACTGTGTCTACTTGATCCACGTCTGACTCATGAACCCATAATGTTTCCACACCACTCAAGTTTTTTTTTACCTCTTTTCAACCAACAGCAGTCACTCTCCTCTCCAAATAACTTCTGCTGAGCTTTCCGAGCTTCCCTCGGGTCCTCTTAATCAGCGGTCCCCAACCCCCGGGCCTCGGACTGGTACCGGGCCTCGGACCGGGTACCGGCTACATTTCACACCTGAGCCGGAGTTGAGGCTCAGGTGTGAAATGTATAGTTTTCAGGGTTTTTATCGGTTTTCAGCATTATTTTGTTATCGTTTTTATCGTTTACTCGGTTTTCCTGGGTCTTTTCACGCATGTTATGAATAAATCTTCTTTTTTTCAGTACGAGTACTAGTTTTATTTTGTTGTATTTATCCGCGACACCTTAAAGGCCGGTCCGTGAAAACATTGTCGGGCATAAACCGGTCCATGGTGCAAAAAAGGTTGGAGACCGCTGCTCTTAATTGTTGTGACACGTGTTTGAAATGCAGAGAGGTGCGCTCGATTTGCCACACGGAGCAGAGCGAGAGTAAAGCACGAGGGAGGGGCTAATAATCGGCTCAGTCATTGTTAATGATCGTTGAAAGCCCAGATCGTAATCGAGATTAAAATTCGATTTATTGAGCAGCCCTAGATCCATCACTGAATTAATAAATCTCAATTGATATTCATGACCTTAAGTGTTTTTTTTGTGATGTTTGCTTTTTATTAAAACCCATTATTAGTACAAAGTTTATAATTAAATAGAAAATGCTTAGAAAAACAAACAAGTACTGTTGAGAAACAATGATACAAAGATTACAATTAAAGTTCTCAACAACAAAAACAACAACTGGTGAAAATATAAATAATATGTAAACAACTGAACAACCCCCAAAGCGTCTAAGTCACGTAACATGACCACGCAACATCTTAACACAAGAGGGGGGCCTGCTCTGCGCTGACACGGGAGCGGCGAGTCGGGCGACCTGGCTGTTTCGTCTTTGCCAAAACCACAGCATTGCAGACGAGAGCGGAGCTTAAAGTAAAGAGTCGATCTCAGGCTGGTGTCGATCCGATGCCCACTTGGTATCGATACAGCCGATATTTGCATCACTCTGCTCACCACTACCAAACACCACAGCGACTTTGAAATCAAACAATCAAGATGTTACTGAAGGACAGCCTTTCAGCTTTATTTATGTATTAACTCTCTAGGAGTTAGATCAATTTTTATACACAGTCCCCGTAACTAACTGGAAAAATAATATAATTAAGTAATAAAATTTTAAATATGAGTATTTTTAATCATTGAAAATTCTTTTTGCAAAGACTGAAATCAATGCTCTGCTTTCTGCACTGAGACGTTCCACCTTCAATCACTGCTTTTGTTGTCTTTGTGGGTCTCAGGTTGGTCTTTAGTAACAGCAAAGCTTGTTCAGCTGACTGGTTTCACTATTGAAGAATCTCCCATTTCTTTCTTTGAGAAACACTTCGGTTAATTTGGGAGTGTGCTTTAGGTTTTGCACTGTGAAACACTGTGATCAGTTTAGTCACATTCGACTGAATTTGAGCCGTCACATCCTCAGACAGTACAATAGACCCGCTGTCACGTGAGTGTTCGAGCATTGCCTCCATCGTGTTTAAGAGATGATCTGCTTCAGAAGATGTTCCTTTATTTCTCTACTTTTCTCTTCCTGTAATTTTGGTTAAATCTGTCAAAAGAACTGTGGTGGGGGTGTGGTCTGTGGCAGCAGAAAGATAGATGGTGCAGTGGGTTCAGGGGGCGTGGCAGGAGGCCACAGCCAGAGGACAGAGCTGAACAGAGCTGTGGACACGGTGACTGAAAAGTTGCAGAGATAACAAAAGTGTGACTCCATGTGATTGTGCGGTCACTGTTGCAAATAAATGGACACTTTTCCTGCAACGCTGCTTGTGTGTGTCTCAGATCCTGTGCAGGGTGTTGCTGATATTTTTTTTCCTTTTTTTAATTCAAATCAGGGAGCAAAGTATGTATCTCATTTACAGTGACATAGTTTTTTTTCCCTTTTTTCCCCCTTCCCCTCCTTCCTCTCCCCACCTTTTTACATAAAATATAATTACCATTATATAAACAATCATATATCTATGTCTATACATACACATTTATATAACGTGTATATAACGTGTATATGTATATAACAACAACAATACACCTGCCCAGACCAATCTCTATAATCTTGGAGCAGATATGGGAGGAGGCCATCCCTCCCAGTTTTACTTATTAAAGTCTATAATCTATAAAGGGTTGCCAAATTAGGTAAAACTGTTTAACATTATCTCTCAATGAAAAATTAATTTTCTCCAACTGTAAATGATACATTGTGTCTCTTAACAAAGCAGAGTGAGTTGGGGTGGCTTTATTTTTCCAATTTAGAAATATAAGGCGTCTTGCAAGCAATGTTATAAAACTCAGAGCACGAATTTGTTTATTATTTAAGTATTTAACTGTAGCTACACCAAATAGTGCCATTACTGGGTCTGGGGGGAACTGTTTTGTAAAAATATCAGACAAAGTTTTAAATATTTTAGACCGGTAGGTAGCGATATTAGAACATGCTGATATTTTATGCCAAAATGTCCAAAAAGTCACAAAAAAACCTGCTGAAAATTTAAAAAAAAGAACTTTTTTTTTTTTGTTTTTATAACGTCTGGAGCAATATGAATATTAAGATCAATAACAACACTATTTTAAGAAGTCTGACAGTGCAAAAAGATAACTGCGAGGTATACATTTGTCTTAGGATGTGCAAAAGGACAAAACAGACAACATTTGTTTTGGTAGTTTTATGCTTCAGTGATGTTTCAATGTGGGACTTTCAGAGAAACATCACAGCTTTAGGCACAAAATATTACAGCTAGCATTAACGTGTACACCAGCCATGTTAACATTAACAGGAGATTTAGCGTCCTCTTAACATTTTCATAATGTGTTGTTCATTGTTAGGAAGAGACTGGTAGCAATGAAGGGCTATGTGCCTGCCTGCTGCAGTGCTACATGAAGTTATGTCACCTGGAAGAAGTGAAGACTGTTGGTATTGATACTGTGGACAACGAGTGTTTTATCCTGTAGTTATTTTTATTAGGGCTGGGCTATATCATACCGTTCATGGTAACACCGGTGTAATGTTGGGCAATGATAGGAAAATGACATATCGCGATAGAATATGGGTAAAATGTGCATGCGCAGTGCCTATGTTACGCACATGGCGCCGATAGCGAATGAGAAGAGCGAAAGTGGATCGTTGAATGAAACAGATGAACCAGAACTGGTTTGTAAAAATGCTGCAGCTTCACTGGTGTGGAACTGGTTTAGCTTTCATCCGTCAGATACACAACAAAGCACTATTTTTGGTAGCGCATGCTAGCGGGCCGTCGTTATTACCATGTTGTTTGGAAAATACGGCACTTAAAATCAATCCTTTGATTTTTCTGAAAGTCGACAGAGCCCCTTATAATCCCGTGTGCCTTATGTATGAACTCTGGTTGTGTTTACTGACCTCGAAACGATTTTATGTGCACGGCGCTCGAAAATCTGTCAAATGTTTCAGTACGACTTTGCTAAGCTACGAAGCCGCACCGCTTGATGGATTGTCGGAGCATTACGGCTATCGTAGGCGGAGCCTCGCGGAGTGATACGTACTGTGCTTCAACATAATATTACCGTATTGTGTGTTTAACCTCTTTTTAAGTTTTGTGGATATTATACATGGTTGCCTTGAGGCGACATTTGTTGTGATTTGGCGCTATATAAATAAAATTGAATTGAATTGAATTGAATGGTTATGCTGAGGATATGTCGGCCAGTTTCCACTGGAAATGCCTTTTGGTTAAACTGTCAGTGAGGAATTTGCATTTGCACTGTTAAACTTTTATATAACTTTAATGCACATAAAAAACAGCTGCTTGATTAAGTGAAAATACATTGATGGGTTTTTTTGCACTAATAAAGTTGTGGAGTTGTAAAGTATTTTGTCTAGTGTCAATTATATCATCAGTTATATCGTTATCGCAAATTTTCAAATGTATATTGTGATAAATATTTTTGGTCATATCGCCCTGCTCTAATTTTTATTACCCATTAAGACCTGAGTGTTGATTTTGTGGTGCCACACACAGAAAGACAGCAGTATGAAAGTCCAGCACTACTGCTGTTTGAATGCTCGAGCACAAAAGCAATATATGAGGACCAGAAATTCAAAATATAATACTAGTTCAGTTTTTATTTTATGCTTTCTATATAATATGTAATATGTTTCATATAATAATCAAAATGTGACCAACTGCCAATAGCAAAGTGACACTGTCAAAGTGTCACAACTTTTATTGTGAAGCAAAAAACGATTCAGTGCAAATACTATGCACATCATCTTCTACGGCATTTTATACCCATCATAACGTTTACATATTCCTTAATTTCTAATTTGTAAATTTCTACTCTAACCTCTGTAGTTACTTAGAGTATTGTGTGTGTTTTTTAATATTTTTGGTTTATTTGTTTGTTTGTTTTTTGCACTATGACAGAAACTTGGCAATAAATTCTACAGGCCTCAGTTATTAAAATGTTAAAATTCATGACAACAGGTTAGAAACACTAAACAAGTACGGTTTTTATTGTTTGGAAGGTTAGAGCCTCAGCACTCGAAAACAAATATGACAGCGTGGCTTAGATTGGCAAAGGCTTTTATGCAGACGAGATGAAAGTGGAGATATCATGCTATAAGGCTCAGCGCCACATTTAGAGCGAGGCTAACAAATCATATCAGCTCTCGAGCACCGTTGTGGAGACCGGAGCATTTAGACTTCAATGCCAAGAGAAGCTGAACTCTCACGCTGCTGTGATTACTCAGCTATTAGCTGCTGTATCTGATGATCTGTTCACTATTGTCTGCACCATTCACAGTTCACAACAGGAGGATTCTCTGCACAATATCTCACTTTGTATAATCAGCTGTAGAGTGAATCTCCTCCAGGACAGTTACTCCATCAGTTCACCTGCTGAGCACATATTTTGCTCATATACTTATTTCAGCACTGAACATTATGTTATAATGTGCTGATCAGAGATTGGCAGTAACGTGTAATCCGATTACTTTTTTCAAGTAACAAGTAAAGTAAGGGATTACTGTTGCAAAAAAGGTAATTAGATTACCGTTACTTTCCCGTAGGAACGCTGCATTACTGCGTTACTAAAACCGTGATTTTTTTGCGAGAGTCTCATGACAGTGACGTAAGCGAGTGCGACGTTCGTGACAACAGCTGTGTGCAGATCAACAATGGATAAAGGCTGTGTCCCAATTCAGGGTCTGCAGCCTTAACTGTCCACAAGGGCCGCGTACTTAAAGACCGCTAAGGCCGGAAGTGCGAGGCTTGTGAAATGGGACGGTCTAGCCTCCGTTGCGCTGCCCAGGTTGCCTAGCAACCATGATACTAACAGCTGGAAACGTTTCATACAGCTTTGTTTGACAGAAATGAAGGAGAACATCTTTTGTTCATTTGTTTGTTTCTACATGAGCTTTGATCATTCTCTGATTAAGCTCAGCTATTGAACGGCGTATATTTTAAAGTAAAGACTTTAAAACCAAGTTAGTACAAACGTCACTAATGTCACATGACTTTGCCGACATGTGGCCAACAGTAATGTTTTAATGTTCTTCGTTATTAAACATTTGCACATAAATAAGTGACATAATATTCAGTACTTACTTAAAGTTTAGTCTTCGGGCGCCCCTCATCCGCCGTTTTTTTCGGCAAAATTATCCACACCCACCGCCGCGCTATGCATTCTGGGATATGTTGGGCCACGAAGTCTACACCGCCACGTCCTTAAAATTCAGGGAAATGAAGGACGCATTTGAGGGCCGCATTTCGAGCAGCCTTCGAATTGGGACAGCCTTCGTCGCATCGCTGTGACGTAATCGGCCTTAAAATGCGGCCTTTAAGGCTGCAGACCCTGAATTGGGACACAGCCAATGTATCGAGTGCAGAGAGAGTATGAGCGTGCAGCGTTTAAAGCGTGGAAGTACTGACCTTACTTTGAGTTTGATTCCATAAAAAGTGACAAAAACATTAGTGTCCGTTGTGCGTGGGAAGAAAACTTCTTTTTACAGTGAAAAAAACCCTAAACTTCCAAACAAGCACCGAGTAGCTACGACGTAATGGGAAACTCACAGAGAAACTCGCGGATTCTTCCACTGACCGCTGCGGCACACCTGCACCAGGGTAACCCTCCGCCTACCCCACTCCTGCTTTACAGGTGAAAATAGAGCAACAGGACCGCTAGTCTTTGACTTTATTTATTTTCTGCTGTGTTTTACTTGCATCTATTTGAAAGACTGAGTGTAAACACACAAAATATTTTATTTTATGTGCTGGAATGTGCAGAAAATAGGTTTAAATATTAAACAAATTTCTTCCAGTCAGAGAATGTTGCATATAATTAAATTGTTGCTTGATGCATAAAGTTAAAAGATTAAAACTAATAAAACAAGTTTTAAAAAGAGACTTTTCCATTTGATTACATTTTGTATGATGGATTATGTAGAAAAAGTAGAATTGGGCTGAAAGATCTATCACTTTATCACCTACTCAGGTTGTAAATCGTGTTTTTAAAAAGTAACTAAGTAGGTAACTAATTACTAATTACGTATAAAATAAGTAATCAGTAAAGTAACGGGATTGCTTTTGGGGGGAGTAATCAGTAATTAGTTACTGAAAGTTATGAAAGAAGAAAAACAAGAGAGGAGAAAGGAAATCCCCAAGACCAAAGACACACGTCACTGTCGGCGTCCTTTCAGAAACTCATGTTTCAGTCAGCATTGGTTAATGTTAAAGTGTCACTGGTCATCATAACTGCTGCTAGTCTGCTACCTATAGGCTATACTCACACATTTAAATAATATATGAGCTGTTCCACATATTATTGAACTAAATAAATTATTTTATTGTAACTGAAAACATGCCTCTATCTGAATATCTGAATACAATAACTTTTTGTCTTTGTGGCAAGTTGCTTTTATTTAAGACACAGCTAAACTACAGATGTTGACTCAAGTGCTTTAAAGACAGACACACTTATGTTTCAGGTCTCCAAAAATACATGAAAAGTTGCAAAGTGTGTTTTGTTGTGTTAACTGTGGAAAGAGAAAATCACAGCTATTTAGTGGTCGTAAAAATGTGCTCAGAATTTGCAGATTAATGATGATTTACCTCATCTTCTCTCCCCCTGTATGAGCTGTGTTTATAAGCAAAAAGTTTTAATAGCATCATTGGTATCTGGGATATATGTGGATATATATGGGTATCAGAGCAATACCAAAACTGGCAGCATTGCACACCACCACAATTACTCAATAACTCCATGCTGTCAACTGAAAGTGACGCTGACCTGGAAAACATGAAAAATTTACTGCAAAGTATTAAATATTACTATTATTATTGTTTGAATGAACTATAATGTTGTCCACATTAACCCTGATTATGCTGCCAGTAAAAAAGAGCGTTAAATGCTCCATAACTACAAAATGAGTGCCATGAAGAATACAACCTTTAAATGTCCAAATCAGGTTCCACCCAAAATCACAGCTCAACATTTCCTTAACCCTTTAAGACCTACCATAGAACCAAGTCCGCCAGAGCTTATATTATATTTTTACATGCTGTGGAGCCATTTTTGGGAGCATTTCAAGTTGATATACATCAATACAACCATTATAGCCTAAATTTTAATAATATGCATTAAGTGCATAGTAATTATATACATTGCAAAAAAGTGCAATAAACTACAAAAACATTGAAAATCATTTTGTTTTTATAACATATATTTCTAGTTAGAGAAATTTAAGAGGCTTATCCCTCAAAAACTGTAAATACAAAAAAGTTGCACAAAATAGTTTCCCACCACAGGAAATTTATTTTGAGTGTCTTCATAGTTTTATTTTTGAAATACACCAATTTTTATACACTGCAGGAAAAACGAAAATAAATATTATTGTGCAAATTTGCAAAAAAGCAGCATATGCATCAAAATAAACTATTTCCAGCAGTGCAATATGAGTCCTAAGCATCCCAGAAACGACACAGAAAGTCATAAAGTCAAACATAACTTTTAAAAACACCAGTATAGGCTCATGAGGCCCTGATGGTAAAAAACGACATTTCTGCAAAATGACGTCACTTCCGGTTTCGGGCAGGTCATGGCGGACATGCGATAGTTCGCGCTGATGGACATAGGAAGTGTTATGAACAGCTGATCGGATCGGCAAAGCGTGTTTCTGGAATATTATGTTTTGTTGCTGCAAGTGCTTTTTATGCAGTTTTTGCAAAACTATATGTGGAAGGAAACTGTGACCGAGGACAAGCTGATGGCATAAGATGTAAGTACAACTCCTCCGGTTTCATATGCAAAAAAAATTATTGCGCTAGCTCACGTGGTTGCAGAGCTACCGGGATTTAAAAATAGTTACACAAAACAGAGCGTGCCCATTCTGACCGGTTTTAAAGGGTTAACTGACACCGGGTACAGTTTCCCCAAACTTTAAACACATGTTAAAACACTGGGTAAAATTTTCACTTCTGTTAATAGAGATTCCATTACATCAGCTATTAGCTATTGCGAGGTCGATGCACCATCCATGTGGTAATGTCGCTATCTCACAGACGCAAAATACAGAGCAAGTTACACTGTATTTTCAGAACACTCACTCAGTGCATGAAGAAACATGAACTTATTTTATATGACAGTTGCTACAGGTCTAAACCTAATAATAAAAATAATAAAATAAAAATGATTTTAAAATTATTTAATTGATTTAATTGAGTTATTAATATTTTTAAATAGCCAAAAAGTTTTAAAGGTACAATTCAAAGGAAATGTAGTTTAAAATTAACTTTGCATTAATTACTTGCATGTGACATATTTTCTGTGTAATGTTACAGAAAACATATTTTCCTAGTTAAATTTGTGATTTCTGCATTTTACAGTAATTAAACGTTTCTACTATATACCATTTGGAATTTTACAGCAGAGTTGCCATTTGGCAGTTTTCATTACCAGCTTTTGAAATGTCTTTTAAAAGTGCAGCGTAACTTCCTGAGTTGAACCAATATATTCTTCTGTAATTAAGATCAAATGATAAAAGCACACATTTTAAAAAGACATGGCAGCAAATAGTAAGAATGACCGGGGACTTTTGCTTCAGCAGATGATCTACGCTATGTCTTAACCTCAAAAGCCTCTGGACCGTGCAACCTCACTGGAAATGTAACAACATGCACTTACTGTTATTGGCCAGTTCTGTTATTCCTCCCATGCATTCAGTGAGAGAATAATAATCACCATCTCATTATAAGTAATAATCGTCATAGCATAAATATAACGACCCACAAATTCCTTGTGCAACAAATATGTTTGTCCTTTAAAAAACTGACGCCAGCAGTGACACGACTTGTGTTAAAGGCTCTTCAGTGACTCCCTCAGACGTCTACATCAGGCCTGACCCAGCAAAAAACTGTCCCTTGGCTGAATAAAGGATTGAGTGCTCTGAAAACAAGCAGTGCAAAGTTACAACAACATCTGTTTATTTCACAATTCATGTTTTGTGTTTTGGATCTGATGCTACAGGTCACAGTCAGTTACAGTTCACACAGCATCCTCTGAGTCCTCAACTTGAGCTATGTACCCTGCTGCAATGAAGCTATTGCATTGACTTTTGAATGCTTTATGCTATTCTTTATTAGGGTCGAGCAGTTTGTCCCATAGTCTTCTATACTTCCTCTTTGTTATTGCCATTGGCTAATAGCATCACCACGGGGCAGCAGAGGAGATTATCCACCCGCCACAATGAGTGGACCAAATGTCAACAAAATGCAAGTCAAAGTGAAACACACACACTGGGAGTTTATTTCTGCATGAAGAGAGCGTTGACTGATTTAGCTGACTGTAAGTTAGCAAAAGTTAACATCAGCTGAAACAGTGATAAGTCACAACACTCTTCTGCTCTTTACTTATTTACGTTGGACTTGTGGTTCTATTGTATGGTGTGCTCCTGCACAGTTTCACCAACAGAAATGCAACAAAATGAAATGAAACCTGTGTGCAGACACCAGTGCACACCAGGACCTGTGTTTGCTGCAAATGTCAGTCATATGTGAGCATCAAATATGAAGCTATAGTGAGACACATTCAATTTATTATGATAGTAATCATATTAATTTACTGCATGAATGAGCAAATGAGATTATATATATATATATATATATATATATTATAATTATACACACACATACATATATATATATATAATGTATATATATATATATATATATATATATATATATATATATATATATATATATATATAATCTCATAGTAGGGGTGCAACGATACACAAAATCCACGGTTCGGTTTGGTATATTTTTTCGATACAAAAAAATGTTCATGCTTTTTTAATTTGTCATTTATTAAAATTATAAATATATATTTAACTCAAAAATACAGTTTTTACATTTAATGTTGCTGAAACAACAAAATAATAAAGAAAATAAATCTATCTGATTGAGAAATCACTCATCTTTGGAAAAGAGAGTTTATTACAGAGAAATGTCTCTTTCCAAAATAAAAGCTCTACTATACGCTTCTTCTGGGCTATATTCTCAGCAGCATATTAAACATATCAGGTCCCCATAAGGAGAATCATGTGCTAACGGCTGTCTAAATGACTCGGGTAACGTTTGTAGCATGCGTGCTTGTTGTTTTTGTCTGCTTCCACTTGTCTTTGCACTAGGCAGTGTTGCCAACTCCTCAGTAAGGAAAATCGCTATTGGCTGTCCTAAAAGTCGCTAGAAGTCGCCAAATGACGTCATCACCTAATTTGCATAATTGGTCATGCTAATATAATTGAAACCTTTGTTGTTGGGGAGAGAAATAACATCGTGGAAGAGACATAAAGTGAGTAAAAAACGTCCTAAATGCAGTTAGAATTTATTTAGAACTACAAATTAAATTTCTTTTAGCAATTATTGTTTTTTTTAATGTCACAATTCCAACCCTGCTCCTTTATCCGGGCCTGGACTGGCAAAAGTGACCCGAAATTGGCACTCTGGTGGAGTTACTGTGTGTGTGTGTTTATAAGTAGTTTTAAACCTTGTGATCCACAAAACAGCATAACAGTAAAAGAACTGACTGCGTTACAGTCAGTGCGGGAGCAGAGGCTTCGCTCATGCGCGATTCATTTACCGTTTGGACGCATAGGTGTGAACATCACCTGCCCTGATAGCAGCTGGGGGAGGACTATCCTCCACCCGTGAGCGCTTTGGCATGGGTGAGGCGCCCACGGCAGCACCGCTGCTTGTTGAGAGTAAGAGCGATACGCGTTTTCACGTCAAAAAGTCGTCATAAATAAGTCTCCAATAACACCAGAAAAAATCGCCAGATTTGTCGCTAGTCGCTTTTTAGAAAAAGAGTCGCTAAGGGGGTCTGAAAACTTGCTAAATATAGCGACAAAGTCGCTAAGTTGGCAACACTGGCACTAGGATGATGTCGGAGTAAATGTGCAGTCATATTCGTTGTGTTCCCACTAGCGCTGTCAGCGTTAATCTGAAATGACGTTAATGCCACAACACGGCAAATCTCCGTTAACGAGCTAACTGCGCTGACGCAGTAGTTCCCACCCATGTAATTGAGCATTGCGTGGCACATCCAACATACTGTTTTACTTTTGTCCATGACGCGCTTACCTTCAGGGTCATACGTCACATGAAAACCAAAATAGTTCCAAAGGCCAGATCTGAATGAGGGTGGGGGAGGTTCAATTTGCCATGTTGCAACGAGCTTAGCTTCTGTCTTGCTAGCTTTTGCTGCGCTCAGTGGATCTGCGCTCGACAGTGCAGCCTAGGCGGTGTAGTCGAACGCAGATCCACTGAGCGCTCAACACAGACAGCATCGTCAGAAGAAAAGTTGATAAAATAAATTAAAAATCTTGTATTGTTCGATACATATGCGTACCGAACAGAAAGCACTGTATCGAACGGTTCAATATCGATACTAGTATCGTTGCACCCCTACTATATAGATATAGATATATATATATCTACTCGCACAAACCTGCTCCTTACTAATAAAGATAACTCATGGTTTGTTTTGCTCCAGATTAACCTTTCTTTGTACAACTGCGATGTTCTGAATGTTAATAATCACGTGCTCCCATCTCATCGATGCTGTTTCCAATTGTTTGAGTCTGAGCCTCACAGTGTGCAGTTGATCTTTAGTTGTTGGTTTTTGGTTTATTGTAGGGATGCAACGATACCAATTTTTTCAAACCGATACGATACCGATACTTGGATCTGAGTACTTGCCGATACAGAGTACAAAAAACGATACTTCTAACACACACACACACACACAAATACAATTAATTGGAAGACAGGTTTTATTTTATTCTCTGCCGATAAAAAATAAAATCTTAATAAAAATGACCACAAAAAAATTTCAAGTGAAAAATAAGCACTTCTGTTAAATTATTGCAGAGTCTCCACATTGTAATTTTACAAAATATCACTGAACTATTGGCACTGTCTCGAGCTTTCAGAATAATAAATAAACACTTCTGTTTGGAATAAAATAAATACAAATTAGGTTTCCGAATAAAATAAACTTTTAAATTATTGCAGAGTGTCCATATTGTAAACAAACAAACAAAATAATTATTATTAAATAAATAATAAAATATAAAAAATTATAAAATAAATAATAAATAAAATAATAATTGGCCCCCTAGTGGCCAATCTAAAAAACTACAACAGAAATGACATGCCACCCTCTGATTAATGAAATAAGTTAGTATCGGTTCATGGTATCGGTTAACTTTTACGAGTATGAGTAAACACACATTTTACAGTATCGGCCCCGATACCCGATACCAGTATCGGTATCGGTGCATCCCTAGTTTATTGTATGATTCTTTTGGCCCAGCACTTGCCCCAAGGCTTACCTAATGAAGCCCTTTCTGTTTAATGGAACAAAATATGTTTTTTAAAAACATCATTTGTAATATAACGTAGGGGAATAGCAGTATCCCTGCAACTTCTAAATGTCAGGAGACTTTGTGTACCTTGTGCTCGGCAGCCTAAAACTATCTAAAGCCAATGTCTTCAGTCGAACACCCGACTTTTTTCATTTTGCACCCTAATCATATTCATTTAATACCCTTACAGCTTAAAACAAAACCTACAAGTTTCACAGATCTCACCTTGACAGACAAGTAGGAGAGCTCATTTAATCCAATCCAG